>NC_056737.1:1747987990-1748247990 GCF_019279795.1 Protopterus annectens | reverse complement strand
ATCTGAAGATATTGTCACTATAATAATTTTTCATTTGGATTTTTTTCCTGAAAGATTAAGTAATCAACCAGTTTCTTATCAGAATGATTCCAGATTTCCATTACAAATATTATGTCTTCTGCTATCCAGTCATTCTAATACAGGTATTTGCCTTTGATTTGAAAATGAGAAGAATACCAGAGCCTTTTCCATAAAATACCTTTGCACAAGGGCCTCTTTCATTTCAGAACTACTACTCGATCTTCCAAAACACCTGGATCCCATAACCTGGAAGCAAGGTGTTGGACCTTTTTTTGATATTAGCTTGAGTAATGGCCTAGAGTGTGTGTATGTGTGTTATGCTATCACACCATTACTATGCTGGACATTAGGTAATCACAGTCCACTATGCCTGGTTAGTAATGATAGCTCCAGCCTGGTAATCCTATGATGAATATCATCTCAAAAAATTGTCCAAGTAGGTAGACTTATATGTGTGGTGTAAATGTTTGAGCAGGTAGAGACTTTTAGGGAATATATTAATTTTAATCATCTGAGCTTTTGTTAAGAAAGGGAAGTGGGATGTCCTCCAACATTGGATTTTGCACTTTATGTAAAGGAAGGAAATTAGTTTACACTATATTTTCTTGTTCATCTAGAAAATATTTAAATCTCTGCATTCTAGAATGAAATTCTATCTGTTTGCTGTGAAATGTGATGACAATGTCATCTTAGCCAGCTCCAACAATGGGAATACATATGTTTTCTCCTCATTGACAGCTAGCCATGTTAAGCTTTCTAGCGTCTTGAAACAATTCATGCTAACCTGATAATCGAATTGGGGAATCTTTAGCAGTTCCTCACATTTGTCTGCAAACCATGTGGGAACTGCTGTGCCATCTTTTGGGGTATGAATTCCTATATTGTGTAATCTGGATTCTAGATAATGTACATACTCCTCTGTGACAAGTAAAAAAAAAAGGCAGAGGATATATTAAACTGCCTTGTCTAATACCACATGTAAGCTCTTGATTTGGCAATAAGATCTCATTTGTAGTGATATAAGCCATTGGTTCTGTATGTAAAAGTTTACATCGCATAATAAACTCTTTTGGGATATTTAAGAATTCCAGAAGATTCCAGATAAACTTCCACTCTACCAAGTCAAAGGCTTTTTTTTTAAATCAATTAAAATAACTGCACCACAAATGCTATTTTAACCCACACCATCTTTGTATAGACAGCCATAATCTGATGAGATGAGGACTGCCAGCTCTACCTTTCTAAAACCCTGCTACATGGATGAGGTTAACTTTGGAAGAAAACTGCAGAGTCTATTAGCCAGGATTGTAGCACTGATCTGTAGAAACTGGTCTATAGCTGCTAGGTAGGGAATTATCATGTGTGGCTTGGGAAACATGAGGACCTTCCTTACTAGTGATTCTTGTGCAACTCACCTTTCACTTCCACTTCTTCATAAAATAGCCTGAGTGAGGCATTGCTATATTCTCTGAAAAAGAGAGACCATCCATACCTGGCTTTCCTGTGTAACAGCCATTCAATAGCCAAAAGGATTTCTAAATTTGGACCCCCTTGCGACTAGCTAGAGCTTTTTATCCTCTGTTAGGTCAGTCAGGTTTAAGCCAGCCAAGATGTATGCATGTGTGTGTGTGTGTGTGTGTGTGTGTGTGGGGGGGGGGGTGGTATCTAATATATATGTTTATTTTAATAGAATTCTGCATAGGATTATGGCTAATTACAGCCAGCTTGTTTTCGCTATCTCTGTTGCTCCTTTGATTTAACCTGTAAGCTAGAAGCTTTGGGGATGCCATCTACTGAGACAAATAAAAGGTTTTAATTCTCTCTCATCTGTTGTAAGTCTTCAGGTAGTTAAGTCTCCTGACCCTTTTCCTTTCCTTTCCTGTTTTAATTGACAAACAGCAGTTTATTCATACTCCCATATTGATTTATTTGCTTTAGTACCTTGACTCTTAGTTCTAACTGAGTGATCTTCCAGTGTCTGTCTGTCCACCTTTGCTCTGCAAACTTTCTGGCACAGTTTTATACTTTGATTAAAAAAATAAGAACTTTTCTTTTCAAAAATCATTTTCCGTCCAAACAGTGAAATAGTTATTTACAAAACAGTCCAATAATTCCTTTTCTTCATCAGTAAAACACAGCAATCAAACTCTGCAACAAGTAACGTCTATCCTGTAAAGTATCTCCTTTCTGTATTCCTTAGCAGAAAGATATTCAGGTCTTTTCAGACCAGTTCACTATTATTCTTCCATACTGTAGCATAACACTTAGCCAGATGCCACTCTTGTCTGTGAGAAACCACATTTTCTCTGGTTTGGTCAAGTTGCAGTCCTCTCATACATTTACACCATTTAACTGCATACTTGCTTCTGTTAACAGAAATATACAAGAATCCCCACTGCCTAATACAAAAAAAAGATTTAACTAAAGAAAGCAAGACTTCTATGTATAGCTCTTTCTATGCATTATTTACATACAGTATTCACAGACACAATATTTACATCATTTTGAGGCATCATTCTGGCATGAACACTACATTCTGTTACAATAACCATGGTCAGCTCGAAACCCTGAAGTTCATGTTCAATAAAGGAGCTCTGACTATGAGCCCTAGACAGTCCACCCTCATTATGGTGAGTTGAGACTGCTCTGTTTCTAAATGAAGTTAAAAGGCCATAAGGAAAGTGCCCACCTATATAGTTCTGTGTTCCAGTCCTGCTGTGTATTCAACCACAACAGTTTCTTTTAGCTTCCAATTTGTCTTTCTTAAGGCCTAACAATCTCCCTACCAATGAGATAACGTAAATATTTTAAATCTGCCAGTTCTGTCATGCTTAAGTTACTATTACAGACATTGTCTCACAGAGTCTGGTATCACCTGTACCTTAGGTATGTTTGAGCCCCAATCCTTTATGAGTGTAGTATTGTATAGGTAAATGGTGATTCAGGTAGTTGCAAAGAGACTGGCTATAACAAAGAAAGACTGAGTATAACAAAAATCTCCACCTGCTAATGGTCACATTTCACATCACCCAGGTTATATGTTCAAATAAGCAAACAACTATTCTGACAAAATATTTTAATTGCTAACAGGAAATCAAGTGAAACAGTAAACATTTTAGGGAATATTCTTCAGAAATATGTTAGTTCTCAAAAATGACTCAAAATACTTGACAAGTATTTTCCAAAACTGAATTTCCTGAGAAGTTCTTTCTTTTCTGGATTTTCAGTGACCCTTATTTCCTGACAGGTGCCAACCATATTTAGGACTCTGACCATTTGTTTCTGAAAAGTTGTAATAGCAGCAGCAAATAATTCAAAAGAAAGGACATTATACTATAATAGGTTATCTGCTGTTGAAGAAGCTGTCCTTTCTTTTGACTTCAGCTGTTAGAGGGATCTGCTAGTATCCCTTTGTTTGGTCTAGTGGGTTTAATTGTCTTGCTTTCAGTAACCTTTTATTAGTTAATCAACCCTAGGTATTGGGTAATCTGTCAAATTTCAAAACGCTGTTCTAAACCTATTACAGAACCTGATTTATCTATCACTCTTTTGGACTAATAATATGGTTTTGTTCCATTTGCTTTTTGATTTCTCTTTTACCATAGCTGTAAACATTTCCTTTACTTCTAAATGCCCAGCCTTTCTGATTCTTGTATGCTGCAAGGTTTTATGCTGACTTTTTTCTATACAACAGTTACTATATGGGGATGAATCTGTCTGCTTCATGAGGTAGTTCTGAAAACACTTATTTGTTTTTTTAAATGTTTTGTTTATGTGACTTCCGTGGTGTTACATCTACCTGAACTGCAGACATAGAGGCTGGTTTTCTTTCTTCACCAGATGTATTAGTCTCTCTTACTAAACTAAATACCAAGATTTGTCTTCTCCATGGTTTTAGAATGTTATTATGGTATACTTGTTTTGATCTGCTCTTCCATCATTTAGTTTTCTACTATTTTAATCAGACCCCGACATTTAGCCATAAAGTTGATTTCTGCAGAGAGGACTAAAACTCCAGTTCCAAAACTAGCAACTGGTGTCTACCTTTGAATTCCTTGTCTACACATTTCTGTTAAACACACCTTTTTCTGTAGAAAGGATTCTTTCCATATGTTCACTTATAATGGGCATTGCTACTTGCAGTCTAGCTTTTAAGTTGGTTTAATATTCTATGATATTTTTTCCAATTAGTTTACTCTTCTTCCTGCTATGTTTTTCTGGTAATATGTAACAGCCCACAACTGTGTCTGCCATATAACTCAGAAGAACTGACCCAAGCCAAAGCTTCTGGCACTCTTGCAAAGTGGAGGTGTGGCATTATCTGGTTACAACTTTTATTATCTTCCTCAATTTCTTTACTCAGCATGCAATTTAATGTTTAAGTAAAAAAAGCTCAATTGCATCATCTGTCTGGGGATGGCACACTGAGGTTTTTAATTGCTTGCCCTTAAACACTGGCATAGTTGGTGCACTATTCTTTAAATAGGTTCATAGGTAGGTACTAGGCTATCAGTCCTGGGGCCTATATAAGCCTAGCAAAAAAGGTTCTCTGGCTTTCGCAACCCAAGAAAATTATTTTCCTGTGCCCCTGTCAAGCAGTGCCGCAGAAGTGATCCCCGGAGTGAATTTTCTATTCCCCATCCAGTCATCAAGATTTTTCTTAAAGAGGGCCAATGAAGAGCTTTGCTTGACATGAATGGGTAGTTTGTTCCAGAGTGTGGGAAGTCTCTGGGACAGAAATCTATCCCTCCAGCATGTTCCGTTTATTGTAATGACAAGGTTTAGGTCTCTGGAGCGTGTGGTTCAGAGAGATTGGGATTTCTTTAACTGTAGCATGTCCAACAGCTCTGGGTTTGACATAACTTTCTATGCTAGGCAGTGATCGCCTTTGAGTTGGCGATATGTGACGGAGTAGAGCTGGACTTTTTTGAGATGGTCTGTGTATGGCATCTGTTTGAGGCCAGTAATCCTCTTAGTGAGGTATTTCTGTGTCCTTTCCAATTGTTGTAAGTGTCTTGTGAGATACATGCCAAATGGAGCATTGTACCCTTTAATGGGTCTGATGAGGGATGAGTAGAGAGGAACAATGACCTCCTTTTTTCTAGAGGAGAACCCTTTTGTGATGAGGTGTGCCATGTAGAAGGATTTCCTGACTATTGTGGTGATGTGGTTATCAAAGGAGAGACTACTGTCCACCTGTGTCCCGAGGTCTCTTATCACACTTTCAGTGTTTAGTGAGCTACCGCCTATGTGGGTAGTTCATGGATACCAAGTTATTCCCAAGGGGATGACAATGCACTTCTTGGCATTGAGCTTGAGGCCATGACTTTGACATTAAGCATCTGTCTCTGTGAGGTCCTTTTATAGAATGTCTATATCATTAAGTGATTCTATTATGGCTCCCAGTTAGCAGTCATCTGTGAACTTTTTTACCCAAAGACCTTCTGTGTTGGCCTGCAATTCAGAGAAATAGATGCTGAACAGGAGAGGACCCAAGACCGAACCCTGTGGTACTCCACTCATCACTGATGTGAAGTCCGACATGGATTGGGCTACTTTTACTGTGTGGGTTCTGTCAGTGAGCCAGTTGGCCACCCATCTTGTGACATAGGGATTTATACCCAGTTTAATGAATTTATCTATAATTCCAGAGTGGAGGATGGTATTGAAAGCCTTGGCGAGGTCAAGATAGGCTGTGTGCTCTACCTTGCCCTCGTCTACGGCTTTAGTGACTGCTTCAAAAAAGTCAATCAGGTTTAGTAGATATGATCTACCCTTTACAAATCCAAACTGAGTGGGGTCCAGGGTTTAGAGGTTACCTATATCTTTGTTTATAAGCTCCAATATGATATGTTCCATGGCCTTTCAGACTAGGCTCATAAGGCTAATGGGGCGGTAGTTTCCAGGGTCCGTGGTGGCAGCCCCTTTGTGGAGTGGGATAACCGCCACTGTGTGCCATTCAGTAGGCAAATAGCCTGAGGTGAGGCTATGACTGAACATGGAACTTAGATGGGGGGGGGGGCGCCAGTTCTTTCTGTAGTTTGTGCAGTACGCAGCCTGGGATGTTGTCTGGTCCCATGAATGCTGTGATCTTGGCTTTGGAGAGTGTAGTCTTTACTTGTTCATCCGTGATTACAGGGGCTTTGCATTCTTCTGGTATTAAGATGGGCCCTTTGGAGGGTAAGAGGGGGGTAAAGTTAGCACTGACCCTATGTGCCAGGATGTTGGCAACATTGGGTGATTCTGTATATTTAGTGCCATTGTGCTATAGCTCAGAGCAGATCTGAGCATTGTCATTGAGATTCCTGACATAGCTTTAGAATGCTTTGTGGTTGTCTTTGGAATCAGTAGTGATTTTATTTTCATAACTGGCTTTGGATTATTTTATGATGGATCTCAGCTTATTGCTGAGGCTGACCAGGGAGTTCCTCCAATCTTGGGATTTTATTCTTTTTTGCAACAGCTTCTTCCTTCTGTTGTAGATTTTGTTTATGGCAGGGGATGACCAGATTGGCTTCCTTTTTTTGGAGGATAGCATCTTGGTTCTTTTGGGGATGGCACGATCCATGCACTTGTGTATGTGCTTATACAGTGCATTTGTGTAACATTCAGCAGTCGTACCTATATTTTCCGTCTGCATGGGTGTCGTGAAGTTTGCCACTTCTGTCTTAAGAAGCATGAAGTTGGCTTTGGAGTAGTTTTTGATGGTGGTTTCCTTAATGGGAGGTGGGGTGGGATATGGATGTCTAGGGTGATTAGCTTGTGGTCAGATCTGACCAGCGAGGAGTTGACTTCTGGCATGGAATACCAGTTACCTATATTGGTAATGACCAGGTCCAGGATACTGCTGCTCCTGGTGGGGGTGTGGACAAGCTGATCCAAGGCATTGGAATTTATAAATTCCAGAAAACGTTGAGTGAATGAGTTGGTACATTAGTAGTTTTCCCAGTTGATGGTGAGGTAGTTGAAATCACCCATAATTAAGGCATTGGGTTGTACCTTAATATTTTCCAGTATCTTTAGAAATTAAGAGTGGGAATCCTTGGGCATGGTGGGGGATCTGTAACAAGCTACAACCTGGATTGCAGTCTTGCCCAGTGTTAGTTGCACTTGGATCATTTCGAATGCATTATGTTGAGCAACATAGGTGTGGATATCCTTAATAAATAGGGACAGACCTCCACCTTTAGTGTTTCAGTCCAGGTTAGGTGGCCGAAAGGTGTGGTATGAATTATAGCCTGGTAATGCAGGGGTGCTCTCTGGAGCCTTGAATTAGGTCTCTGTCACTGCACAGATGTCGATATTCTCCATTTTAAGGAGTGCCTTGAGTGAGTGCATTTTGAGGTTTAGACTTCTAGCACTGAGTAGCATTACCCTCAGAGTTTTCTTGCTTGTACCTGCTATGGTGGTGAATTCAGCATTTGAACCTTGCCTAAAAAAAGGCACTATAGGGGTGGCAAGAGCCTTAGCCAGTAACCGGAATCCCAGGGGCAACAGGTGCAGGCCATCTCTGGCAAAGCATCTTGGTCTGTTGACCATGTTGTCCCAGGTAGATAGATACTGGATCCCCTTAGAATGACACAAGAAGCTAAGCCAATTGCTGAAGTCAATCATTTTGTCCTTGTACTGTGGTATCATTCCGGGTTATGGCAGGATACTACTCAGGGCTAGGGTTATAAGTGCCTGGGCTACAAGATCCGAGAACTCCTCCAAGTATCTTTTCATGTAGTCCAGGGAGGTTCATCTCAGGTCTTTCAAACCAACATGGACAATGACAGAGTCATATTTGTACTTGTTGTGGAGTGACCTGAGTGTGTGTGTTATGTGGTGTATCCTGGCACCCAAAAGGCAGCTAACAGTCACTTTTTCCCTTCTTTAGCCTGGTGAGTGGGACATCAGTGTGCCTGACTATAGAGTCACCTATGACTAGTGTGTTGAGTACATTGTTTTGCCTTATGGGCTGAGGCTGAGTGGCACACTGATTTTGTGGGCTATGTGGCATTTGTGTAGTGTTGTGGGTTGTCTGCTTTTCAGCTTAGGAGGTCACTGTTGCTTGGGCAGATTTTTATTGAGATCCTCCGTGAATGTGGGCGTGTGCTTTGTGTTTCTATGTGTGGGTTTTGGTAGTGTGGGTTTTGAAGGACTATGTGTTTAGTGTAGTGTGGTGCAGGTGTTAACCTTCTCCTCTTGACTGTATATTCCATTCTTGGCTGGAGAGAGCTTGGCTTCCAGTTTGGCTATATAAGTGCATCTCTCACAGGTTGTAGTGTTGGGTGGTAGGAGGAGAGGGTTGTCAGTGTACATGAGGCAATTGCTACATTGCCCCAAGATGCCCAGTTTCAGCAGGTGGACAGAAGAAAATACTGGGACCTGACCCATGGACATGCCTGGATAGGTGCTTATTCATTTAAGTACTGAGAACTATTTTGCTCTTGACAAGTGAGGAAAGTTGAATGCTGTATTCATTTTCTAGTTTATTTAGTGCTTACAACGAGTTCTGAACAAGTGCTGAGCACATGGAAACAGTTTTGAGTGCTGAAACTAAAAAAAACTGTCTAGTTCTAGCTAAAACTAGCTAGTTTTATCACCAATCCCAAGAAGAGAAGCAGGCCACAGCCTGTTTAGTGATCCACAGTCTTGTCCCAGATGATGCAAGGATCTGCAGGCTTGTAGCCTTTTTCTGGTAGATGCCTTGAATAGCAACTAGACCAATCAGGTATGTTAAGCACAGACTCTCACTCTCCAACCAGAATGAATCAGGAATCAATGCACTCTGCTCCTACTCTAACTAGAATCAGAATATAAGCACATATTCTAAGCTGTCACTTATAAAGCAGTTAAGCTTTTTGGTGAACAGCAGTCTCCAGGAAATAATGTAACTGGACTCCTTCTCTCACCAGGAGAAAACAGAAGCACTAATTCTAAGATGACTGCTGAGAGGCAGAATGTGGGCTCTACAATAATTGGTGGTCTTGCAATAGATGCTTAAAGGTATAATGAAAAAAAATGATTTATCCTAACTGCTGCAGTGTGCACTAGAGGAGTTAGATGTGAAAGTGGGTAACTTAAGTTTTACCTGTCTAAAAGTTAAGTTTTAGTGGAGAGTCACTATTTTAAAAACAGCAAGATAAATTGAAAGGGGTGGTCACTTTTGTATTCTGGTACTATGGAATAATAAATATAAAAATGGCCAATATATTTAAATACCTGAAGGGGAGTTATTTCACAAAATGATAATTTTGTGCTTACTCACACCAGGCAGTAAAAGCAGAGAGGAAATGAAACATATGGTCAATATAACCTAAGAGGCAGGCAATTAGAAACACATTGGTCTTAACAACACAACAGTAACTGGGTGGGAGGGTGGGAAAAATTTCTGTCTGACTCACAAGAGACAAGCTGTGGTCTCTTTTCAAGTTTTAGTATGCAATTAAAAGCAGAATACAAGTAAAACACAGTGGAAAGAAAACAAATCACACTATACAAAATAGAAAAAGACAATAAAGTAATACAAAACACAACAAATAAAAAGCAACCTAACCTTTCCCTCACAGCAAACCATAGCAGAATATGGGTGAGCCTTTTCAGTAAAGCTCTAATGTTTTATTTTAGCCCTTAAACAGAAGGTTTAGTTCCTAGCTCCACCCCCTCAGTTCACAGATGACTAACCTTAGCTGACCTGTTGTAACTTATGTGTGACTCCTTAACTGAACTCTTCTAATTTTTTTCTGACTCACAAGAGACAGGCTGTGGTCTCTTTTCAAGTTTTAGTATGCAGTTAAAAGCAGAATACAAGTAAAACACATTGTAAAGAAAACAAATCACAGTATACAAAAATAGAAAAAGGCAATAAAGTAATACAAAACACAACAAATAAAAAGCAAACTAACCTTTCCCTCACAGTAAACTGTAGCAGAATCTGGGTGAGCCTTCCTAGTAAAGCTCTGAAATGTTTTATTTTACCCCTTAAATAGAAGGTTTAGTTCCTAGCTCCACCCCCTCAGTTCATAGATGATTAACCTTAGCTGACCTGTTGTAACTTATGTGTGACTCCTTAACCGACCTCTTCTAATTTCTGTTTGACTCACAAGAGACAGGCTGTGGTCTCTTTTCAAGTTTTAGTATGCAGTTAAAAGCAGAATACAAGTAAAACACAGTGTAAAGAAAACAAATCACAGTCTACAAAATAGAAAAAGTCAATAAAGTAAATAAAGTAATACAAAACAAAACAAATAAAAAGCAAACTAACCTTTCCCTCACAGCAAACTGTAGCAGAATCTGGGATTATACTTTCCAGTAAAGCTCTGAAATATTCTATTTTACCCCTTAAATAGAAGGTTTAGTTCCTAGCTCCACCCCCTCAGTTCACAGATGATTAACCTTAACTGACCTATTGTAACTTATGTGTGACTCCTTAATTGACCTCTTCTAATTTCTGTCTGACTCACAAGAGACAGGTTCTGGTCTCTTTTCAAGTTTTAGTATGCAGTTAAAAGCAGAATACAAGTAAAACACAGTGTAAAGAAAACAAATCACAGTATACAAAATAGAAAAAGGCAATAAAGTAATACAAGCACAACAAATAAAAAGCAAACTAACAGAAAACTATAGCAGAATCTGGGTGAGACTTTCCAGCAAAACAAGTCAAACAAATAAATTGTGTTCTCTGGTCAGAGAGTATTTCATTAGGTATTTTTACTCTGATGAATAATAGAAACTATCTTCTTAGCTGCAGATTTAACATTAAGAGGATAGTCTCGGGGTACTTTGTTGCCAGGCCAAAAGTTATCAACTTGTATTGAAAACCATTGTGGATTTTAACATGAGCCAACAATATTTATATCAATATGCTGAAGTAGTTCCTCTCTACTGCCTTTGAAATCAAAGGATTTTTAAACCTGGGCAAGGTGTGCACTCAGTGCAATGAACACAAACAAAATTATTAGTTTATTTCATTATTCATACATACATATATTACATACATACATACAAATATTTCAGTCATGGTCAATAATGCCCTTCTAGCCTGCCAATATATGAAAACAGTTGTTCCCATAATATGTGTTCAGGCTCTTCTTAAAAAAATATCTAAACTATTGCTGGATTTAATGTAATATCTTAGTCTATTCCATGCATCAGATACTCTCTCAAAGAGCCAATTAGCACACTTCTCATTCCTATACAATCTTCTATGTAGCCTGTCTGATGATTGTCTACTACTTTTTGATATCCCCAAACATTCTCAGAGTTAGTTGTCTCTAAATGCCCTACATACCTGAATAAGGTATCCTCTTAAATATCTATATCAGGCACTATACAACTTCATACATTTTAGTCTTTTATAACAACTTAAATTTTCTCATTCATGAATGCCCTTGGTATATTTCTACTGCACTCTTTTCAGTTTACTCATAGGTTCATAGGTGTGTACTAGGCTAATGGCCCGGGAACCTTTACGAGCCTAGCCCATAGGATTACCCTGGCATCGTGCCACCAAAACTTAGTTCCCAATGCCTCTGTCGAGTAGAGACACTGGAGTGATCCCTGGGGTGAATTTTCTATTTCCCATCCACTCATCAAGATTTCTCTTGAAGAGGGTCAGTGAGGTCCTCTGCTTGACATGTATGGGAAGTCTATTCCATACCATGGGCAGTCTCTGGGTTATGAACCTGTCCCTCTAGCATGTTCTGTTGATTGTGGTAATGAGGTTGAGGTCTCTGGAGCGTGTGGTGTGGAGGGATTGGGATTTCTTTAGATGTAGCATTTCTAACAGAGCTGGGTCATACATGGCTTTGTAAGTCAAGCAGAGATCACCTCTAAGTAGGTGATATGAGAAAAAGAATAGTTGGAGTTTTTTGAGTGTGTCCATATAGAACAAATGTTTAAGGCCTAGGATCTTATTTGTGAGGTACTTTTGCAGTCTCTCCAGTTGTTGCAGGTATTTAGTGAGGTACACGCCAAATGGGGCATTGTACTCAATGACTGTCCTAATGAGGGAAGAGTAGAGGGAGACAATGACCTCTTTCTTTCTGGATGCAAACCCTTAGTAATGAGATGTGCCACGTAGAAGGATTTTCAGAACACAGTGGCAGTGTGGTAGAAAAAGAGAGGTCGCTGTCAACCTGTGTTCCCAGATCTCTTGTAATGCCTTCTGTGTTCAGTGGACTATCATCAATGTGGTAATTCATGGGAATTGTGTTTTTTCCCACAGGGGATGACAACATATTTTTTGGCATTGAGCTTAAGGCCATGGTTCTGACACCAGTCATTGGTCACAGTGAGGCCTTTCTGTAGGATGTTGACAGCACTTGGGGAGTTAATAATAGCTCCCAACTTGCAATCATCTATGAACTTTGTCAGCCAGAGTCCCTTTGTGTTGGCCTGGACTTCAGAGAAGTAGATATCAAACAGGAATGGACCCAGGACTGATATTTTCTATATGGTTTCCATATTGCTATTCTATACTCAAGTTTGACAACAATCACAAACAATTACTTCATAATTTCTGATTTCTTAGACTTTATAAATCTTTGTATACAACCTATTGTTCTATAACTATCACCTACCAGTTGTTGAGTATGATTAGAAAAAGTCAATCT
Organism: Protopterus annectens; assembly: GCF_019279795.1. NCBI lineage: Eukaryota > Metazoa > Chordata > Ceratodontiformes > Protopteridae > Protopterus > Protopterus annectens. The sequence continues at coordinate 1,748,235,370 of NC_056737.1, read as the reverse complement.
GGTTCTCTCCACGTATCCAGGTTATTAAAAAAATCTACAGTTTCAATCACTGCCTGCTGTATTAAGTATTCATCTTTACATTTATATCTCCAAAATCTCATATGCTTAGTTTATTGATGCATTTATCAGAATATTATTCTCCCATGCCCAAATGGTCAAGTTAGCCAAGTTCTTTTGCAGACAAGTCCTATCTGTAACACATGTAAACAGTTTACCAATTTTCAAGTCATCTGCATAAGACTGTAGAATACTTCAAATGAAAAAGATAAATCTGAAAGATTCAATCTAAATAAGTATGAGTCTAGGATAGAGCCCTGTAGGACACCGTGACTGTAACCATAAATTTTGCCTATCCAATTGTTGTATGATGCTTGCCATGCATACCTCTGAACTTCTTAGTGCAAGAAATCTGGACAAAGGCCAAAAATAGGGACAATTCTTAAATACTGCTCTTATTAACTTAGAAAGCAGTTAAATAGCAATTTTTGCATTAGCATACATTTTCTAAAGGGTAAGAAGTCGGAAACCCAAATGCCTACCATAATTTAGTGACTTCAGTCCTCGAAGATTTACCAGAAAACTGCACATTTTATGGGGAACAAACCAAAAATATGAGGCAAAATTCTGGACATCCTGTGAAAATCTGGACAGTTGAGAGGTATGTTGCCATGTCGCAACTGTAAACCATGCAGCTATCCATCTTTTCCAGAGTACATCAATACCTAGTTGTTTTAATTTATTGATCAGTGTTTTGTGTATGACCCTATCAAATGCGAAGGTTAAAACTATAAAAATGACATCATGGCACAATTTTCCATTCATAGCTCATATTATATTGTTATAGAAAATCATGTTATAGGTGCTAATAAATCTATTTTCAACACATGCATGTCGATATATAGTTTTGACTCCCAAACAATCAAATTTGGACAATAACCATAGTTTTTTTCACAACATGAAAGTAAACATATGCGCCTGTATGACTCTGGGTGTGTCCTACTTCCTTTTCCCTTAAAGACTAGTTTAACAAGTGCATATCTGTAATCATGAAGAATCTCTCCATATTTATACAACATAGTAAATAATGGATATAATTTCACTGTAAATTCACTCCAAAGTGTTCCTGTGTCATTATTATTAATTTTATCTCCTGATTGTGCTTTTTTGGATCCAGTTTGCATAGCTTTATTTCAATATAATCTAATTTGATTTCAGTAATTACAATATCAGAGGTCATCTAGAAATCACTAGGACAATTTTTCACCCCGTGTGGAGCCAAGCCACTTTGCATGCAATTTTGCAAATATATCTATAATATGTTGCGTCTGAGATTAAATTTTAGAATCTATACACAGATAATCAATTTGTATATTTTTACGCATATCACATCTTATGTATCTATAAAATGGTTTCCTATTATGCTCAATATCTTTATATAAGTTTTCTTCAAAATTTTCTTGGTCTTGTCTCACATTATGTTTAATTTATCTGTCTAGCTTGTTTGTTTCTTTCTTTCTTTCAGTTTTCAGAGTTGTATTTTGACCTCTTTCCATTTCTTATATTTTTTGTCTCTCAGCTTAAGTATCTTGTTCTTAGGGAAACATATCCTTCTGATACTGTATGCCTAGATCCTGACATTAAACTTTTTTTGAAAATTTTTTGCATTCAATCAATTTCTCTTTCAAAACTTTTCACATTCCTTCTGCAGTTTTCCACTGAATGCATCACTCCAATTAGTTTACAGAGTGACTGTTTTGTTTCCATATATTCTGTTATTAATCTTCTACACATTGGTTTATATTTCAGTTCTGCAGAATTACCTAGTGAGAAATTAACCTTTATAACCCCATGATCACTACTTATTAACAATGGTAAAACCTGAAATGAAGCAACAGTAATTTCTTTAGGAACACAATGTGATCTGTGTTGTGTTCCCTGGCAGGCTTTTTTACAGTATGAAGCAATTGTTGTTCTTCAACATAAGCTATTAATAATTTCTTTAATAGTATTGTTGAATCAATATTATTCCTGTTTGCTTCTGGTAACTTTAGTGTCCCCTTGCCACTAGTATACTTCTGTGTTTCATGCAAGAAATATATGAATTCCTCTATGTCATCAGCACTTGACTTTGGTGGTCCATGTACTCCAACAATTCTTATGTGTTCCAGGGTTGTCTTTATTGTCACAATTATACAATCTACAGTATTGGTGTTATCTCTGAGCTTGTAATAATCAAAGCTCTCAAAACAATCTTTAATCCCTACCATAACACATCTACCTGATTTTTTTGTTATAATGTTTGTTACAGCAAAATCATTTACAGCCTGACAGAACTGGTTTCCAATTATTGTTCTTTAACAATGTTTCACAAACAGTAACATCATCAATCTTATGGAAATGTAGCAAATTTTTGAATAAAAAAGTTTATTATTAATGCTCCTAGCATTAACACCCATCAGGGCTGCATCAAATGTTGCTATTTGTGAATTGTTAAATTTTTGACCTGTCTAATATTCTGCCTTGCATTTGCAAATATGAAAACATATCTGCTGCAAAAATTATCTTCCCTTATCTTGACAAATGCATGCCATCCTGTCTAAACACATGTGCCCAAAATTAGACTCAGGTGCTCAACACATTGACAAATGCATGCCATCCTGTCTAAACACGTGCCCAAAATTAGACTCAGGTGCTCAACACATTTTTATTTTTTAAAATGGGACATTGTTTGTCATATAGGTATTTATTCAAAAGTTTTTTTCATTCATGGTGATCTGACTCACCTTTCTATATGCAGTTTGTGAAAAAATATGTCCTAACACCTGTGCAAGCAATGCCATCTAAGAGGGCTATAAGTTCCCTACTAGCAGTCATAGAGTTCTTGTGGATGGGATAATTTGTACCACCATAAATAAAATAGATCCATATTGCTTTACATTAAGGCATTCTAAGGCCTTTTTCACATCCTCTATTTTTGCTCCTAGCAAGCATAACACTATTTGATGTTCATTGTTTTATCTGAAAATGTAAGTACCAGTTCCACTAATAACTGAATCTCCAATTACAAGAATATCTTTTGGACTAGATACAAATAATCTTTAACTTCTAATTCAATAATAACTGCTCTATTAATTGTTAGAAAGGAATGATCTTCATCACCATTAGTCTTATTAGTCCTACTGTTTTTATTGCTTATTACATTTGCAAGTATATAGTTCTCATCCAGTTGACTTACATCCAAAGCTTGAGTCATGTTGTCAATTTCTGTCTTTCTCTTCTTTTTTTTTTACTTTAATGTTCTTCAATCTGTCCATGTTTACTTTTGATTTCTTCCTTTTTACCTACCCCTTGCCTCTTTCCTACTTTCCTTTTGGAAAAACAATGGGGGAAATTTAATAAAATCTACATGTTTTTTTTCATATAGCCATCGCACCATGCTGCTAACATGGCCATGAACAGTTTTAGATTCAGTAAACACTGCTGAGTGGAGTGCACAAGTGCGCCAACATGGAAACTTCTGTGGCATGCAAATCACATCATAAGCAGGTGAATCTCATGCAAATGAGGCAGGCAGAGTGATCCAACAAGCAGAAAGGTAACTCTGCAGACTCCGTGTCAGTGTATTTCATGTACAAGAAGATAGACTAAAGGGGCTGTAAAAATGTCGATATATGAATAGAAATGGCATACAATGTACAGATATGAGCAAGACTATCCTCTGTGTGTATGACAAATTAAATGAAATAAGTAAAATTTATTTTTTTAATAATCTGAGCATGTTTGCATGATGCACCGCAATGCACTAATATGCTTTATAAAAACAATTTTTAAAAACTGGAAAAAACAAAATTAATATTATGTGACATAAATGTATTACTGGAGCTGCATGGAGTATCTGCAGTGGTGCACTGGTGCTGTTGCTAACATGGTAGGGCCTTGAAGTGTGTAGGTTCCAAGGTGTGAGCACAGATCCCTATGCAAATGAGGTAGAGTTACTGGTTCATATATGGTTCATATGTTAGTACTAAGCTAACTGCCCTTGCGAGCCATTTTAAGCTTAGCCAGTTATCCCTTGTGAGACTCAAACCCTGCACATTGTGTTTGTAAGGCAAACACCTTAACCTTTAGGCCACCCTCCCTACATCAAACCCTGCACCTTGTGTCTGTAAGGTAAACAGCACAAAGGGGTAATCCTGTCCACTTATCCCCGTCGTGTAGGCAAAGAACTAAGTTGATGTTTACAGAGGAGTTAGCTCACATCAGAGGAGGGTGTGTCCAATGACTTCTAAGCTTATTTCAGCCTGTTTGCATGGTGCACCACTCTGCTGAGCATGCCCTTGCAGGGGGGGGGGTGCACTTACTGCTAAGCTTTGTTTAGCTAAGTGGAGCATATTTCAGCATGTTTGTGTGGTGTGCCACCATGCTGAGCATGGACGTCTGGGGGTGTGTGTACACTGACTGCTAAGCTTTGTTTACCCATGGAATGCGCGTTTGTATGATGTGCCTCAGTGCTGATTGTATCTAAAAGCCACTAACATATTAATTAGTTTTGACCCCTGTTTAACTTAAACTAGGGCCATTAAATGATATTAATGATATACTAGGCAGGTGGAATGCATCATAAGTAGCCAATCACACAGACAGCACATATAGTAGAGCACTATAAAGTATGAATGCACCCTACAATCTGATTTTCCCCCATATTCTGCACCATTGGCATATAGACTTGGCAATGTCAACTGAGAGAATGCTAGGGGCAGCTGCAGGTCTACGACATCTGTATGTGTTAGATGCTGAAGTCAATGCTGCTGCTGCTGACAATAGGACTAGGCAGAGAAGGAGAAAAGTGTTCATCTCCAGGGTAACCTTCCAGGAGCTACATGAGCTGGAGATTGTAGCGAGCTACAGGGTGGAAAGGGACATACTACAAGAACTCACTGAGCTCTGTTGCCCTCAACTCAGACCCAGAGCCAACAGAGGGGAACCCATCCCAGTGGAAACAAGGGTATGTGTAGCCCTTAGGATACTAGCTACAGGTACTTACCAAAGGACAACTGGAGACATGATTGAGATCTTACAAGCATCTGTTTCCGGGGTACTCCACTAGCTCCTGGATGCCATGCTACCACATGCCAGTGAGCACATCTCTTATCCGATTACCCCTAAGATGAGGACAAGCGATATGCAACACTTCTGCAGTGCAGCACACTACCCTGAGGTACTGGGTGCAATAGATTGCACTCAGGTACACATCAAGTCACCACCCAATGAGGAGAGTATGATCTATATCATACACAAGGGGTACTAATCCATCTACTGCCAGGTTGTGTGCAATACCCAGGGGATTATCATGAATGTGTGTGCTGGCAGTCCTGGCAGTTATCACAACTCCCATATTTGGCATGTATCACAGCTGTACCAGATATTTGCTAGGTGGGACATCCCACATGGCCATTTATGGTGGGGGATGCTGGCTATGCACTGGAACCATGGATGATGATACTCATCAGAAATTCACACACACCCACTGAAGAACTCCATAATGAGGCACACGCACAAACTAGAAACATCAATGAGCATGTGTTTGGGCTTCTGAAGTCACAGTTTTAGTGTCTCGATATATCTGGTGGAGCCCTGCAGTAGTCTCTATCCACATGTGCATCTGTGTTCAAAGTATGTGCCATGTTACACCCAGTCCAATAGTATGTGTGCTCTAATAATCAGTAGGCCTCATGGTTGGAATATTTATGACATCAGTAAAGGGAGATGTTAAACAGTGGGGTCACATGATATTTGGACTACTGTCTATCTGGAATTAGGCTCATCTTTTGCATGTGAGGTATTATTATGTTGGTGTTTTCACAGACAGTCAGTTTGTGTGTGGTATAACATTATGAACCTCAGTCACATATTAAGTACAGCAGACAGCTGGGGAATGCCATGGACATTGCGATTGACGTGTAGTACTGCAGAAAAAGGGACAGATGTCAATTTGTGTAACATAGCTCTTGACCTCTTAGTGAAAGAAATCTGTTCATAGCCAGACAAAATGGGGGAACAAAGCCACACAAATACGGGCATATGTTAAATACAGTTGCTAGAATAAAAGGTTTTGTTTCAACAGACATTTTTCTGAAGGATTTGAAGTCAGAAACCCAAATGTATGCCACTATTTAGTGACTTCAATAACAAGTTCATCCAAGTGATTTGCCAGAAAACCACACATTTTATGAGGAACAGACCAAAACTATGAGCCAAAACTCTGGACAGTCTGCAAACAGTTGAGAGGTATTGTCTGTAACACAGAAAATCTTGGACTGGAGTACAGGTAGGTGTGGCCTGGAGTCACTTTACAAGTACGGAGAATCACACTAGGCATGCACAAGCGCTTAGTTAAAATGAGCGCAGTTCTGTTGCCTCATCATCAGACTGACCTGTTATGTATAGATATGTCTATAGATATAGACATTTACATATACGTATCTGTCTGTCACTATCTCTCGCTCACAAACATAGTATATCTATCGCTATGTAGTTTCAAATATATATAGATATATATGTGTATATATATATATATATATATATATATATATATATATATATATATTATATACGCGCACACACACACACACACACACACACACACACACACACACACACACACACACACACACACACACACACACACACACACACCTATATATATATCACAATGATGCATAGACTCTCCCCATATATCTACATAACAAATACACACATACACACACAAACACACACACACACACACACACACACACACACCTGTGCTTGCTGGATGTCACCACATACAGAGGCACAGGTGAACAGGTGATGTCATGTATAATGTTCTCAACACACACATGGACAGGACACATTGTTCCTGGCCACAGGTTTGCCTATCTAACTGCAAGCAGACACATATGTCCATACTGGTAAATGTACACACATAGCTAGGATAATAACAGTTATCCCACTGCTAAGATACTAGATGCAGATAACAGTACAAAGCAATATCACTCTGCAGACCAGAGATGCTGTTCAACACAAGCCTAGTTTGTGTAATGCACAACTACAGTGGCTGCAACCACATATGCAACAGACTCAACCTATGGCAAGTGGAATAAGTACTGTGATTTACAGTGAATAAGACATGATCAGTAGGGTTTCTAATCTCACTCCAGCCTACTTGCTGTGCGTCTGTGTGTTTGTGTGTATCCCCCTGCAAAGCAACTGCCATACCCTCATGGGCCATCCACCTGCAGTGATTATACACTTTTTGGCCCAGTAACTTGCTGCTGGCTTCCACACTGCCCTCTTCTACAAAGCCTGATGATGTTATCCACCTTAAGACTACCAGCTGACAGTGTAGTATCAAGACTTAAGCCGTGGTACATGTGATAAATACTGTGATCTACAGTGTGTAAGACTAGACAGGTAGGGGTTTTAATCTCACTCCAGGCTACTTGGTGTGTGTGTATGTCCCAATGGCATAAATATGATTGTCTTGGTAATATAGAGATAGGTAGTGTTTTGCAGCATTTTATGTGTAACGTGTTATGTGCCCCCCAAAGGACTAACCACAAGAAGGCCTGCTGATGTTATTAAGCATAATATGTCCTGAACTGATAGTATTAGCAGACATGAGGTGTGTTGCATGCATCATATACTGTGATTTGTAGTGCGTACCATTACTTAGGTAAGTGTTCTCATCTACATACAGCCAACTTGCACTAAGTGTGTGCCTTGGTATGTCCTGTATGCAGTGATTGGAAGTGGTGCTAGCCTCAGTGTAGCCATGGTTGAGTATGAGCCTATTAGAGCATTTTACATCATGTTATGGAACCATAGGGCATTTGAACTTCACTGGCATAATGGCCGTACAGCCCTCACAGTCATAGTCATCTATAAACCCATAGTTACAGGATCAGCCATATTGCCCCAGTTCAAAAGGGACACAGGCAGATGCCCTGTGTTGAGACAATGGTCACCCAGCCAAGCATACAGATGGCATGTGGTGAGGTGCACTGAGGTGCTATGTGTGCCATTAGGCAGAACATATATGAGTGCTGATCAGCTCCATGATGATGGCCACTACAGATATGGATACTCAGAGAAGGAGGTGTATAGTTATTTCGGTCAGTTAATGCACCACCTCTGTGCAAGTCTATAACAGTTGTCATTGTGGTTTACCTTCATTTCATCAGAAGTCAGTTGTACGATGCACCAAAGTGCAAAAGTACAAACTCAAGATTTCAGAAATGTTGACTGCCACTGTTGCAAAATTCAAGGAACGAATGCACATTAGCATTCACTCATTTGAACTCAGCATTCCAGGTGCAGATCGCACTATAGTGGGGATCGGAAATGAACACTTTCCCTTACTGTAGTGTGATCCTGGAGTTTGCATATTACAGTAGTGGGGTGTGATGCAGGGGGATACCCCCCTGCATAATGATGTTTGGAGACATTCGGAAATGCTTCAACATTCACGGTTGTTCTGCAGTTCAAAAATGGTCGAATCTGGTTTTCCAGATTACCATTTTTGAAATTTTGTTTCAGGAACATGTTGAGTTTTTTTATTTAAAGTCACACAATAGTGCGACTGTACAACTGCCTTTCAACAAAATGCAGGTATACTGTCATTGTCCCCTCAGCTGGTGTGCAGCTATCAGTGTCAGTATGATTGCAAGGGTGTCCCCGATGGTGTTAGTCATCTTTGTCAGATCACATGTGAGATGCAGCCTGGAATGTTAACGCGTGCAATAGATGCTGTGTATCTTCCAATGAGAAGCCAGTTATGAACTGCTCTGTAAATATGGAAGGTATGGGACAGATTCTAGGAATGTCATATGTTACATTTGGTGGGGCCAAGGGAGTATAGTTAACACAGACAGTGTGGGTGTACAGGTTAGGTAAGAGTCCAGACCCATCATATGTGGCATCATGACATATGAGATCACTGACAATCTGGGTCTGTCCTTTGAGGTCACACATGTAACTACATTGTGCGATGTGGTTCTGCTTTGCATGGGTGGCTACTTTTATCACTTACAATGTCTTCTCAACATCACAACAACACTATGTGCTTCTTTTAGTTGAGGAGGCAGTGTGTCCATGTTAGGAAGGCACCCTCATCCCAACTGTCACACGGCACTGTCCACCTGTTATTATACAGTCTGCTAATGGTAGTTGTTCACCAGTCAGGTTTGCTGAGCCATGATTAGCCTGTGTCCCTCCTGTCATGTACAGCTGAGGTCATGCAGCTGTAAAGCTGCTGACATAGTGCATGGGTATAGAGCATACTTGCCTGTCCCATCTGAAAGGGGAGGTGCAGTCACACTATATCAACCATCCCAGAGGAGGTAATAAATGGCTCTCTTGCCATATATGTCTGAATTGTCTGCAAGGTAGGGGGTAAAGGCCAGTAGTTCTAAGGAGACTTATCTATGGCCAGATCCCACCAGGAAGGATCTCACATTGGAGGGGCTATACTGGTCACCCATACTGGTAAACACATGATGTGTAATACATTGGTTCCCTGTGTAGGGATGTCACAGCACTGCTTTAGGGCATTGTAGGTAAGGACCTGGACCATCCTTTGGGCAAGTGAGCCCCAGCATGACTAAGCAACACAGTGTGTACATATCACACTTCCCTAATGTGTTTGCCTGTGTGCTGTACAGACACATTGCATGACTATCTTCCTGCAACATGCTGGATGTAACTGCAACACTTACATGCACAGAGAACAACTAGCATGTACTACCAAGAGTTGTCCCCAGATCTTTGAGTCATGTCATATGAAATGCCATTACAGGAGTCAGCATGGATGCAAGCACTGACACTGTCATACACCAAGTGACACTGGACCAAACACTGTTACTTTTGCCCAAGGCCAGATCATGCCTACCAACTGTAAACAGCAGAGCCCATTTACTGTTACACTATGCAATGGATGTTGGACATATGTCTCACTCCACCAACCATGGCCTGACAAGGTGTATGACAATATTAGGCCAGCAGGCCTTGCTGGAAACTGTGTACATCATGTACAGAGTGATATGTCAGCTGGTGTATAGGCAAGTGTCTGGCAGTCATACTCTGGGAAGACAGCACTGAAAGACCTATGCTGCAATGATGCCAGTCACCAGTGGGGTTCATCAGGGTCTAAATTATGATACTGAACGTTAATGCAACCGACAACTTAAACATTGACATGTAAACATCGAACGGCAATATAACCAATATGTTAAAATGTTGAAAATCAAAATGTCGAACTATCATAGCTGGCTAACATCGCATCCTGGTTGCTAGTGAACAACAAAACAAACTTAAACAACCCTATAAACAAAGTAAATAACCACTTGTGATATGTAAAATCAAGTAAACAAATCATAAATTGCCCAAAATAAACTGGTATGTGTATTTGGTGCATTCGTTTAGAGACTTAATAGTACTATAGTTTTAAAAACATGGCTATCGGACTCACAAAATCATTTGTAAAATATTCATTCCTTTTTTCCAGTGCTATTTGCATCCGATGTTGTCTTTCAATAGTTTTTCTTTTTTTTAGGAGATGGTGGACAACCTGATAACAGATGCAGTCGCAACTCATTCATCCTATTCTGTGCATGCACCAAAATGTCAAGAACAGCTGGAGTGTCTGATGTACATCTTCCAAGTAAACATCTTATACATCTATGCCACCCTTCCACATAATTCTGTGTATGAGGCAATGACAAAACATTCAAACAGGAAACATTCCAAAAAGAAATTGGAAATATGGGTGGAAAACGTGTACAGCATGATGACCTAGTCTGCTGTTTACAAAGATGTCCTAACACATATACTTCTGAGAACTATGATAATTCCTTTCCTGCAAATGGAAATGTTGCAGAAAGAGTGTTAAATGTACAGACTACCTGTTCTTCCTTTACAAAAGACAATGCTATCAGCTTTGTAACTGCAAGTTGAAAGGTTATAGACTTCCAATATAGTGTAGACAATCCCAGAGACTGTACCTTTCACCAGACAGCTTGAGCAAAGTGAAAGAGGCAACCTTTACAAATAACATTACTAAAGTTATGCTTCACACTTTTCATTGCTGCTATCTCAAAGTCACAAAGTATGTACTGCACTTTAGCTACTAGATCAACAGACATGGGTGCTGGAACCATAGAGACAGGGGGAGTGGGAGGCCCCCCACTTTTACAGCTGCAAGACCTTTGGAAAAAAAATAATGAAGTGGAATTTTTACACTAATGTGGAATCAAGCACGGATGTTAAACTAAGTAAACTAGCTGTTCTTGTTCCTTTATTTCTCTGTGTTACAGGACTTATGTTAGTGCTGCCAAAGTCATGCAAGTAAGAAGAGTTTTGATCTTTTATTCCCAGGAGTTATGCTGAACTGCGGTGGTGGTGTTGCGGTAGCATTGTCACCTCATAGCAAGACGTTGTCCCATTCGATTCTCAGCTAGAGCGTCTTCTTTGTGAAGGCATAGGTGAATGTGGCGTGCCTTTGTTGAAGGTTGTGCATCAGGGCTGGTAACCTGGTACGTAAAAATCCACTACCAATCATTAGTGGACCTGAGTTCCGCTGTGGCGACCCTTAACCGGGAAAAGCTGAAAGATACAAACAATTTCCAGGAGTTATGCTGCTCCCGTGTAGTGTGTGTGTGTGTGTGTGTGTGTGTGTGTGTGTGTGTGTGTGTATCAAATGCCCCAGTTAGGTATAACTGGTGGTTAGTGTTACTCAGGCTCAAATAAGAGCCTGAATTCTCTGTCCATACCACCACTTGTGATTTAGGGAGTTGAGTCCATTAGCTCCCAACTATTCAGATTTTCACAGAGTATTTGGCTAATACTTTTGGTTTATTCCTCTTAAAATATGTGGTTTTCTGGCAAATCAGTGAGAACTGAATTCATTAAATAATGATAACCCTTTAAGTTGCAGTCTTCCTATCTTTCAGAAAACACATGGCAACACAAAACACTTTGTTTTAGTAGGTTTCTAAGATTATACAAGCAATATTTAAAGTATGTCCCTGGTTTTGGGCCTTTGCCCCCCCCCCCAATAAATGTTGGCTTTTTCCAGATTTCTTGTGCTGTGAAGTTGAGAGATTTAGTTGATTGTCATGTAGATTTTACAAGGAGCTGAGAGCTTCAGGGGAAGAGACATTTAGTGCTACTTATGCTAAGCTGCATGCATTGTTAGTAGCACAACAGGTAGTATACTTGCTTTTGATGCAGAAGGCTGTGGGCACTACTCCCACAGTATACAAATGGATCACTGATACTGTACTATGTTGGACTTTAAAGAGAGTGGATGCTGCAGTCCTATGAATGTCCTCCTTTGTAGATGTTACCTAGTAACTATGTTTCTGTTCTGTTATCAGTTTGCCATCCAGCTCCCATAGCAAAATTACTAGTGTATCACCTTTTTTAATGTAGCATAGGCAATTTATTCTTCAAGGGCAACAGGCACTTCATTTGTAGATGAAACAATGAAATATAAAGTTGTTTGCTAGAAATAACCTCTTCATTAGTTACAAATCCCTTTAATGTGGAATTATTTAGATGACTTACTTCTACAGAGATTTTGCATATTTACTGATATTGGTGGATTGTAATGACAGAAGTTTGAGTGGCCTTATATGGTTGAAATGGGTAGTTTTGTCATTATTGGTTCGAACATTTTGTTTCATTGCTTACTAGAAAACTGTTCCAAACTACAAATTTAAAACACATTCTAACAAGTGGTGCTGTATTATACAAGGAATATAATTTAATACAATCAGGTTAATACAATCAGGAAGGTGAATCAAAGAGTGCATACATTTATGCTTGCTCACAGGATACAGGAGATCAAAATAGGGGAAGAGACCAGTCACCAATGGAGTCCCCCCAGGGTTCGGTGCTGAGACTTTTTCTGTTTGGCATATACATCTCAAAAGTAGAAGGAAGTACCAAAGGGCTTTGCCAACTAAGTTTGAGATGACTGCAAGCTAGGAGCAGTTATTGAATCCCCAAATGACTTAGCCATCATGCAGGAAGGTTTGTCCTAAACAATAAATGGTGCCAGAATCATGAATTGAAACTAATCTCCAAGAAATACATTATTGTGTCCTTTGTGAAGTCATCTACTCTGGGGAACTGCCAAATTGACAATGCCCCCTGAAAACTGACCCAGTTGTTGGCATTTGGGAACTTGTGTGTACAGTGACCAAATTCTTGCCCAACATGTGCCCAGAGTCATAGGAAAGTCTTTCTATATTGCACAGCTTATAAACAAATTGATTTTGACTAGATCTAGAGATGTTATTGCCCCCATTTACAAAGCCCTCATTAGGTCAATCATTTTGTGTAGTGCACACTTTGGCATGTATCTGTCCAGACCCATGCAAAAATTAGAATACCCAAAGAGATACCCTACTAAAAGGATACAAGTCCTAAACAATAGGTCTTGCATGGACCACTTCAAAGATTTATCACTATACTCAGTATCCTATAGGGTGCTTAGGGGTGACATGTCTGGCATACAAGGCATCCTCCGACCTAATACAAATGGATCTACTGAACATCAGCAAATCAAATGGCATCAGAAATACTCAGCCCAGGTATCTAAACTGATTGTTGTGGAGAGATGGATATATATCACAGAGGCTACCACTGTTCCAGATAAGACTATCCATTGAAGTAAAACAAAGCTCATCCCTGTCCACATTCAAATTTAATTTGGATCTAAGGATGAGTAATAGAAAATGTATTCCAGGATTGCTCCTCATGTAACTAATGGATAGAGGCAATTCCTAAATGCTGCATCTCTTACATGGGTCCTCTAGAATTATTTATAGCATGATCACATTTCTTGTCACTAGGGGCTAATATACAATTATCAGCCATGGGATAGGTAAGATCAATCAGAAAATGTTAATTCAAGCAGGCTAAGATTAACATATCCTCCAAGTGAACCTATGTTGTGGTGGTAAATAGCTTTAAAAAATTGCCCTTTTTAGATCACTAAGTGACCCTCTCACTCTCTGCCCCCCCTCCCCAGTCTTCAACAACTTCTAGTGCCTCTGTCAACAGATGATAACAGAGAAAACACACATCCCCACAAATAATTCTATGATTTGTACAACTTTTTGACATTCGGCAATATACAAGAGGTAAACTCTTGGTATTCTCTCCAAATGACACTAATGTATGTATGCTATATAGTTGATGACAAAGCTGACCTTTTGTTAAAAATATACTATCCATAAACCAAATGGGGGAACAGCACAAATCTTGCAAGTTGTCTTTTGTAGTAAATACTAACACATGGATATTATTGTGCGAATCTACCATACGTTTCTGTATGAATGAACCTTGTTTCAATACATACTTGGTAGCATTGACTCTGCTTAAAGGTGTTGAAATACTACTGCAACTAACCATATTTTTACGTCTTACTTGGTTGACTTGCTGCAACATTGAATGCCATAGACGTGCTAGCAACAATGTCAGCGACTACTAGTGCTGGTGTGTTTCTAGATATGCAAGCAGTTTCCTTTAACTGGTGACATGCTACATATCTTTCTACTTCGCTAGCATCTGAAGAGTGATGGTGCAAGACTGACTTTAATAACATTTCACCATCTACTTGTCTAATAGTTATTGCTCTCTCTTTGCACTTATGTGACTGCTTCATCTTGCAGCACCAGTAATGTCTATCTTTCATGGTCTTTTCTAAGTTAAACAGATAACCATCTATGTGCAACTTCTGACTATCTTTCTGTGATATTACCATTTCATAATAATTACCTAGTATACTCTGAGCTGAATGCAATGTGCCAGCCATTATAACAGATGGCATACAGTCAAACACACACCTGTGATATACTCTAGCTGGTATTTATATTAGAATTCCACAACAGTTGCAGATCAGTAAATCAAGGAATTGTACCCATGTTATAGTATATTTTAAATTCCTACAATATAAAATGAACAAGATATACCTATATTATGTTTCAAATAATATTTGAAATGTGTATTATTTTAAAATCTTGGTATAGGACTTTTGAAATTATACTCATTGCCATACTTACGTACTACATCACTAAACACAGTGCGGTCAACTAGGATTCTTCAACATCACTGTTTTTAGTATTTAGTAGTTTCGGAAATCAGAAATTTCGATTTTTATGTGTTGAAGTTAACATTGTTGATTAATTCAACATTCAGTGTCGTAATATAGACTCGGTTCACCATCCTCTATTACTGGCAAACCCCATCTACCTATTCCCTCTCTGCAGTCATAGCCACTGGCAGTGACATCTGACTGAGTACTTTAGCAGGTGATTGTATATTGTGAGCTGTTACAGACTCCCACACAGAACCAGCAGTTATCCAGGAAGGCCTAAGACAAAGTCAGTTGTACTTTGAGCCACTGACAAAGACTAACTGCCAATGACTGCACAATACTACCCTGTTGGAAATTATTCACTCCTGTAAAATATTGTAGGATCCTCACTCCACACACAGTTGAGCCATTACACATGGAGTTATGGACACAGAGTGTAATGTAGCCTTTGACTCTCACTGGTTGTTAAGGCATGGGGATGCATTCACTGTTGTCCAACCTACACCTACAGGTTTGGTATGTAATTCCCAGACTCTCACTGCTATACTGAATGTGGCAGTCATCACAGCTACCATTGTGTGCAATGGCACCCTTGCTATTTCACTACACAGGCATATCCGACAACTGTAGTAGCCACGCAGGTTCCAAGGTACACCAATACACAGCATATATAACATGCCCTATGCAGTCCATGTCATGACCGTACATGTGTAGTCTGTCTCCTAAATGCTTTGGAGGGGATGTGTATGGCTCCATACACGGAGGTGTCAGATCCCACTGTGTACCTCCCGAGTATCTATGACAGGACTAACACACGTCTTACCTGTTCTACACACCTATAGCATCACTGTGGTATATGTAGTACATACTGGACAGACCAGTATGTAACACGCAGACAGTATGCCCTACAAGAAACAGGCCTCCCATGCATGTGAAGCACACATCTGCTGTGACACAACATGTGCAGGTTACAAAATGGGATGAAGAGCATGACAATTATAATGGGTATCGGGCAACTGTCTGTATTGGACAAAGGATATTTGTAGATGGGTCATCACTGTCACCACAGCTTGTAGATGCATGCCAACCCAACACCTTGGTGGCACTTATCAAGGGTAGCAGACCTGTTCACAGATTAGGGATGGATGAGTACACTGAATGCTACCATTGTCCTTGTTAACCTGTTATACACACATGATCCTATGGAGCCATGCACTTATAGTATACCTTACTGAAAACATATTTCTGTTGCGCTGACATGCCATCCTGTTCTGCTTTATTGCCACTGTGTATTCATAGGTTACCCCAACAGACTCCTGAAGCAGAAACAGAAACAGTTCCATGACACACCTGTCATTGTGTAACTATACAGCCTTCACATTATCATACAACATAAGGTGCACATAAGTATGTGGCTTACTTGTGACAAATGCCAGCATATTGTATCAGTCATTAACCACTACAAGTGGCATGGAAAAACAATGCTGAATTACACAAGCACATGTTAACTAATATATTCACCCTGTGCATCAGACACAGCTTCATTTCCCTGCATCGATGGCAAGGATGACAGGGATGTGGCACAGGTATCATCACTTGTACTGGGTGTTGTGTGGGGGTGCAGGAGCCCTATACTGACCCAAATGGTTGACAGCATGTGTGTGAGTCAGGAAAGGAAGCAGGCAAGATGGGCCATGGAAAGGTGCCATGTGTGTGTCTGTAGATGACCGGTATTTGACAGTGATGTGTGTGTGTGTGTGTGTGTGTGTGTGTGTGTGTGTGTGTGTGTGTGTGTGTGTGTGTGTGTGAGTGCATGTACACAGTCAAGCTCAGTGCTAGCCCTATGTGTGTGTATGTTGGACAGCTTTTGACCGTATATGGTAGAGTTGACAGTTCACCATCTCTGGCCCCAAACACAGAAACTGGCTCTGCCAGGAGTTGCACTGACACCTCCACACTCAAGGTCAGAAGCAGTACTAGTACCTGATAGTGACTGCTGTCTGCTGGGACCATGTCCACCACTGGAACACCCAGGACCATGAGCCCATGGCTTGCCATGTCGTAGTGTGGGCAGCACACTCCCCTCTGTAGCACTGGATGTGCTGCCACTACAGGATCCTGATTGTGCATGACCACTTGGACTTTCAGCAGACAGAGTTGCTGAACTATGTCCATCAAGTCCGACACTCAACCACCACATGTTCCAGCACAGACAATGTGCATTCAAAGACAGACATTGTCTCAGCCCACCTTCTGTCTACTGCATCAGTCAACTGATCTAGGGTCTCCCCAATCCAGTGGAGGTAGTCACAGATGTCAAACTGTGCTACATCTATAACTCTAAGTATACATCTGGTGTTCCATTCAGAATGTGTCTGTGCCTCCATGATGCCCCAAAACATGTGCCAAGTGACCCGTGACGTGACACCTACAACAGGTTGTGGATGGACAACAGGCCTCCTGCAAGTAACCCTGTCAATCCACCTGTGTGGGAACTCGCCAGGTCCCTACCTATGGCCAATGCCTACACTCACTGCAGCCATAGTTGCCACACTTTCCTGTTCAATGTCCCCACCCTCTGACTGTCCAATATCTGTGACCTTCCAGGACTGGGTATGTGTGGGCATACTGAATATGTGCCGTGACAATGGAGGCAGAAGAGGAATGTCTATCTCTGGGACAGATTCGGCCCCCAACACCCCCACCTGTGCCTCACTGTGGTCACCTCATCATCAGAGTCTGAAGAGACACTGACATCAGGTTGTGTAGGGGACAAAGACCAACTCCCCTTGGTCACCTTTGATAAGAAAGAAAAAGTGGTACACGAATACCTGCACTATTGTGTATGAAAAAAACACCAATACACATAACAACAAAGACCCACAACTGGATTAGCAGTCATACTTTTGTCTTCTCTGCTTTTGTCCAAAATAGACTTCCTCAGAAAAAAATACACATTCATCTCAAAACCTTTATAACAATCACTTCAAGTAAATCAAGGAAAACATGACTAGTAAAATACACCTTTTAATTAAGCAACATGATGATACTATACTTCATGAAACAACACCTAAAAACCCTGTACACCCATCTTAACAAATATATTAAAATGCACATTTCACTCCTAATTTAATTTCCTTTTAACCTTTTGTTTTTTAAAAGGCATTTTAGAGTAAATGCCTCGTTTAAACAAGGAGGCTTATCTTTTCTTAATTGTCACTGCCAAAGTGTTTCTATTTGTTCAACTACACTTCTGTGATTACCCTCTCTAAGATCCTTAGGTACCTGTTCCAGAATGGAAAATAAAAACATTCTACCCTGTTTACACACAAAATTATGTTTAAATAGGGCATTATTCTGGCCCTTAACTTTAGCAGAATACAAATGTTCCTTGAAAAAACAGTGTCACGCTTATCAGGAGCAGGACCACACCCTTGGCCAATATCTGATGGACCTGTAAAAAGTTGAGGGTGAAGCAATGTCAGCACCAATGCATGTTGCAGCACAACAAAGTAATACATCCATATATCTCACATTTACAGTAGCTACTGTGTTACTTGTTGTATTGGTCATATTCTGAGTATGAGAGTACAACTGAGGTAAACCCCCCAAAGAACAAAGACTGGATACCCACATAAAACTATGTACAGCCTGACACACGGACTGCTACAGTATTACAATGCTGATCACAGTAAGCCTACCTGCACGCTCCTCTGCTGTGGACACTGTGTCACCTGCCTCCACAATGTCTGGTGTGATGGATGCCTAGGAGCTGTCATGTGTACCTAGGTTTGCCAGAAATTCCTCAGTGGCCAAGAGTAGTTGTTCTGCTGCAGGCCCTCCACTGGTGATGGCATGATCCCTGGCTACATCTGCTGCCTTTTGTCATGCAGCACTGATCATGTCCATTGCACAGTGTCAAATTTGCTCATATGTCCTGCCCTGATGGCCCATGCCATTCACATCATGGACAAAGTCTACCCACAATGCAGCCTGCTGTTCCCTGTTTTGCCTCCCCCCAGTCAGGAGGATGTAATGATATTGCCTTAGTCCTTCCACTATAATTTCATTTTCTGCATCAGAGAAGGGTGCATGGCATCTATGGTACATGATTCCTGAATGACAGCAAAAGGGGAACACATTACGGGGTCACATACATGGAAGCACACGTACATGTAGAGATACAGCAAGGACAAAATGGCTGGTACCATCCACTGCTTGCTCACATGTCATACTCTACAATGTGCAAACAGACTAAGTGTGTGGATACAACTGAGATAGTAGCAATAGTCAGATGTACCTATGTGTGCCATGACAGATACAGCTGTATGATCATAAACCACCACTCGAGTCTACTGTGGTGTGACCCTATGGGCAACCCCCCGATAATACATCATCAGAACAGTGCCACACAATTAGCAGTGTGCTATTACAACCACTATAAAGGTACAATCCAATGAGACCACTGTGTCACAATAACAACAGACAATGCACCCTTGAGGTATTTATGTCCTGTGTAGGTGTAAGACAACAGGAGATCAATGAGATGTCATTATCACAGTTCTTCAACAGGCTTAATGTTATAATCACTATTCCCTGTAAGTCTATTCGCCCATCTGCATACTGTTGTACACACCATCAGTTACATACCTGATGGAGTGCAGTACTCCTCTGTTGATATGTGGTGATAGTAATGTTTTTGCAACGGAATGCTCCATGAGGGGGAATTCTCATACAGACTGGTTCCCCATAGCCAGCTGCTTGCCTTTTAAACATGCTTCTCATCAGCAAGTGATTGGCTCTAAACCAGTCTGTGGTTCTGAAATGCTAATTACAGCTAACACAGCTGATTTGCTCAATTGTCAGCCAATGACATGCAACTACTGTACAATATATAAGGCCTTCATGTAGATTAGGGCCCCTTTCTAATATGTTGTGCTGGACATTACTGTGGTGAGGATACTACATCATCGCAGAGGGTAGGTCTGTAGCAGAAACCTTTACATAGAAATGTGTGTGCTACAGGCTGTAGCTGCTGCTGCAGATAATGGACATAGGCAGAGGGTGTGAACACTTTGGAGGAAAACAAGCTGTTGGAGTAACTGTGGGAGCTATGACAACCATTGTAGAGGCAGAGTCAAAGTGAGGTTACCCTTTCCACTCCAAATAAGGCATGTGCTTAAGGTAAGTATGTTAGGCAACTGTATTTTAGGCAACTGTATCACTAACAGAGTACTAGGCAGCATGTTTGGTGTGTCCTTGAGTAAGATGGGGTATAAATATAAGAATATGTCCACCATTTGGGCAACTGCCAGGCCATGTGTTACAGTCTGATAGTAATTTGCAGCATGTATGAGGGCAGGCCTCGTTACAAGCAGGGACTTCCAATGTGTACGTTAGCTGTGCAGGTGCAATAATCTGCACAGTGACTTTGGAAAGTTTGTGTGGTGCACACTGATATTAGTGGCCCTCATTTGCAGTACCTGCTTTGACATTCTGTGTGAATTCATATTAATGCATGACATGACACTTTATGCACACATAGTTTTGCTATATGGATATGTGGTGTGTTCCTACCTGTAGGCCTGTGACTTCCATCAGAGAAAAGCAGATATGTAATTTCAAATGCATTGTGTGGATAAAGAGTGCATGACTCAGTCATTAATTGCTGCCTTCACAATACTGTAAAATCACTTCTACACACCACTGGATTTGATCCCAGGACTATGTGCGGCAAAATATACTGTTTGCAAAGTGATTAACAGACTGAGATACTGAATCACCGATGCAGCAGGTTTATTTGTAAGATATATGTGCACACATATGGGCTGTTATATACAGTTTCTACATCCATCAGTATGTGCATGGCTTTATATGGATGTATGTGTACACCAGGGCCCCAGCTGAACATGTACTTTGTCATTAATTCCTTAGCAGGTATCTTTCTACATGTTGCTGCTGAAGGGCACATTTACCTGCTATCACAGCCCTCACTTACATCCATTATTATGTCTGTGGCTTTCTAGTGGTATAGTATTGCACAAGAGTCCAAGGTACACTCCCATTTTAATCTTTTTAATTTAATTTCTCCTAATCAAGTTGGCATGGTGCAATGCAGTGGACAGCTCTGTTGAAACACCCTTAATGGCAATTACTATGTTTTCTTTAAACCACCTGTTTTAAGTAAGAGATGTGTGGTGTTGCAGATTAATTCAGTGGTCTGCAGGTGAGATGGTCTATGGTTTGAAATATTGGACAGGAGTTTATTTTGTAAGTGTGTATTACAAGTTTAAAAGACATATACTAAGTATAGCTCTATTTAGCTGCATTAGTGAAGCTGTGTGGTACACCTCACAGCAGCACTCTAAAAAATATAAAGAAAAGAAAAATGTGAGATAGGAAAGTGGTGAAATGGGATGCAAGCTAGGGGAAAACATAGTGAAAGGCAGGTAGGTATGTGTAGGAAGGGTGTCGGAAAGAACCATTGCTATCCATTTCTTTTACAGCAACAACTGTACACTTTTTACAGAATTTGTAGATGACTTTGAACTCTCAACTCCAGAGAGACGGGTGAGGACAACATAACTGCATTGTCAAGCCAATTGGAGCAAATTACATGTGTCCAGTGGACAAGTGTGGGAAATGGAGAACTATGTATGGGATGATTTTTTTTTTTTTAAGGTGAGAGTAGAATGTTGGGGAAGGGAAATAGGTATATGTGGGGAAGGTAAGTTTTGTAGGTTAGGATGCTTTTGCAGACAGACAAGACAGACAAGACAGCAGACAGGAGTGGTGTGTGATACATGTGGGGGGTAAAACCCTTGAATAGGGAGGGTGTTGTGGAATCAAAGTCTCATGTCCCTCCAGACAGCAGCAGTGTAACTCACATCCCCACCCATGGGACTGGCGGCACTGCTCCTTCACTGCCCGAGGCAGGCAGTGCTGTAAGCTGGACACCAGGGTGAGCTTGCCCCACCAGGATAGCCAGCTTCCCCTCAATCCAGTGCAGGTGGCAGTTAAACCCATGGTACATTATCCTGCTCACCAAGACCAACAGCTCATCCCTGATGACAAAACCCCTGCCACCACTGCTCCCAGGGCTGGGCCCCTTCCTGTGGGGCAGTACTACCAGATGCTGCAGTTAGTGAAGTGGCAGCAGAGTGGGGTACCACCGGTCTGGGTCTCAGATGTGCTTGTACTTGGTGCCATGGCTAGTTGATGCAAGGTAGGTGTAAGTCTATGTTTGGCAATATATTCAAATGTGGTACATGTGGCCAATGTAGTCACATATTGGTCAGTGACTATATTCAGACCAATGATAAAACTTTATCAAAGGGAAATTCAATTCAGTGGTGTGGTTTACATTGCAAGATGTGGGTCTTGCCTTGCTTTTTATGTTGGCAAGACCGAGACAAAGTTAAAACAACTATCTATGAGCACTTTTATGACATCAAGAAACGTAAGGAAACCAATGCCCTTTTTAGACACATTACATTATTTCCAGAGCATAAATTTCATTTCTGGATGTTGGAACAGGTGATACCAGACACTAGGGGTGGCCCTTGGTCCCTACTGTTGGACGAGAGGGGGCTGTGATGGCAGATATTTTTAAATGCATCTGTGCCACCGGGTTTGAATGATGTTATTAGTATCAAGTGCTTTCTAAAAAGGAGAGCATTGGACAGTGATATATTCTGAAATATTTTTGATTAATCTTGAATATTTGTTTTTTTATAATTTTTTAAGAATTACTTAAAGCATTTTTGCTTCAGTTTTGCTACACTTTGTGTCAGTCTCACGGTTTGTACAGGTATTCTGCATAATTCCTTTGTAATTACTGCCTGTCACTCTATATTGCTTTATCTCTCCTTTCCTTCTTATTAGTCCATTGTGTTCTGTAGCATGTGACTTTACTGGTCTTTTTAAGCTGAGTACTTGTTTTGTTGTATATATCAGAAGAATTCTTAATTGTAAGATGAAAGTGTTAATATTTCCTTGTAAAGTTGTGCTTATTTTAATAAATCTGCTGTTCTGTCATCCCGGTTGCCATTGGTGAAGTGCAGTTTGGCTGTTTTTTTTTTTTTTTTTCCATAGTTTAACAACATAAGTAAATATTAAATCCTAATAATAAATAACAGTAATAAATAAATGAGGATAAAGGGTGGGACAGAGGAAGAGAAACAATCCCTTACTGACAATGCAGACTATATCCCTATAAATACTCTACAGGTGTGTAGTGTCAGTTCTGAGTACAGTGAGGACAATTCTCCTATAGCTGATGTAGCATGTACATACTTCTCAAGCTTTTAGCATGGTTCAGTATGGGCCAAGCAATAACAAATGCAGGTACACAACTACAAAGAACACTTTCACATAATGTGGACTTCTATAACTACGAAGGTGTTCTGTAAGCAGATTTGGTAATACATTGCATTCCAGGTAATCATTTTTATGGTAATCCTGTGACAGACGGATTAGGCAGGTTTAATTACATTACGTGAAATCATGACACTTAAGAGGCATGTTTATGTACAGTACATAAACTAGACATCTGCTCTGCCTTAGTTGGCAGGCATGGGAATAGAATCCAATAGCTGTGACTGCAGGGGACATCTGCAAAACATGTAACTTTATTGGTATTGCTGATAACTCTCTGTGAAATTTTAGCACAATCATATCTGCTCAGAACTTTGGCTACCTCAACCATATGCCATTTGTTCCCGGAGTATGAGAAAAAGACAGCATTATGTAACTGAATTTATTTTGCATTCCAGAACAATTACAGTGCTATCCTTGACTGCAGTGACAGTAGAACACACATGCATGGAATATGGCCATACTGCATTCATTAAAACAGATTTCTGTAGGAATCAACAATGCTGCTTAACACTTTATTGGTATTGCTGATAAATGTCTGTGAAGTCCAGACAATATCTCCCCATAGACTGGGCTATCTCACCTATATACCTTCTTTACTTGATGTAGGAGGAACAGAGAGCACTATGTGATTAATATTGGCCCAGAGACAGCCTTGGACAGTACTATGAGTTAAACGATACAGTTTGCAGGCCATTGGTTTTGTATTCTACAGCTATTACAGTTACACTTGACTGCAGCAACCTTACCCACTTGATTGCAGCAACCTTACCATAGACAAGTAATGCATACAGCTCTACTGCAATGGTTATAACAACACAATCCTGTTGTACACCATTCTGTTTACTGTTATTGATATTGTTTATTATTTATTGCAATACAGTTATTGTCCATTTATTGCACTACAGCTCTACTTGCCCATTTATTGCACTACATGGTGTATACTTTATTACAGTAACTGCTTTACTCTTTCTTGCTTATTGCACTACAGTTAGCATGATAAATCCATACATACCACACTCACAGTGCAACCTGGCCAGGCATCTGGTGTGGGACTTGACATTGCGAGCCCTCTCAGCTGCAGCTGTTGGGAGACAAGCACACCATTATGCATACCAGTTTTGTAGACATTCAGCCTGCATATTGGTAAAACAGAGGAAAATATACTTACATATTTGTGCAGCATTCCCAGCTCTGGCTTCTTGGACCCAGGTATTCAAGGTTTCTCTCTTTCTCCTGTTCAGATCATCATAATTGTGATGACACTGCTCACCTGTGTGGGGGATACCAGTAACACTGGTGAGTTTCCTTGCCAACCAATCCTAGGTCTCTGCCTTACAGTCAGAGCCCTGGAAACCACCCTGCAGCAGCCGGGGTTCATAATTTTTTTTACCTGGAGCCCAACAAAGACCCTGGACTCCTGAACACCCCATCTCTGTGCCCAAAAGTGCACACCTTCCCCAGCACCGCCTGCCATATCACCAACTGATCAGATTCCAAAGACTGTTGCAGAATTCCCACCTATTGCACCTAATATAGGCTGTTTCCTGCCTTTACACTTCACTGAGCAACATTCACAAAAGCGTTGCATTGCTTAGCATCATGCAATCCAGCTAAGGGAAGCTAAGCAGTGAGAAAACTTGCACAACCAAGGTTTTAGCTAAGCTTAACACCACACAAACAAAAGCAGCCATTAGCATGTTTAAGCAGTGTTCAGCAGAGCACAGCAATACCATATCTCACAAATTTAAACATATATAATAAAAAAATTACAGACATCTTATCACTGCTATGGACTCAAACCCAGGACTTACTAAACATTAGGCTGTATCTCTACACATTCTGCTACTTGGATATTACAAAAACTAGTATACCTTCACATATACTACTGGGGTACCTGTTAGCATTGCTAAGCACTGCAGCATGTCATGCAAATGCACTTAAATAAACCCAGATATAAATAATTAATTACATCTGGTTTCTATTTTTACTTGTCTAACAACTGTTGGCTATGTATATATATGAGAGCTGCTTGGCTCTGTGGTGCTCCATGCCGCACCACGGAAACAGCAATTTAAAAAAAAAAAGGTTTAAAATAAGAAAAATACATAATTATGACAATTAATAATATCCAGTTTCTATTTTTAGATGTGTGACAGGTGTCAGCTGTCTATATGTGAGCACAGCTTGGCATTGTTGCGCTCTGAGCCATGCAGAGCAAACTTACAGAAAATGGAAAAGAAAAAAAAAATTAAAATAAAATATTACACATTGACCCAAATCACAGCATTTCAACAGCAGCGGGGAGCAGTACAGGCCATCCACAACCACTGATAGCCTCTATACTTTTTCCTATACCAATTCAATAACCCTGTTCCTATGTTCTCCCTCAGCAGCATGCCATCATAAATATGCATGGTGCACTGCCGAGGGGGAACCGTGGCAGTGTACATGGATTCACTACATGCAGGCTCTACAAGGTGCCTACACAGAGTTTATTAAATCCTGAGGTATATATATATCTATATCTATATCTATATATATAAACACTTTTGTAAGCTGTGCCAAAATGTACTACTAATAATGGCAAGCAAATCATCCACCTTTTGACATGATGAACACAGATCACTGGTGTTATCAAATGCTACCTTTAAATATAGATAGTATTTATTACACTGTGCAAGACACTTATGCTTTGGCAAATCATTAATGGAATACTTATTTAAGGAATCCGCAAGACACTTATGCTTTGGCAAATCATTAATGGAATACTTATTTAAGGAATCCATTTTTAGCTGCAAATGAATAAAGAATTCTAAAAGAAAATGATGTTCAAAATATGTTACCATAGAATTCATAGATATTTTAAATCAACATCTGTGAGAACAATCACACAAACAATATACAATATTTTAACTTAAAAGAATAAAGTCATTGCTCTGACCATACCAGTTGTGAATGTCAAAGCTTACAATCACACCTCTTTTTAACAGTAAAGATCAGTAAATTAAAAATCAACAATCTGGTAAATCATCTTGTCTGTGAGCTATCCCTTTCTTCCTACAAACAGTGAAAAACAATTGTAAAACCTAACATATAAATCAAAAGAAATCTTCACTCACCAGGCAACTGCACAATCAATCCCAACTCAACATAGGGTTGTTTAGATAAGCTCTGTGTTGTCCACTCTGCTGTCTGGGTGAATTTATAGCTGACTAGGCCCTTTAGGATGGCCACAGTTTGTCTAAAATGTATCAATTTCTAACCACAAACAGAGAACATTAGAAGTAATACTAAAAGAAAATAAATCAAAGCAAATCTTCTTGTCTACAAGCTATCCATTTCTTCCTATAAACAGTAAAAAAGTGGTAAAAATAAAATATAAATGAAAATAAATCTCCTCTCACCTTGCAACTGCACAATCAATCACAAACCAATACAGGGTTGTTTAGATAAGCTCAGGATTGTCCTCTTTGCTGTCTGTGTGGATTTATAGCTGACTAGGCCCTTAGTGATGCATTGTTTAGAAAAGCTCCCAGAATAATAAATCTTGTTAAGATTTGTGCTTTAATGTTGTACATTCCCAGGTATCTTTCTAATGCATGACTATTTGGTAACCTCATCACTAGCTTTCTGAATGGTTTGATCACTAATCTGTACTAGGAATACAGCAACCTAGGAACAATACTGGTCAAGCAATCTCAGGACCCATAAGATGCCTACTCATAGATGTCTTTAAGTGGTCACACTTAAAAGGTGTTGCCACCCTTTACAAGTACTTAATATTGCTCACATTCCAAATTGAGTTGCAACTTGCATGTGATAACTCTGGTTTAAATGTATGTGTACACATCCCATCATCAAGAATAGCATTAATGGTAGGCAAAGTAGCAATTTGCTTGAGCAGGAGTGTTAACTTATTCAACTCACAAAGAATATATTGATTTAAGAACCACTCTCTCCAGCAAGTCTTCTTTTTTGTAGGTATAAACTTATGTCCATAGTATGGGAGTTTGTAGAGCCACTAGCCTTACAAAGAAATACTAGGTCAAATAGGACATGGTCATTCATAGCTTAAAAAGTAAAACACAGGTCAGATTGGAGTACATAGTAGGGTACTGTGTACAAGAAGAGTTGTGTTAATCTACTGGGATTTAAAGACTCTTCATTTTCTTGGTTAAAAATGTTGGGGACTTTCTAGTAATACTTTGTATCCCTATGTGCTCTATCTAATGTAATTTTTGTGATTCAAAGTATAGAATGGAAGTGGGAACATATCACTGAACTTCTTCACCTGCAGCCTAAGCAATATTTTCCTTTTTCTGTTCAAATAGTCATGTTTCAATTATGCATTTTTTAAGTTTATTCAGCAAAACTGGAGGTCAGCCAGCTTTAGTGTTTTCTCAAGGTCAGCCCATCATGAAGGCGAAGGAACTGTCTCTTGTTCTATCAAAACAGGCATTGGACTGTCAGTATCTATCTGGCTGTTCTCCTAAGAAAGTAGCTCAGATCAGTATTCACTTGTCAGTTATCTATACTATGCTCATTTACTCTTGTCATGTCCTGTATACATCTGACATGTATTGCTCTGTTTTCTGTTTAATGGTATTGGATTTTGCATCAGCGCGAATGTCATTAGGGCTCTGTTTGAATTAATTTTGTCTCACAGCATATGCAACACTGTCATTTGCTCTACTTCTTTATCTTGCACTCCTTCAGACTCAGTTTGAATGAGTACTGCTTCCTCATTTTCTTTTTTTCTATCTAGGTTGTTCTCCTTTTGAAAAAGGTAGCTCAGAACAAATTCTATCCTTAATTTTACTTTTTTTTTTCTTATGTATCGATAACTATTGCTTATAATCTTCCCTTACTTGAGATTTCTGTTATGCACTGAATGAAGGTGGATTTAAATATCTGACCATGTATAGTTTTTCTTTCTTTTACTATACTAGTGAGGTCTTTAAGTTTCTTTTCTCAGCACTGCTTTGAATTTCCCATTTTGAGAGCTTTCTGTTTTAGCTTGACACGAAGTTTACAGTTCTTCTTAGGCAATGCATTTTTTATACAGTACATCTGGATTGTACTCCCTTGGAATAGGTTCGTAGTTCATAGGTTCATAGGTATTTACTAGCCTAATGACCACAAGGGCCTTTTTAAGCCTAGCCATGCATCCCAAATCTCTGACATGTACTGCTACCTTTGATAAATGTAAGGATATGCCAGGGAGATAAACAATTTACAGGTTACCTGTGTCCATTAGAGACATAGAAGCCAAAACAGGGATGAATTTCTGATTTCTCATCCAATTGTCCAAGTTGCACTTGAATTAGGTTAGGGAGGAATTCTGCTTCACATGGATGGGGAGCCTGTTCCAAAGAAGAGGTAGTCTCTGGCATTTATACCTATCTCTCCAGCAGGTCCTATTTATATCACAGGCAAGGTTTAAGTCCTTATAATGGGTAATTCTATTACTGCTGGTTTTGTGCAAGAAGTTCATCAGAGTAGAGTCTGACAATGCCCTGTATGCCAGGCATAGATCTCCCCTCAAAAGCCTGTAGGAGACAGAATACAGGGACAAGGCCTTGAGGCAGTCTGCAAAGGACATATTACTTACGCCATATATTCTTTTAGTGAGGAACTTCTGTGGACATTCCAATTGTTGGATATGCCTGGTTAGGTACGTACCAAAGGGGGCATTGTACTCAATGACAAGTCTGATGAATGCCGAATATAGTGGAACAATGAATTCCTTGGACTTGGATGCCATACCTTTGTTTATAAATTGCACAACATGGAATGATTTCCTCACCACTGGGGTCTATATCATGTTGTCGAACTCTTAAAAGTTCAAACGTCATATGGTCAACACCATATGATCGAACTTTTAAAAGTTCGAATGTTTGAATGGAGATCTCCTTACAGTGTGGAATGGGAAGATTTCCCTTTTCTGCACTGTAGTCTGATCTCAGAGTTTGTAGGTCCAGTGTCTGGAGGTTTAATATATCTCTATTGATTATCTCCATGATAATTCTTTCCATGGCTTTACATATAAGACTAGTGAGACTTATGGGCCTGTAATTTCCATGGTTTGTAGATGGCCCACCTTTGTCCAGAAGGATGACTGTTGTCTTTCTCCATTCATGAGGCACAAAGCTTGTTTGGAGGCTACAGGTAAATAGTAATTCCAGAGGCCCTAATAGGTCATGTTTCATGCTATATAGATGCAGGGGAATGATATGTGAAATTTTCCAGAGTGAAGGAATTTAGTCTTCAACAAAGGTTCTGTTAATCAGAATGGAAATGGGATAGGCTAATGGATTGGCTGCAATTTTTAGATACTGAGCTGGTAGAAGGTCAGCAGAAGGAGAGGAGGTTTTAAGTTTGTGGAGAAGAGAACAGATAAGTGAAGTGGGTACTGGCTGCAGTTGAAAAATGGGAATAGAAGTGTTAGAGGAGGAGGACTGAGAGGAGATATTTGGGGCTAGTTGGTTAGCTAGAGACTGGACAGTTTCAGAAAAGATGGTATTAAAGGCATCAGCAGTTTGTTTTGGGTTGTTTTGGGAAGTGCCTAAGGGGCATGGGGTATCAGTGTGGCCAGGCTTTAAGAGATTATTTATACCTGCCCAGAACATTTGTGGATTTTGTTGGTTAGCTTGTTGTAAATGGCAGTAGTAGTTTCTTTTATCTTGAAGTACAGGTTTTTAGTGGAGTTTCTTATTTGTCTAAATTTAAGTTGGTCAGAGGGATCTTTAGTGCTATGAAATTTGGTCCAGAGTTTATTTTTCAGGAGAATTTTATGCCTTGTATCTTTTGAGAGCCAAGGGGCAGGTTTTGAGTTAATTCTGATAGATCTTAAAGGAGCATGAGAGCCCAGGATAGAAAGGAACCTGGAGTTGAAGTAGGCTACAGCATCATCCAGTGGCAGTAGTTTAAGAGGAGACCAGTTGCAAGCATTTAGTTCTGAAAGGAAGCTTTCAGGATTAAAGTTTTTATTTGATCTGACCGTTTTGTATTTAGTTAGGTTATGGTAGTAGTTTTATGTCTGATTAGATAAGTGAGAGTGTGGTCACTTAAATCATCTGGTAGTGTCCCTACTGTATAAGTTTGGTAGTGGCTATTTATCAGAATCCAGTCCAATATGCTTTCTTTGTTGTTAGTTTTGTTAGTTCTGGTTGGGGCTTGAATGGTTTGTGAAAAACCGTGAAGATTTAAGAGGGTGGGAGGGTCTACAGAGGTACAGGTTTTCCAGTCTATATTGACATCGCCTAGGACTATGGTTTCTTGTGGGAACTGAGTAGAAAGCCAGCTAAGGATCTCTTCTAGGGAACTGATATTATTTCCAGGGGGAAGGTAGGTGCAGATTATATAGATGGATTTGTGGGTCTTAAGCTGCAGTTTGGAGATAAGGATTTTGGCATTACTTATAGAGGAAGGTTTTTCATGTTTGACAGTAATTTGCATACCTGTTTTGTAAAGAATAGCTATCCCACCACCCTTTTTGGCTATACGGTCTAGACTGAAGATGTTGTAGCCAGGGGGAGTAATCTCATTGTCTAGGGTTGCTGGTTTGAGACAGGTTTCAGATAGGCAAAGGATGTCGAAAGCATGTATGTCTAGCAGTGCATGGAGGTGGGCAATTTGATTATTAATGCTGCAGATGTTAAGGTGAGCTATAGAGAGAGTTAGGGGGGTTGGAGGGTAAGTATGGGCAAGAGGGAGGGGGACAGAGGGGTTTTAGAGTAGCATTGTTGTTAGGACCGGGGTTGGGATGAATGTCACCTGCTAGAAGGGAGAGAAGTAGACTTTTTATTAGGTCAGAGGGTTTGGTAAGGAGGTATATGGATTTTTTGTTAACCAGATTAGTATAGGAAATGTGGAACTTTCTGTGAAACTTTGCAAGAAGGTAGCTTGGAGAAGAAATTATGTTGGAGAATGGTTGGAATGTGTTTTGGGAAGGTGAGCTCATATGTTGACTGAGGGAGTATGGATCTTTAAGGCTAAGATGTTCATATGAGGTTAGGAGGTAGGGCAACAAAATGAAAGGAAAAACTGAGAAAAGGAGGATATGTTTAAAATAAGGAGAGGTTAGTAGAGGAGGCATAGTGATAGGGAGGTATATGAAAGAAAAGTAGGGAAGTAGAAATGGAGATGCAGACAGGAAAAGAAGAAGGAAGTTGTGTATGTTGTATTGATGCAGGTGGATAGGGATTGGAAGAAAAAGAGGGGAGGGATGAAGTGTGATTGGAGTGGAATAGAGGTGGGAGTGGTTAGGGAAGTAAAAGTTTAGGAGTACTGGGGGTGGGTGGAAATTGGGGGCAGGGTAAGGGAGCGGAGTGAGCCGTAGGCGAACGGAGCGGGGTCAAATACAGACTGCAGTTCTGCAGAGTCAATCAGTGAGCCCAGTCAACATACACATGGTATATGCAAGGTATTTAGATTTATCTAAGTTACCGGCTTCCCTTCAGTAAGTAGTATTCAACTACCTAAGTTCTGGTATCTTGGAATAAAAAAGCTCCACCCTATTGGGGGGGGTCATTCATTCTATGGAAGCTTTGGCTAGTGCTGCGGTTCCCAGAAGAGTGCTATAGGGTTAGTTTGTCACACAAAGGGCAAATAACAGTACAAAGTTGTGTAACCTTAAAACTTTTCAGTTCTTGGATGGCAAAAAAAAACAATGTAAAGCAGCCACAGAGGTCTTGATTGGGTCCAGAGAAGTCCCTAGCATTTTCCTTAAGGGGTGGGTTGGGTAGGATGAAAGGCTTTAGTGAAACCTTAAAACTTTTCAGTTCTTGGATGGCAAAAAAACACTATAAAGCAGCCACAGAGGTCTTGATTGAGTCCAGAGAAGTCCCTAGCATTTTCCTTAAGGGGTGGGTTGGGTAGAATGAAAGGCTTTAGTGAAACCTTAAAACCTTTCAATTCTTGGATGGCAAAACAAAAACACTATAAAGCAGCCGCAGAGTTCTTGATTGAGTCCAGAGAAGTTCTTAACGTTTTACTTAAGGGGTGGGTTGGGTAGGATGAAAGGCTTTAGTGAAACCGCTGCCGACGGGTTCATGAGCACTATCTTGAGGTACACAGTATCTTGAACAAACAAACACACACACACACACACACACACACACACACACACACACACACACACACACACACACACACACACACACACACAAATGCACACACACACTCACACACACACATAAGGAATCCTAAGTTACTATACCTCATTTCTGGGTATCACTTTAAGATGATTTAGAAAAGTTATTATCACTTTTTTCTATAAATAACTTTGTGTTTATTAGTGAGTGGATTAAATCCTTGCAATCTCCAATACTGTACAGAAAGAAGTCAATCTTACCTCATAGATATCCTACGTGAGAAGGCTAGAGTTTTCACAACTGATACATGTACAACTACTATAGCTTGTTGAGTATTAATTTATCTGCCTGTCTGTGTTACTAGTTTAATTATAGGCATTTATTTGTGTTATGAATCTGCACTTACTATAGAACAGTCCAGCTTGCAAATGATTTCTGCTCAGTAGGCATCTTATATATTCCTGAAATGCAATCTCAAAATAAAATAAATACCTTTGAAAATCCTCACGTGTTTTTTTCCATGCATATGTCTGCACTCTGCAGGTAACCTTTGACATACTAAAAACATGTATAATTCCCAAATCTTAGCTGACTATTCATGAGTAACATTATGTTCTCAAACAGTTTGTTTAATCTGTTGTTTGTTATGAATGCCTTTATATTCAAATGTTTATTTATAATTTATTTACAAATATAATTATGCACAAATTTTACATTATTTATATCCTACTGCCTACAGACATAAGATTGGCTTTGAATAAACAAGATTAGATACAATGTCCTGCATATCACTTGCCTTATAAATGTTTAGCATTTCTAAAATCATTAGGGCTCCATGCTGAAATACAAATGTCTTATCTAGTCAGCAGTCTTTTTATGCACAAAGATGCTTAAATCTTTGCATATGAATACAGTCAGAGCACTATGAGCTCATATTCTACTGTCCATTTAATCCAGTCAAATCTGAGATGTAAATAAAAAGTTGCCTTTGTTATGAATGCCTTTATATTCAAATGTTTATTTATAATTTATTTACAAATATAATTATGCACAAATATTACATTATTTATATCCTACTGCCTACAGACATAAGACTGGCTTTGAATAAACAAGATTAGATACAATGTCCTGCATATCACTTGCCTTATAAATGTTTAGCATTTCTAAAAGCATTAGGGCTCCATGCTGAAATACAAATGCCTTATCTAGTCAGCAGTCTTTTTATGCACAAAGGTGCTTAAATCTTTGCATATGAATACAGTCAGAGCACTATGAACTCATATTCTACTGTCCATTTAATCCAGTCAAATCTGAGATGTAAATAAAAAGTTGCCCCCCCCCCCCCGTGCCGTGATTGTCATGCAGATCTTATCATAGTGCCTGTGTTATTTTCCTGCTTTCCTATTTTGTTAATCTGGTAAGTCCAAGAGGCAAGGGCTGCATTAGAGGCCAAACCAGGAGTACAGGTTAATTAATTGGGTTTTATTTGACTTACTAATCACAAACATACTGCTCACTATATGTTTTAGAAATCTTTTTTGTCACTATTTGACAATGCTAGTATAGTTTAAAAATTGTCAGTTTAATAATGATGTTTTTTATGAGAGATGGCACTCAAGAACCACCTAATGTGGGTGCTATGCTCCCACAATACATGTATCACACTGACTCTAGTGTTATTTCCCATATCCCTGAGTTGACACAGTCTCAGTATATTGATAGATAAGCAGTGTTAAGGCAGAGCCTACATGTGCCCTCCTACAAAAACACTGCAGTATTTTTTTTTCTTTTGTTGTTACCAAGGCTGGCAAGAAGGATAAAAGGAGAGCATGGTTTGATTGTTATGCCAAGCTTTGGTAAGCTTCACTTTAACATTCACAAGTAGGGTGAAATAATTCTTGTTCATCTTGCTCTGAGAAATGTAATATACAAGCAAAGACTGAAGGAATCAAACCAGGACCCTAAAAAAATATTCCTAGCAAGATGCAACCTTATCCTTCTGTATTAAAATGTCAAACAAGAACAGGGAGTAAAATAATGCCATATGTATACTACGCTTGTTTTATTTTTGCTTTATCAGCATGTCACCGAACCAAAAAAAATCAGATTTGTGCCAATTATTGCAATCCACTATACACAAATCCACTAACATCAACACAAAAATATTAAACAATGCAAGTACGGAAAAAGCTGAAAGACAAAAAAAAAATACTTTTGCAAGATAGTAAACTCTTGTGCACACATAGAGAGGGTGTTCTCCAGATTCCTTTTACATAAATAGACTAACACCATAGTCATAAACTCACACAGAAAGAGTATGCTGATAAGAAGAAAAAACAAGTCTTTGCACACTGCATTTGTAAATCTTTACTGCTACAATAAATATGAAAATGCTACCATTTTAACAGAGAATGCAAAACCAAAAGCAGCATGTTCCATATTAAAATCTAAGACAGACTATTTGACTAACAGTGAAACAAAATCCAAATATGTAATGCTACAGAAACAGTACTAACCCAGTCAAATGAGATTATATGGTTTGTGATGGTCCTGTTTTACTGAAAGGGGATTCCTTGATGGTTGCGTATGATTTCAACCAACACGTGGGAGAAGCAGTTCTACAACAAAATAGTTCTCTTTCTTCTCAGTGTTTTTTTTTTATTTCATTTTCCATCTTCCTCTTTTAAATCCAATTGTATTAACATTTTTTTTTCATTCTGAGTATCACAAAATGCACTTGAGATTTAACTAATAACAATGAACAGGAATAAGTAAAAGACCATTGTTCATAGTGACAGACATGCTTTTATATTCTATAACCTAAATGAGGAACACAGCTTCTTATCTCAATTTACAGACATAACCACATATAAGGAAATTCTTCAATCCATCCTTTGAGTTGTTGCATTCCTTTTATACTAATAGCAATTAGTTTTCAAGATTGCTTTAATTATTATGATATGAATTGCAATACACAACAAATATGTAGGCTGGTGAGATAGCTCAAATAGCTCTAATACAGACCCATTTCAACACTTTGAAACAGTAGTAACACCACTGAGTTAGTCAACACAGTGTAAAAGTTACAGACTGAAACAGTGAAACTGCCCTTGCAGTATTGAGTTTGAAACTGACCATATCAGAAGTGAAAGTGATACTGTAGATAAGAATCATAGAAGTTCAGTATAGATCTTTAACCCTAAGATAATTAAAAGTCTCACCTTCTATCTCATTCCACCTTATTCCCTAGAAACTGCTGCCTATTATGATAAAAGGAGAACAATGGAGTAATAAAGTGGCTCTATCTCTCCTTCATGTAGCTACATTCATCTCAAGGTGATATTGTTTAATGGCCCAACATTGCAAAGGACCTCTGACATTTCTATTTACATGTAAATTATTGGCTGGGGTAAGTAGTATTTCCAGTAAAAGATGTGTAGTCATCTATGGTATCTTCTCTGTCAAATAAGTAAAAAACAATTAATGAACACAAGAAGTCAAAATCTTCCCCAAATAATAGCTTAAAGCTTTGCTATAACTTGTGTCAAAAACTACGAATGGTAGAGCAGTATCAAAATACATGAGCCCCTGTTCCAGTTATGCATCTGTCATCTCCAACAATCTGTGGAATTTGTGGAGAAAAATAATGAACCTACTGTGAGGTGGGCAATGGCTGATATACTAATAATTTATCAGAACCAAAGAAAACAATAAAACCTAATAAATGCAAAAGGCGTGCACAGATTTGGAGTACCAAACAGCTTTAATCCTTGTACCTTGGCATTTCGCTTTCAAGGGATATCAACATATCAAATTCTAAAGCTTAAATATACTAAACAGTTAAACAATTAAACAAATGGGTTTCAAAATTTGTCTATACATGCCACTTTTAAAGTGACCAGTGCACATTATACATAAACACATCCCTTAGTTATAAAAAACTACTACATTTCCCATAGAACTTCAGCAGCAGCAAAATTATAACAACAAAATTACAATAAGTTCTGCAGCAACATCATCAAAAAATTCAACCAAGTTTATATAAAAAATACACCACCACCTTCTCATAATGTGTGTATGTACTCATATGAAAAATATATGCACACACGGATTCACTTTATATTCTCAAAATAATAAAATCTCAATTTCAGTATCCCGAGACTATAAAGCCAAACAGTCACAATTACGAAACCCCAAAAGCACAAAATTCAAAATTGTGACTTTTAAATAAACTCTCCACCACAGAAACATACACACACCTTCCTCCCCACACTACAACAAACCAACAACACACATACATACACAACAACACAAAGACACACACCTACCCTACATATAAGCAGGGGGGGCCACACCTCCGCTACTTATATATACTAACTCTGAAGTCGCACAAACAAGACAAAGGCACTAAATCCACCACTACATACTCTATATCCCCCTTGCACAAACCCACATCACATACTTACAAACACCACCACTTTCAGCACTTACAGACTCACACTCTTACCTACCTACCCTAACCTACACCTAAAACTTCCCCACGCACTCACATACACTCAAACCCCTACCCAAAACCCTTAAAAAACAGCACTTACCTGAATCTCCAGACATATCCACACAACTGCAGGCAAACCATATCCCACAGCACACCGCACCTTACCAACACAGTAAATCCCACATAGCGCGCCACCAGAACTGTGCATTCGACATTCTGAATTTGAGCAAGTGCAGTTTCACTCAACTGCACTTTCCTCACTTTCATCTCGAGATGCTGAAATTCGAGATTTCAATATTTCAAGATAGTAAAATGCTTCCACACACACATATATGCATTCATGGACATATTATCAATGAAATTTATTCAAAAATTTAACACCTCTTGATTTAATCCATGTGGGACCAAGGAAACAAAATTAAAAATGAAAGTAGCCTCCAGCTGATTTAACTTATTAGCAAATAGAGTACCACTATCACAGTTGCCAGATGTTTGGGCTAATACACTAAAAAACAGGGAATCAAAATTTCCCAAATGGGCTTCAATAAAATGTTCTGCCACTGGACTGAAGCCTATATTACTCCTTCTAATATATTCCAAATGTTCCAAAATTCTAATCTTAACTTTTCTTTTGGTCTTACCTATTTACCATCTCACCTCATCACACCCACAACTCAGAATGTATATAACACCACATAATTGACAACTAAACCTTGCTTGAGAGACAAATCTGTGCCCATTGATCATAGTATTAGATACATTTCTGATTCTATGGCACACACTGCATCTCCACAAGGAAAATACCCTAATGAATTATTCTGGGTTTGATTGGAAATTGGGTAGTTCAACAATTATTTTAAGTTTAAAAATCTACCAAAAGAAAAAGTCACATTTTGTGGAAATAAAGTGCTAAGTTTATCATCAGCTGTTATCATTGGCTATAATCTTGTAACCACCTTAAGTGTGTCTGAAAAGGACTAAACCTAGTAACATAAAATATTTTATTTTCTGTCCCCTCCTCTCTTGAAGTAATTTGAATTCTATGTCCAAACTTACTATTCTCATGCAATTGTTCCCTACTTATCACATTATTCAACCATTTATTCTTTGCTTCATTACGAATAGATCTAAAATACCGTCTGGCCAATAATCTCTCCTGTACTTCAGACAGAGATTTTTCTTTAGAAGCCATCTCAGAAGAATTCATCCATACCCTTCTAAATTCACCATAAGGCAATGACTTAATGAGATGTTCAGAGTTCATGCTGGAAGCATGCAAAAAAATATTCACAGCAGTACTCTTCCTAAGTTGAACATATTGAATAACTCCTATCTCATTCACAAAAAACTGGACATCCAGAAAACTAATGATATTGAAGTCTGTGTGACAACAAAACTGTAAACCATGACTGTTAGAATTCAAGTCCCACACAAATTTCTCAAACTCAGACAGATGTCCCTTACATACAAAAATCAAATTGTCTATGTATCGCCTATATAACATCACCTTCTCCTTGTAATAAATATAGCTGTACACAAACTGCTTTTCAAACTCTCTCATGTACAAAACAGCATATGAAGGAGCAAATGAAGCCCCCATAGTAGTGCCCCTCATCTGCAAATAATATTCCTTGTTAAAACTAAAATTGTTGTGTGTTAAACAAAATTCAAGTAACTCCAAAATGTAGGCACTGTGAGGCCCTTCACCCAGTACTGATGCCGTAGCTTCAAGACCCTTATCTGTTGTAATATTTGTGTACAAAGACGAAATATCCAAAATCACCCAAAAATATTATTTTCTCCACACCATATTCTGCATAAGAACACAAAGCTTTTGTGTGTTCTTTATGTGGGCTGGTATGGAACTCAAATGCATTTTAAGTAAAGAGTCCAATAATACCCCCGCATTTTCCAGGTAAGAACCAATGCCATTAACATTCGGTCTCCCTGGCGTCCTGCTCACATTCTTGTGAATCTTTGGTACAGCATAAAATGTGGGTCTCAAGCATTGGCAACAAACAACTTCTTAACGGACTATGATGAAAGTAACCCCAGTCTTTCCCCCTTCTCTAATAGTTCACTTAACTCAATTTTAAACCATGCAAGAGGGCTGTAAGGGAGCTTAACATAAATTCTGTTGTCACACAGAAGTTCAGTAACCATGTTTTGGTAGCCAGCTTTGTCCATAATAACTCAGTTACCACCCTTGTTTGCTAGCCTAAAAATATAATCTCCTATCTGGCCACGAAGTTTGGAAAACTCCTGCCATTCTTCTTTACTTAAATTACATTTTTACATTTGACTTTACTAAATTCTTTTTCAATATTATTCAACAACAATTTTTCAAACATAGCAACAACAGGAGACATTTTAAAGGGACAAAAGGTGCTTTCTACATTAGGTGAACTAGGAATCTTAAGTTGACCATAACCAGTAACAAAAACAGTGCTACATTCAATGCTTTCTTCAGTGCTGCAATTAAGTACATTTAAACTTTCATCATAGTCATATATAGATACATCTAACAATGAGTCCTCAGAATTTTCAGATATGGATGAAGCATTTCTTTGCATGTTAAACAAAGTATCTCTAAAAAAATACACTTTCAAATGAAGTTTGCAACAGAATTTACTAACTTCAATAAGTACATTAACAAGAGAGTGATATTTTGTAGGAACAAACTTAGCTCCCTTTAATAACAACACGCCAATAACTGTGTGAGAAAGGGCTAAATTTGCTAAATTAATTTTTAAACAATCAACATTACTACCTTGAATTTCACTGAGTCCGTTATCAACAATTTGTGAAGATACAAGTTGCAAATTTCCAAAAATGAATGTTTCCCTTTCTTTTTGTGTTTTCTGCTTGTATTCCCATTGCTGCTGCTGTGCTGAAAACCCTGAGAGCCCTGCAATGAACCTGATTGGTTCTTCTGACCAGCTGATCCTTCATTAGGCAGAATCTCAAAAGAAACATTCTTTTTTGATGACGTTTCAGATGAAGAATATGAAATATCATGACTATATGACAAAAAAACTGTTCTTTCTATTTTGTGACCTTCCCTTATGAGGGAAATGGTGAACTGAATACACAGAACCACTGGGAAAGTCATTTATGTCCCTTTCTAACTTTTTCTTCTTTCTACCAATTGTTTCAGCTTCCAATTTATTCAGTTTTTGTTTAATGTCACCAAATTAGTGATAAAAGAAGTTTCAGAAATTTGTTGTTTTAGTGAGCTCTCTAGGCTAGTAATCTCTTTCTGAACCTATTTTAAAGTGCGCAAGTTCCTTTTCACTAAGATTTTTAATGAGCCCAAAGTACATTGTAATGAAACCTCTCATCATTCTAGCAATAAATCTTGTTCTGCCTCTGTAAACCCTCCAGCTGGAAGTTGGTCTATATGTAGACCTCTGGGAGTTATATTTGAAGCCAAATATTTCTCTAACAGTTTAGTGTCATAAAAAAGATTAATTTATTTTACCATCAGTCTCTTCAGCTGTTCAAACTAAACTAACTGGTCATTATAACCTGCAGAGCTCCATGGATCAGCTCCAGTCAACTAGGATTCTCTCTCCTTAAGTAGCTCCATGAACAAGCTATTTGTTACAGCTTCCATAATAACACCAGTCACCAAAAAGAACTGGTAACACCAGCAGTGCCACACTATAAACATTTATCAAAATCAAAGAAAACACAAAAACCTAATAAATCCAAAAGGCGTAGACAGATTTTTGAGTACCAAACAGCTTTAATCCTGGTACCTTTGCATTTCGCCTTCAAGGGATATCAAGATATCAAATTCTAAAGCTTAACTATACTAAACAGTTAAACAATTAAACTATTGTGTTTCAAAATTTGTTTATACATCCCACTTTTAAAGTGACCAGTGCACATTGTACATAAACACATCCCTTAGTCATAAAAAACTACTACATTTCCCATAGAACTTCATCAGCAGCAAAATTATAACAACAAAATTACAATAAATTCTGCAGCAACATCATCCAAAAATTCAACCAAGTTTACATAAAAGATACAACACCTTCGCATAATGTGTGTATGTACTCATATGAAAAATATATACACACACATAAATGCATATATGGACATATTATCAATGAAATTTCTTCAAATATTTAACAACACCTCCTGATTTAATCCATGTGGGACCAAGGTTCCAAAATTAAATTTTATGACTAAGGGATGTTGTGACAACCGTGCCTGGCCCAGCAATAAAGGAGCCTCAGTCCTCACCACTAACAACAGGGAGGTCATCTCATAGAAGAGTAAAGGATAACTACTGCACACAGTAAAGTAAATTTCCCTTAAGTGCACATAGAGATCACAGTCAGTCTGGGGCTGGCTGCTCCCTTTCTCACCAGGTCCCCAATAAGACTCCCCACTGGCACAGCTATAGGGTCCAGGTCTCAGCCTAACTGGGCAAGCTAGAACCTCCAGTACCCTTTCTGTCCAACCAGTGCTTCATGTCCCTGCCAAGTAGCTGACACTACACACACACACTTTGAGATAAGTATTTATACAACTTCACAGACACTCCTGGGAAAGGCTGACACAGATTCTCCAGTTGTGCCCCTTTACCCAGACTATAAGTAGTAATTACTGCCACCACCCAGTTAATAATATCAGCTACTAAAAGGGTGTCCAATTATTACTGTGCAATATTATAATCCAATGGTAGTATGACTAACAGTCAAGGCTTATTTTAGAGTGGCCTATTACAATAACCTATATAAATATGCAATGTACTCTAGAGCTTATCTCTACCCAAATCAGCCACAGGTATAAGGTTTTAAAAATATCTGATAATAAATAATTAAAACACAAGACAAAAATACTACACCCCAGAGATATCTAAGAGTTCAGAGATTACACAGAAATTTAAAATAATACAGTAGGACATGTCTGATTTTAAAGAAAAATACCTAATTAATCTTTACTAGCTTTAACTATTCCTACAAGAAATCACGGTGCTAAAACATACATGTGAGCATAAGGCAGAGTGCTGAGAAGTTGGATGTCCAAAGTCAAAATGCTTTTAGGTTTCTTGTGAGAAATAGTATTTAAACATTACTAACAAACATGTCTCTAAGGCCCTCCCAAAATTACATCATTTTTTGACACTTAGGTTTTCCCAGTATTCATATTGCATCATCTTAACACCTGGTCTGCGTTCTCAGGCCACACACTGCATTATTTAGCAATATAACACCTCGTCAGAAACTTACAACAATACAAGGCATTTCATATGTATATTCTAACAGAAACTAGAGCAGTAAAGCAACTGGTGGAATATGGTACTTATATACTGTAGTGAGCTTATTCCCTTCAATTTTTCATTGCAGAATGGATGGAATATAGTATTTATATACTGCAGTCTGCTTGGCCCTTTCAGTTTATCGCTGCATAGCTCATGGAATATTGTGTTTACATAATGCAATGTGCTTACCCCTTCAGTTTTTCAGTGTAGTCAATGGAGTCTAAATAAATCAAATTTCATTACATGTCACCCTTGGAAATCAATTTTGTCATTAGAGTCTCAGGAACAAATGAAGAAACATATTCCATTTCATATC
The DNA here is from genome assembly GCF_019279795.1 of Protopterus annectens. Lineage (NCBI taxonomy): Eukaryota > Metazoa > Chordata > Ceratodontiformes > Protopteridae > Protopterus > Protopterus annectens. The sequence continues at coordinate 1,748,192,665 of NC_056737.1, read as the reverse complement.
CTGTACATTTGAACTTATTATTCTTTCTTTTTCTTCTTCTATCAATTTAGCATCTCTGTTATGTTCCACAGGATCTTCATATATATTTCTCTAATATGTATCTATTTCCTCTTTTTTTGGTGGTGTGTCAATTCCTTTTGGCTTGTTTCCCATTTCTCTATAAACCTTTTTTGGGGTCAACAATAAATTGCTTATTTTGTGCATTTCCTTTATATTTATCTGCATATCTTGTAAGTTTTTCTGCCTTTGCTGATATTTTTAAATTATTATTTGTGATAATGTATGATAGACCCTGATCTGCTCTATTACTACCCATTGCTTTTATCATGTCTATCTTTCTGAGTATTTTTGATGATCTGTTTCATTTTCTATACTCTTCCAACAGTGGTACATCTGGTCTTAACTGCTTTATAATTTTCATTATACCATGACCCCCCCATTAATATTCCAAAACGTGCACGCTGATTGGCCAGCGTGCACGTTGTAAATCGACTTATACTAAAGGAAAACGGTCCGGTCGCCCGGACTTTTTCCATTAGTATTAGTCTCTTTTAAAGCACTGTCTCGATAAGTTAAAAGAGTTTAACATAGCGACACAGGTTTAAAAAAAGCAACGGAGATCTCCGTTGCTTTTTTTAAAGCTGTCTCGCTATGTTAAACTCCTTTAACATAGCGACACAGTGTGTAAAAAGCAACGGACATCTTGCTTTCTCCGTTGCTTTTTTTTAAAACCTGTCTCACTATGTTAAATGGGTTTAACATAGCGAGACAGCTTTAAAATAAGCAACGGACATCTCCGTTGCTTATTTTAAAGCTGTCTCGCTATGTTAAACCCATTTAACATAGCAAAACAGTAAAAAGCAACAGAGATCTTGCTTTCTCCATTGCTTTTGGCCACAGCTCTGATGTACTGTGTAGGCATGCGCAGTACATCAGAACTGCCGCGGATACCAGACAGCTGTGGATGGGCAGCAAAGAGGCATTATACAATGCCATTATTTAAGAAAAGTAATTATTTCTTTTCTTAAATAATGTCATAGTATAATAACAATAACCCACTTCTGGGTGTGGGTAATGCAAGATTTACCCACGGTTGTCTTTGTTTGGTCCCTTGGGCTTCGCCCTCGGGACCAAACCACGCCAACTGTGGGTAAATCCCACATTACCCACACCCAGGCGTGGGTTATTGCTATATTATTCACTACTTCCATGATTACATTTGATTTCTCCCTTTCCTTTCCCTTGCTTCCCTGTGTTTTTGTGGTAAGACTTTACCTGTTATTAATTTAGCTGCACAGATTTAATATCTCCTATTTGCTTCTGTTATATCGCAGGAATCTCTATGAACAGTCCTAATTGCTGTGTTCATTTGTTTTATCAGACTTCTAACTTTTTTTTTTTTTTTTTTACTTTCTGTAGTCTATTTATTTCATTGATCATACTATGTCTGTCCATCTCTATAAAATCAAGCAGCTCTTCTCTTAGATCATTTTCTTCTAAGCTGAGGGCACATTCTTTGCTCTCAATTTCCTGTGGGAATGCTAAAGAAAGTTCCAGAGCATCTTCCTGTGCCACATTCTCTTCAGTTTCATCCTGTGTTGTCTATTGCTATTTCATATGGGAACTCACTAGTCTATCGCTCCACAACATTGACAGTGTCAGAGTTGCCACAGTTTCCTATTCCTTCCGTTGCCGTGTAACTCCAGCTGAACTTTTAAACTGGTTTCCTATGGAAGGCTCCAGGTATCTTCATATGATAACTGATCAGTTGTTTCCTGCTCCACTGGTTTCTCCTTAATTTGGGGATCCATTGCTCTATCCTGCTTTAATGATATCAGAGTTAGACTTTCTACAATAAATCTTTCACTTTGCAGGTAATCCATAATCTCAGCTTCTATTTTGTAACTTCTCCATTACTAATCCTTGTTTGTCCTTTTCGTCTTGGTTTTCTTATTTTTGTACTGTAAGATTTTTCATATCTGGATGCCTTTGCCTGCATTTCTCTTCAAGAACCTTTGGTGCTGCTTATTTTTTGCATTGATTAGTTTTTCTTTCTCCTTTGCATAGATATTGCACCATATTAAATCTCTTTATTTTCTCGTGTCCATATTTCTTCCTTAGTTGTCTCCTGCTGTTCCTGTTTCTCCTTACTTGGAGGATTTATTATTCCATCATGCTGCGATATAACCTGTGTTAGACTTTCTGCACCAAATCCATCACTTTGCAGGTTCCATAACTTCAACTTGAGCCAGATCAAGCTGAAATGGGGCCCTAGGCAGGGTAATAAATCAGGGCCCCCCACAGAGTAGTCCTTCCTGTGCAACCCCCTTCCCCCCAGCAGCTCCCTCTCATGCCATTCCAGTGTTCCACTACTTGGCTATTTCTCTGCAGTTACTACAAACAGTGTTCAAACCTGTCAGTGTGCATACTGCTTTCATATTTACTTCTACAATGATTACAGATATTGAAATAAAATAGCACAAACACTAACAGCCATTTGCTAAACAAACAATACAGTCTCACAATGAAAACAGATATAACATGAGCAGTAATACGCTCTACCCTTGAAACTCAAATTCATTGAAAGAGCATTAAAACCCACATTCAAAGAAAATGCATCTGGCAAGTGAAGGATTACATTCAGCTTTGCACCATTGTCAAACAATAGGCTCCTTGCATACATTTTTAGGGCCATGCATAATTGTTATTTGATTCACCTTCCTGATTGTATCAAATTATGTTCCTTGTATAATACAGCACCACTTGTTAGAACGTGTTTTAAATTTGTAGTTTTTAACATTCTTCCGGTAAGCAATGAAACAAAGGGTATGAACCAATAATGACAAAACTACCCATTTCAGAAATTTTCAGCCAAAAAAGGCCACTCAGACATCTGTCATTACAATCCACCAATCAGTCAATAAGCACAATCTCTTCAGAAGTAAAGGTCATCCAAATTATTCCACATTAAAGAGATCTGTACGTAATGAAGAGGTTGCTACTGGCAAACATTAAGTTTCAGTATTTAGGTTCATAGGTTCATAGGTTCATACTAAGCTATCTGCCCTAGGGCATTTATAAGCCTAGCCAGAATGTGTTTGGCTTTCGCCACCCATTTTAAATTTATTTTGCTATGCCCTTTTTCAAGGTTAGTATACTGTGCCTCTATCTAACAGTGACACAGAAGTGATACCTGGGGTAAACCTACGATCTCCCATCCACTCATCAAGATTCCTCTTGAAGAGAGTCAATGAGGGACTCTGCCTAACCTGGACTGGGATTTTATTCCAGAGTGAAGGGAGCCTCTGGGTTATGAATCTGTCCTTCCAGCATGTCCTATTTATTTCAGTGCTGAGGTTCAAGTCTCTCAAGCGCGTAGCTCGATGGGATTTGGATTTTCTGAGGTGCAGCATGTCCATTAATTCCGGGTTGGACATGGCTTTATACATCAGGCACAGATCGCCTCTGAACAGGTGATATGCCACTGAGTAGAGCTGGAGTTTTTTTAAATGGGCAGCATATGGCATCTGTTTGAGCCCTTTGTTCCTCTTGTTGAGGTACTTTTGGGGTCTTTCCAGTTGCTGCAGGTGTCTGGTAAGGTACATACCAAAAGGGGCATTGTACTCAATTATGGGCCTGATGAGGGATGAGTAAAGAGGCACGATGACCTCCCCTGATCTAGATGTGAATCCCTTCATGATTAGGTGGGCTATATAAAATGTTTTTCTAACCACTTTGGCCACGTGGTTGTCAAATGAGAGATTGCTATCAACTTGGGTCCCCAGGTCCCAAATTACTTCTTCTGTACTTAATGAATTACCACCTATGTGGTAATTTGTGGGCACTTTGTTTTTGCCAAAGGGGATGACTATACACTTTTTGGCATTTAGCTCGAGGCCATGGCTGTGGCACCAGTTGTCTGTTTCTATGAGGCCCTTTTGGAAGATGCTTGTGTTGGCTGGAGAGTCGATTATGGTACCCAGTTTGCAGTCATCTGCGAACTTGGTCAGCCACAGTCCTTCCGCGTTGGCCTGTACCTCCGAGAAATATATACCGAACAAGAGAGGTCCCAGGACTGAGCCTAGTGGGACACCACTTGTAACTGGTTTGGAGTCTGACATGGCTCCAGCAATTCTAACCATGTGGGTTCTGTCCTTGAGCCAGTTTGCAATCCATCTAGTGACATAGGGGTTTATATTTAAGCTGGTGAGCTTATCTATAATGCCCGAGTGGGGTATTGTATCGAAGGCTTTTGCGAGGTCCAGGTAGGCTGTGTGGACCACCTTCCCCTCATCAATGGCCTTGGTGACTGTTTCAAAGAAATCCACCAGGTTTAACAGGCAGGATCTGCCCTTAACAAAGCCGAACTGGGTAGGATCCAGTGTCTGTAGGTCCCCAATATCTTTATTTATGAGGTCCATGATGATCCTTTCCATAGCTTTGCAGACCAAGCTAGTCAGGCTTATGGGGCGATAGTTTCCAGGATCCGTTGAGGCACTACCTTTATGGAGAGGGACCACAGTTGCTGTACGCCACTCTTTGGGCACATATCCTGTAGTAAAGCTGAGACTGAACAGTAGTTTCATGTTTGGGTTTAGCTCTTCTTGGAGTTCATGTAGGACGCAGCCCGGGACACCGTCTGGTCCCATTGATGCTGTGTTTTTTGCTTTGGAGAGGGCTGCTCTTACCTGAGCATCTGAGATGTCAGGGGGGCAGCACTCTGCTGGGATAGATATTTGCCCTTTTGGTGGGGAGGGGGGGGAGAAGTTTGCGCTGAACCTGTCAGCTAGGATGTTGGCAATGTCTGTGGGTTCAGTGTATTTTTTGTCATTTTGGACTAATTCTGAGCATATCTGGGAATTACCACCCAGGTTTCTAACATAACTAAAGAAAGCCTTGTGATTATCCTTAGTGTCCTGTGCAATTTTTCTCTCGAAGCTGGCCTTAGACAATTTTATGAGTGCCCATAGTTTTTTGCTAATACTGATCAGTGATGCCTTCCCTTTTTGGGATTTTGCTCTATCATTTAGTAGCTTCCTCCTTCTATTGTATAGTTTGTTTATGGCTGGGGTCCACCAGACAGGATGTCTGCCTTTGGAGGATTGGGTCTCGGTTTTATTTGGGATCGCATGATCCATGCATTCCTGAAGGTGTTCATAGAATGCGTTTATAAAGGATACTGTGGTCTGGGCCGTATTTTCCACAGGCCCGGGAGCTTTGAAGGATTGTACCTCGGTTTTGAGAAGTGTGAAATTTGCTTTAGAGAAGTTTTTCACTGTGGTTTTCTGGGCAGGGGGTGGGGTCGGGATGTGAATATTCAGTGAGATTAGTTTATGGTCTGATCTAACCAGTGAGGGATACACTTCTGGTCTGGAGCATAGAGTCCCCATGTTGGTGATGATCAGGTCCAGTATGTTTTCCCCTCTTGTTGGAGTGGTAACAAGTTGTTCCATAGCATTTGAGTTTATAAATTCTAGGAACCTTTGGACTAGGGTGTTGGAGCTAGAGTAATGCTCCCAGTCTATGTTTGGGTAGCTGAAGTCAATATAATGGTGTTTGGAGAGACTTTCATATTTTCTAGTGTTCTCAGGAAGGTCGAGTGGGGTTCCTGGGTTTGGGAGGGTGGTCTGTAGCAGGCTATAAACTGGAAGGCAGTTTTACCCACTGTTAGTTGCACATGGATAGTCTCTGATGCTTCTTGCTTTGCCACCAACCTGGAGGTGTGGGTATCTTTGATGAATATCGATACTCCCCCTACTTTTGTGGTTCGGTCCAAGTTTTGAGGCCGAAAAGCATGGTATGAGGTATAACCTGGTAGTGCTGAGGTGCTCTTGGGAACCCTAAACCAGGTTTCTGTTACTGCACAGATATCGATGTTCTCCATGCTAAGGAGAGTTTCGAGTGTGTGCATCTTGAGGTTTAGACTTCTGGCGTTGAGTAGCATTACTCTTAGTTTCTTACCCTTGTGATACCTATAGAGGTGGGTTTGTCTTTTGAGCCTTGCCTAAAAAAGGCACTATGGGGGTAGCAAGAGCCTTTGCCAATATCCAAAAGCCCAGGGGTGACAGGTGCAAGCCGTCCCTAGCGAAGCATCGTGGCTTGTCAAGCATATTGTCCCAAGCTGACAGGCATTGGATCCCCTTTGAATGACACCAGTACTTAAGCCAATTGTTGAAATTGATCATCTTGTCTTCATATTGTGGCATCATTCTTGGTGAGAGTAAGATGCTACTCAAGGTCAGGGTCATACCGGCCTGGGCTACATGCTCAGAGATCTCCTTTATGTCTCTTTTCATGTAGTCCAGGGAGGTACGTCTCAGGTCATTCACACCAGCATGGACAATGACTGAGTCATATTTGTACTTGCCTTGGAGTGACCTGAGTGCTTGTGTTATGTGGTGGATCCTAGCGCCCGACAGGCTGCTCACCGTGACCCTCTCCTTGTTCAGCCTGGTGAGCAGGACATCAGTGTGCCTGATGATAGAGTCACCTATTACAAGTGTATCAGGTGTGTTGTTTAGGCTTAAGGGCTGTGACTGTTTGGCACACTGGCTTTGTAAGATATGGGTTGCACGTGTTTTGTTTTGGGGTAGTGGTTGCTTGGGTGTCTACTTTGGAGGTCTCTGCTGCTTAGGAAGATCTTTATTTAGAGCCTCCAAGTATGTTTTTGTGTGATTATGTGTTTGATTTGCTGTCGTGGTAGGTCTATGTGAGACTGGAATTGTAGTGAGTGTGGTTTCCTTCTCCTCCTGACTGGTTATGCCAGTATTGAGTTGAGAGAGCTTAGCCTCCAGTTTGGCTATATGGTTGCATCTCTCAACATGTGTTGGAATTTGTTGGGAGGAGGAGAGGGTTGTCTGTGTACATGAGGCAGTTGTAACATTGCCTCAAGATTCCCAGATTCACCAGCTGGACCAGAGAGGAGATTGACAACTGACCTTTGGACATGCTAGAATAATATTGGGAATTCCTTAATAATTGAAAACAAGGGCCAGTGGGGAGTGAGGGTGTAGTGCTTTTAATTTTTAGTGCTGACTTATATAATTGCTTTAGTGAGCAAGTACCAGGTAACTTAAGTGCAATGTGTTACAGGTAACTTAAATGCAAAAACGACAAACAGTAACTTTCTTTCAAGTGAAACAAGGAAATAAGTACAGTAAGCAATGCAGATATCACTAGTGATCCACAGAAGCACTGAGAAGTCGTGTATTAGGTGGAATTAGCGTTCCAGGGAAATAACAAGCAAACAAACAACAAGCATATAAACAAAGCTAGATTCAGCAGGCCTGGATCTAGTCTATGCTAAAGCAAACAAGGTGTACCAATTTCAGTAAGATACAGTTCAAATATTCAGGCACTATAAACCTTTAACCAGAAATTCCCAGCTCAGAAGGGCAGAGTCCAGCCTCTTCTCCCACAAGAGTGCAGACCATAAACCTTCTTAATGTAAAATAACTGGCCTGAAGCCCAAGTGCTTAAACCAGAACTAATACACTTTAAGAATAACAGACACTGGGCTCTCAATCAGCAGTTCCCAACTTAGAAGGATGAAAGCTACCTGCCCTGCCACCACAGTGCATGCCACAAACCTTCCTAATGTAAAACAACTGGTCTGAAGCCCAAGTGCTTAATCCAAAAGACTTAGAATGATAGCTACACTTTAATCAAGTTACTACCAAGCAGTAATAAATACAATTGAATACTTTAGAGAATGCCTGGATTAGTGCTCAAGTTACACAAACAAAGCTAGATCCAGCAGGCCTGAATCCAGTCTATGCGACAGCAAACAAGGCGCACCAACTTCAGTAAGAAGCAGTTCAGATATGCATGCACTATAAGCCTTTAACCAGAAATTCCCAGCTCAGAAGGGCAGAGTCCAGCCTCTCCTCCCACAAGAGTGCAGACCACGAACCCTCTTAATGTAAAATAACTGGCCTGAAAGCCCAACTGCTTAAACCAGAATTAATACACTTTTAGAATAACAGACACTGAGCCCTCAATCAGCAGTTCCCAACCTAGAAGGATGTAAGCTACCTGTTCTGCCACTACAGTGCAGACCACAAACCCTCTCAGTGCAAAACAGCTGGTCCGAAGCCCAAGTATTTAAACCAAAAGGCTTAGAATGAGTTACACCAAGCAGTAATAAATACAATTGAGTACTTTTAAGATGATTAAGATGATGCAAAAGTAAAATAAAGTAGGTAGAAACACAAGTACAGTAAAAGCAGTTGAATTTTTTTTTTTTTTCTGAACAAGTGCTGAGATCAAAGAAACAGATTTGAGTGCTGAAACTAGAAAACTGGCTAGTTATAAGAAAAAAAACCTAAGCTAGAAGGCTTCCCTCCAACACAGAAGGGCTTGGGGGCTCAGAAGCCTACAAATAGTCTATACCACTTATCAGGAAAGGCAGGAAACAAGCTTATTTTTTTTATTTTTTTTTTCTGTTTCCCAGATGCTCTCTTTGTACACAGTAGGAATGCCTGAAATCAGAATATGATCTCACTGCACTCAGTTGAGTGAGCAAATGAGATGGGCCCAGAAGGAGTATCCAAACACAAATTTACAAGAGGGGCGGACAGTTTCAAGGCCACTAAGATTAACACCAAAACAAAAACAGGGACGGTGGGTGGGACTAACTGAAGAGCAGAGTCAAAACTTCCAGTTCAGTTAATATTCCTGCAACACAGTTAAAATCAATTTAAATACTGTATTTTTTTGGAAACAAAAGTGCAAATAAAGGTACTTAAATTCTCTTATACGTCCAGTTGAATACAGCAAGTTCTTAGCCGGCCAAAGCTGAGGTTTTTAAGCAGAAAATATTTCACACTGTACCACTTAAATAGGCAAGGACAGGAAATCAAAGAATGTGGCTACCCCCACACTTGTAATTACTAGCAAATAACAAAATTCAGCAAACACTGACTAACTTCCAGTTCAGTTACTATTCCTGCAACACAGTTAAAATCAATTTAAATACTGTATTTCATCTACAAATTCAATGCCTGCTGCCCTTGAAGAATTAATTGCTTATGTAACATTAAAAAAATAATAAGCTGGTAAAATTGCAATAAGAAATGACTGACAAACCAACAAGTTCATAGTTACCAGGCACCTCATATGAAGGAAGCCACACTAAGGAGTGTAGAACCCCTAACCCCCTTAAAATGCACCAAATAATCAGCAATCGAAAGGGCACTGTAATATTAGCACTCCATCTACATGGAGTGGGAATAGAATCCACAGCCTTCTGCACCAAAGACAATTATGCTACTAACATTGCTTTCAAATTCTGCAGCACAAACAGTGATTGCCATTTGCTAAACAAAACAGTTGCACATTCAAAACAGACTTAGCATAAGCAACAGTGAACTTCTTTTCCCTTGAAACTCACAATTCCATGAAAATACACTAAAACTCTTAATTCCCTGAAAATGTACTAATACTCAAACTCGCAATTCCATCAACATTCTGGTAGTTGGTGTAGAGGATTCAGGCTATTGTCTCCACTGAAGATCACAATTCCATCAGCAGTCTGATAGTGTAGGTGGTGTAGAGGATTCAGGCTCTTGTCTCCTGCATCCAAGTTATAGGGTCAAGCCTGATCAGGTTAATTGACTAACCATTTTTCTTTTTGCTTGATTATACTGCATTCTGATTTAATTTAACTGTATTTGCTGTATTATTGCTACACACTCAAGTGTGCTAGCCTGCATTATGTTTAAAGTGGTTTTATTACTGTTTTAACTGTTTTTCTGATAAAAAAAAAAAAAAGTTCTAGCTTGTTTTTCAGTCTTTCCTGTTACTAGAGCAGTCCAGATACAGATTTGCTGTATTCAGGATGGTATTGAAAAAAATAAGTTCTAGTTTGTTTTCCAGTCTTTCCTGTTACTAGAGTAGTCCAGATACAGATGTCCTTCGTGGTTCACTGTTGCAGTCATGACTGTAGGGTTCTTCCTGCCAGCAGCAGCCCCCAATCGACCAGAGTCCCAAAATCTGGATCGGGCGTCAGCTGAGGTCACTTTTATTCTGACGTCAATGCGCCACAAGGTATAAAGACCTCAGATGATGCCATTTCACCAGTCTTTCTTGCTGCACAGTGCCCTTTGCAGTTCACTGATGCTGGTCAGCCTGTTCCTGTTTGTTTTTGGATTTAATCCCAGGATTTTCATTTTATAAGATAAGTATCCCGTTCGGGAGGTCTTTTTCTTGGTCCAGTCAGATGTCAGAAAAAGTTAATAATTGTATTTCTTGTGGGAAGCAAATACCTCATAGGGATTTTCACTCTTACTGTATTCCCTGCCTGGGTCTTGACCACGATGTTGCTAATTGTGCATTTTGTGCTAGATTTAATCAGCGTACTATTAGGCATAGATATAACTTTGCCTTTTACTATTTTGGAAAAAGGTTTAATTATAACATGTCTTCGGATTCTTTTCCGGCTTCTGGGGTGTGTAAGAGGCGCAAGGATGCATACAGGCCTCTGAGGTCCACAGCAAAGGATGTTACTCAGTTATTGCCAGTTGCTGGTTCGTCGGTCATCAGTGAGGCACCTTTGCAGCCCCTGTTGTCCACCTCTTTTGAACCAATTGCCAGTACCAACTCCGGTGTGGTGCTGATGGGGTCTTCAGAATTGCCAGGGAATGGACCTTCGGATATTGCTCCCTCAGTTGGGTCTGGAGCCGGTAGGCAGGTACCGGCTTTTGAGGGAGTTCTCAGGCCTTCACAGCTTCCTGTAAATGTGGATTCAGTTTTACATTCAAAGACAAAGTCTAAGGCTCCATCTAAAGTGAAATGGCAAGCACAGGCACCTTGTGATCAGGGTCCTAGGCCTCAGAGGCAGATGCTTAGGATGGCTGAAGATCTCTTAACTATGATCAGGTGTTCACATCCCCCTCCTGACAAGAAGCCTAGATTACAGTCTGATTATGATTCTTCAGACCAAATTTCTGTTTCTTCTGCTTCTTCCCTTGAGCAGGATTATTCTTTTCCTCCTTATGAGGATTCTGATGCTGAAGTTTCCTTTCCTTCAGCCTCTCTTCCTGAGGATTATTCTTTTGGTGAAACTTTGCATGATATGAGGGTGCATTTTCACTGGGAAGGGCAAGAATTCTCTGAATCCAAGAAAAGGCTTAGGGATTTTCTTCTTCTCCCACAGCATAGGCCTCTAGCTATTCCCCCTGTATTGGACATTGTAGATGATGTTTTTTCGGAAGCTTCTCTCTCTCCTGATTCTTTTCCCCCTGCTCCAGTCAAACCGGATAGTTATTATAGGGTTCCAGATTCTCAGAAGTTTCTTTTTAAGAATCTTTCACCTGATCCGGAAACAATTTCTCATGGTCCTAAGGGTGTTAAAGCGGCCTCTGCTAAAAATCCTATTCCCTCTGACCGAGAGTCCAGGGCTTTGGAGAGATGGGGTAAAAAAGTTTATACTTCGGTTACATTGTCTATTAGGGCTTTGAACTGTCAATTTCATATGCTGAAGTATCAGCAATGCCTTTTGTCTGTATTTAAACAAAAGATGTCAGCTGTTTCTATTGCTGCGGATAATCAGGAGTTACAGGATTTATTGCATGCTATTGACCAAGTGGGTAAACATACCCTGCACTGTGGTTTTGATTCTTTGGAAGCTTCTTGTAGGGCTGCAATGACTGGTGCAGTTATTAGAAGACATGCTTGGTTAAAGGAACAAAGCTTGCCAGATCAGGTTAAAACCAAACTTTTGGATGCCCCTTTGCAGCACTATGTTCTGTTTGGGTCCAAAGCTGAAGAGGTATTAAAGAAAATGGAGGACAAAGCCAAATCTATGCAGATGGTTAAGGATTTTCTACAGGTGCAACCTCCTAGATTTAGCAGACACTGGCCAGCTAAACCTTGGTCCTTTCTGGGCTCGGACAGGTCTCAGAGAGGCAGATTCAGGTGTTCCAGAGGTAGGGGACAGGCACAGACCCATTTTAGGAATAGGCAGTGGAGTGCCCCCTCTCCCAAGGGAGGTGAAGATAAGTCTCAACCCTACTGAAAACAGTCTTTATGTCTCTCCCTTTCTGGTTCCAGGGGCTCCACTCCTGGAAGCACCTTTGGGAGGAAGGATTTCTCTTTTTTATCAAAATTGGAGCCACATAACCCGGGACAAATGGGTTCTGGACATAGTCTCAAGAGGTTACAGATTTCATTTCCACACCTTGCCAAAACTGAATGGTTGGCCAGATCTGCCAAATCATCAGTGGACAGAGGCGCAATGGCAGGTTCAGTCCCTCCTGGCTATGAGGGCCATAAAATTGGTATCAAATTTAGAAATAGGGCAAGGTTTTTATTCCATACTTTTCCTGGTTCCCAGGAAGGAAAATTCGTGGAGACCAATCCTGGACCTTTCTGTACTAAACACCTTCCTAGATCTACCAAAATTCAAGATGCTCACTCTGCAGCAGCTGCAGCCTATGTTGGGCAAGAATGCTTGGATGGTGACTTTGGACTTAAAAGAAGCTTACCTGCATATTCCTATAAGGCAAGAGTGCAGAAGGTATCTGCGTTTCAAAGCAGGCTCGAAGCATTACCAGTTCTCTGTGCTGCCCTTTGGCTTATCTACTGCACCCAGGGTCTTTACAAAGTGCCTGGCACCAGTAATGGCGTTTTGCAGACAGAAGTGGATTCAAATATACCCTTATCTGTACGACTGTCTTATTCAAGCGGACGACAAAGACACTCTACTTCGGCATCTAGCTTTTGTGCAGCATCTTCTTCAGTATCTCGGTTTCACAGTGAATCTAAAGAAATCAAATCTGGTACCCACACAACAGATTACTTTCCTGGGTGCTCTTCTGAGTACTGCAACCCAGATGGCTTCCTTGACACCAGACAAAAAAGTGCAACTGGCTTCTTCTTTCCGACACCTGGCTTTAATGAAACAGCTGACTGCAAGAACAATTCTGCAGGCTTTGGGTTACATGGCTTCCTGCATTCTACTAATATCATATACAAGACTGCATATGAGGAAACTGCAGTAGTACCTCAAGAGTGTATGGTCTCAGCATTACCACAGTTTGGAAACAGTGATCATGATTTTGCCTTGTCTCCAGCAAGAGTTTCTTTGGTGGGCCGAAGCCTGTCTACAGAACAAGGGGAAGCCTTTTTGTCCACCACCGACCAACCAAGTTCTGACAACGGATGCTTCAGATTATGCCTGGGGAGCCCACATGCACGGGAGATGTCTTCAGGGTGTTTGTACAAAGGAGCAAACGCACCTACACATACATTTGAAGGAGATGCTAGCTGTACAGAATGCCCTGATAGCCTTCAGGGACCTTCTTCTACCAGGACAATTGTTGATACAGACAGACAACACTACAGTGATGTGGTACATAAACAGGCAGGGAGGCTCTCACTCTTACCCCCTGTGCAGATTAGCCTTGAATCTATGGTACACTGCTCTGACCTGCAGTGTCTACTTACAAGCGCAATTCCTGCCAGGAAAAGACAACACTCTGGCAGACACATTGAGCAGACACATTTCTGATCCACATGAATGGATGTTGGATATTTGGATATTCAGGATGATTATTAGGGCTTGGGGATGTCTGGACATAGATCTCTTTGCAGCCCCTCAGAATCATCAGCTTCCAACATTCTGCACAAGGACCTACCACAAACTAGCATGGAAAGTGGATGCCCTCTCATTCAGTTGGAAACACCTCTCAGTATATGCTTTTCCTCCTTTTCCTCTTCTACCTCGGGTACTTCTGAAGATAAAACAGGACAGACTGCAGATGATTTTACTGGCTCCCAATTGGCCTCGGCAATTCAGGTATTCCACTCTGATGAACCTGGTTCAAGAGCCTCCCTGGATTCTGCCTCAAATCCCTCATCTACTGTCTCAACGGGATGGCCAGATACTGCACAGTCATGTCAAAACTCTGAATCTAGCTGCCTGGCAGATCCAGGGTCTGTAAACACCTCTATCCTTTCCAAACAGGTAATGGATGTAATCCTTGAAGCTAGATGGCCCAGCACTAGAAAATCTTATGCGGGTAAATGGAAAAGATTTTGCTCCTGGAATCAAGTCCGGGGTGGTGATTCTGCTGTTCCGAACATTCCTCTGATTTTACAGTATCTGACAGAGTTGTTACATATGGGCCTATCTTTTTTGTCTGTTAAGCTTCATGCTTCTGCTATTTCTGCACATTACGATACGGATCCTCCAATTTTTTCTCATCCATTACTTAAACAATTTCTTAGAGGGGCTAAGAATATTCGGCCCCCTATGAGGGCTCCTGTTCCCACTTGGGATCGTAACTATGTTTTGGAGAAATTAACCTTGTCTCCTTTTGAACCTGCAGCTTCCACGGATTTGAAATTTTTGTCTTGGAAAACTGCTTTTCTTTTAGCTATTACCTCTGCTATAAGAATTTCGGACTTGCCAGCACTCATGGCTGTGAAACCCTTCCTTATTTTTCATCAGGACAGGGTATCTCTATGGACTAATCCCACTTTTATGCCCAAGGTGGTTTCGGCAGTGGCCTTGAATCAGTCTATTCATTTGCCTACCTTTTATCCTAATCCTCAAAGTGAGGAAAAAAGTCTTTTGCACTCTTTAGACATGCACAGGCAGCTTCGTTTATACCTGGACAGGACCAAGATATTCTGGAAATATGATCAGTTGTTTGTCGCTTATGCTCCTACTGTTCAAGGGAAAGCAATCACTAAGCAAACTATTTCCAAGTGGATTGCCCATTGCATCAAGTTCTGTTACTCTTATCATGGCAATCCAGTTCCTGTTAAGGTTAGGACTCATTCTGCCCGGGCTACTGCTACTTCAGCAGCTTTTCTTTGTGGGGTTCCTACCAAGGATATTTTAGAGGCTGCTACTTGGAGTTCTGTGCATACTTTTTCTAAGCACTACAACCTCCGTCTCTATTCTAAATCCAGGGCTGGTTTTGCTTCTGCGGTTTTGCAAGGTTTTGTGACTGCTCCCTCTGTTTCTCCTCCAGCTACCCTTTCTTAGCTGTGGGACTCAACCCTACAGTCATGACTGCAACAGTGAACCACGAAGGACATAGTACAGTTGTGTACTCTTACCATAAATGTAGATGTTCGAGTGTGTTCACTGTTGCAGTCTGGGTTACCCTCCCTCCTATCCCCTCTTTTGTTTTTTTCTTTGAGTATTATCTGTTATGAGGTATTTTGGCTGATGAGGTTTTGGGCATGGTTTCTTTTTTAGCCTTTTCTTTCAAGGCACCTGACATCTGGGGCAAGAAATCTAGGGAAATGGCATCAGCTGAGGTCTTTATACCTTCTGGTGCATTGACGTCAGGATAAAAGCGACCTCAGCTGACACTCAATCCAGACCTTGGGACTCTGGCCGATTGGGGGCTGCTGCTGGCAGGAAGAACCCTACAATCATGACTGCAACAGTGAACACACTCGAGCATCTACATTTATGGTAAGAGTACACAACTGTACTATTTGCTGTATTTAGGACTGTATTGTAGTTTCTGAGCTACCCAGACCTTTCTGTCATAGAGGGAAGCCTTTCAGCTTATCAGTGGGAGTGGTAAGCACTAGGTAGCCTATCTACCATAAGATGAGTGGTTTCGAGCAATGAAATTGTAGATTATTGGCCGTTTGGTCAGCTTTTTTATCCCTGTCAAAATTCTGCTTTAAAGCCCCTGTTTGCATGTTTTTGCACGCTGCACAGTGCCACTAAGCTGGGGTAAACTACTACCAGAGCCAGAAAGTCTGTTCTTCACTTTTTCCCATAGATCTTGCTAGTTATCATCTCTCTTGCACTTTAAATAAGCCTATTCATCTAGCACTCCAACAAATGTTTGTAGCAATTATTACAGCACACATAAGTGCTATCAGTGATAAAAGCATTGTAAGGAAACAGCTCCAGTACTAAAAGTCCTACAAGGAAACAACTTAAATACTTAGTAATGATGACCATCCCTCCTGCCATGTCTAAAGGTCAGTTCCCTGGGATTTCTCCTATCTACCTGGTGAACCTGGGCATTCTGAGGGTGTTCCAGCATGTAGCTCGCAAGACATTTCCCTGTGAGCTACAACACCGATACCAAATGGCTGCAGCAGCAATTTGCCATAGAGCAATACGGCTGAATAGCATAGCCGCTTCTGCTGTAACCTATACACAGAAATATTTCTGCTGGTGGCGATCCTTACGGACAGCTGCCCAGCTGTATTCTAGCAGGGACGGCCATACTAGATGTGTACTACATTCTGTATTGTCATGTAAGCAATGCATGTATTGTATTAATTATTTATTTTATTGTCACACGTCTGACAATAAAATAAATAATTAATACAATACATGCATTACTTACATGACAATACAGAATGCAGTACACATCTAGTACGGCTGTGCCTGCTAGAATACAGCTGGGCAGCTGTCAGTAAGGATCGCCACCAGCAGAAATATTTCTGCGCATAGGTTACAGCAGCAGTGGCTATGCTATTCAGCCATATTACTCTACGGAAAATTGCTGCTGCAGCCATTTGGTATCAGCGATGTAGTTCGCAGGGAAATGTCTTGCAAGCTACATGCCAGAACCCATTCTGAGGCAGTGCAGTAACTCCCTCATGTATACAGACAACCGTCTCCTCTTACCTCCCAGCACTCAGACATGTGAGAGATGCACTTATATCTCCAAACTGGAAGCCACACACTCTTCAGACATGGCCAGAATAGCTGGTCAAGAGGGGAAGGTCATCACCAGTACCACACCACATGGAACACATAGCCCTCTGGAACACCCACCATCACAGCTCTCACATAAAAACACAAACCACACCCCCCCCCCCTTTGCGGAGGCTCTCATTAGAAATCTACCCAAACAGCAGAGACCTCCAAGGCAGAAACACACTCGATCACCCCAACACAGCACAAATTACAAGACACATAACTCATAAACACAGTGTGCCCCTCAACCTAAGGCCCTAAGACAAAGCAGCTTGCCAAATACACTAGTCATAGGTGACTCAATAGTAAGGCACACAGATGTCGCACTCACCAAGCTGAATAAGGAGAAGGTAACAGTCAGCTGTCTATCAGCTGCCAGAATCTGATACATAACACACGCACTCAGGTCACTCCACAACAATTACAAGTATGACTCTGTCATTGTCCATGTGGGTGTGAATGGCCTGAGATGTACCTCTCTGGACTACATGAAAAGAGACATGATGGAGATCTTGGATCATGTGGCCCAGGCAGGTACGTCCCTAGCCCTGAGCATCATCCTACCATTGCCCAGAATGATACTGCAGTACAAGCAAAAAATGATTGACTTTAACAATTGGCTAAGTTTCTGGTGTCATTCTAAGGGGATCCAGTATCTGTCTACCTGGGATGACATGATTAACAGATCTCGATGCTTTGCCAGAGATGGCCTGCATCTGTCACCCCCGAATTTCCGGGTACTGGCTAAGACTCTTGCCACCCCTAAAGTGCCTTTTTTAGGAAATGTTCCTAAGACCAAACTACCACAGTAACATCTATAAATGAAAACAATCTGAAGGTCATGCTGCTCAATGCTAGAAGTCTAAATCTCAAGATCCACTCACTCAAAGCACTCCTCAAAATGGAGACCATCAGCATTTGTACTATAATGGATGCCTGGTTTAAAGCAGCAGAAAGCACACCTGTGCTACCAGGCTGCAACACATTCCACATCTTTCAACCCCAGATCAAGGATTAAAGCTCCAAAGGTGGCAGGATCTCCATATTCATAAAGGATATGTGCACTTCAAGACTAGTAGCCCAGCATAACGCATCTGAGATACTTCAGGTACAATTAACATTGAATAAGACACTGATTCAGGTAGTAGCCTGCTATATGTCCCCAACCATGTCCCAGGACTCTCACTCCATGTTCCTCAGCACCCTGGAATCTATTAGGGTCCAACCAAACACTCTCATACTATGTGACTTCAACTACCCCTTCATCAGCTTAGTAAACTTCTCATGCACTAATGCACTGGCACAACACTTCCTGGAATTCATCAATTCCAATGTCCTGCACCAGTTCATTCTTACCCCCACTAGAGGAAGCAACATCCTTAACCTGGTTATTGCTAACATGGGCAACCATTGCTCTTCACCAATAGTCAATTCATCCCTAGTTATATCCGACCACAAACTAATCACCATGGAAATTCTCATCTTGCCTACACACACACACACACACACACACACACACACACACACACACACACACACACACACACACACACACACACACACACCCCTGCTAAAGTAACCACCATGAAAAACTTCTCCAAAGCTGACTTTGAACTCCTAAAAACAAAAGTGGCTAACTTCATGGCACCCATGCCAATGGGAAATATTTGCATAAATGCTGAATGATACACCAATGCACTGTGCGAACACGTACATAAAACCATGGAACTAGCCATACCCAACAGAACCAAGATGCTCTCTTCAAAAAGAAGGAAGCCAATCTGGTGGTCCTCTGCCATTAATAGGCTCTACAACAGAAGGAAGAAACTGTTGCAGAAAAGGGTGAAGTCCCAAGAATGGAAACATTCCCTTATTTGTCTCAACAAAAAGTTAAGACCCCTCATGAAATCAACTAAAGCCAGATATGAAGGCAGAATTTGAGGCAGACACTAAAAGTAACCACAAAACCTTCTATAGTTATATCAAAAATCTCCATAGCAATACCCAGAGCTGCTCTGAGTTTCTACACAATGGTACCACCTAGACTGAGCCAGCAGATATTGCCAGCATACTGGCTGACAGATTCAGTGCCAGCTTTACCCCTCTCCCCCCACCAAAGGACCATTCACAATACCATAAGAATGCCAGGCACTCAATATCACTGCAGCACAGGTTAAAGCTGCATTGCCCAAGAATGCAGCTTCCATGGGACCCGACAATATCCCTGGCTGTGTTCTACATGAACTACAAAGTGAATGGGCACCACATCTATGTGCCTTGTTCACACACAGCCATATCTCAGGCTGTGTCCCTACCGAATGGTGCACTTCTGCAGTCATCCCACTCCATAAGGGGGAAGTGACTACAGAACCTGGGAATTATCATCCCATTAGGCTGATGAGCCTGATATGTAAGGCTACGGAGTGCATCATTGTGGACCTAGTTAACAAAGACATAGGGAATCTCCAAGCTCTAGATCTCATGCAATTTGGTTTTGCAAAAGGTAGATCATGCCTGTTCAACCTGGTTGACTTATTTGAGGCAGTCACCAGAGAAGTGGATGAGGGCAAGGCAGTTCATACAGCATACCTCCATCTGGCCAAGGCCTTTGATACCATTCCTCACTTCAGAATTATTGATAAACTCACCAAACTAGGCATCAATCCCTATATCATTAGGTGGGTTGCAAATTGGCTCACAGATAGAACCCACAGCATGAAAGTAGCAGACTCCAAATCAGACTGATGATCAGTCATGAGTGGAGTCCCACAGGGATCAGTCCTGGGTCCCCTCCTGTTTGGCATCTACTTGTCAGAAGTCCAGGTCAACAAGGAGGGCCTCTGGCTGACCAAGTCCGCAGACAACTGCAAGCTGGGAGCCATTATTAACTCCCAAGTGATACAGATATCCTACAAAAAGGCCTCACTGAGACAAATGTCTGGTGTTGAAACCATGGTCTTAAGCTTAATGCCAAAAAATGCATCATCTCCTCCCTTATTATATTAGCCATCGAGTACAATGCCCCATTTGGCATGTACCTCACTAGACACCTGCAACAGCTGGAGAGGCCACAAAAGTTCCTCACAAAGAGGATCCTAGGCCTTAAACACATGTCCTACATGGACAGACTCAAAAAACTCCAGCTATTCTCAGTCTCATATCGTCTACTAAGAGGCGATCTCTGCTTGAATTACAAAGGCACATCTGACCCAGCCCTGTTTTAAATGCTACATCTAAAGAAATCCCGATCCCTCCACACCACACACTCCAGAGACCTCAAGAGAGACAGTTACAAGATCACATATGAGAGTGACCAACATGCACTTTAGTAGACTTCCTCTAAGTCAGAAAACAGCATTTGATTATAATCAGTGATTGCAACGTCATCTCCATTGAAACAGTTGGCCCACAGCATAAACCATGGGTTGCTGCCTTCAGCTACTGTCAGAGTAGGCTCTAAGATCAACAGAGTCTAGGCTGAAGACCTGAAAGTCAGCTAGAGAGAAAGCACAAGATTTCAAGGAATCACTCAAGGCTCAAACACCTCAGGAAGAAAACCAAATAGATGAGTTAAAGAAGAATGACACCACCTCAAGACAACATGTGTAAGGACTATAGAACAGATATGTGGCCAAGCCAGGTAAGGAAGCAAGGTAGGTAAGGAAAGCTGGTGGTGTAATGCAGAAAATGTCTGCATTCCACCACCAGCTTTCCTTACATACCTTCAAAAGAAACCATCAAAAGAAAGAAGGAGCGCAGAAAAAAGTGGGAAACTGAAAAGACAGAACAGGCTAAGAAGAAATACTTGTTGACAAACAAAGAGGCTAAGAGAAGAGCTGCAATAGCAAAGAAAAAAACATCATATGCACTCTACCAGCTTCTGGAAAGTGACTCATAGATAGCATAAACAAACTTTATCATGTTGCAAAGCAAAGACAAAAAAGATAAAGAAGATAGTCAGACATCCTTCATAGCAGATGTGGGCAACAACCTGCTAACCAGTCCAAAGGAAGTCAAAGGCAGATGGATGGAGCACTTCCAGCAGCTTCTAAATGAAGAATACCCCACAGAAACTGTACTGCCCAGACACAGCCTACAATGAAAGAAGAAGAGGAGCACACCCTAGGAGTAATAAGAACAATACTATGGAAAAAGAAGTCAGGGAACGCAACCGATTCAGATGAGGCCACAGCACATATGATCAGTTTTTTGAGTGAGATATCGGAGAAATGACTTTTGAGAGTACTCATACCAGTATGGAGAAAAAGGCATATCCCAGTTCTCTGGAGAATAAGCACACTAGTTCCAGTGTGAAAAAAAGGGGACATTCACAACTGTGGATCATATAGCATTATCAAACTCCTGCCACACTGCATAAAAGTTCTGGAGATGATGATTAACAAAGGAATATGCAGAACAGAAGGAAATAAATGCGATACGAGTAGATTGATTTCAGATCAGGATACAGCACAACTGACTCAATGCTTGCAATGAGACAGATAGTTGAGAAGAAGCTCCATTCCTCAGTGCTGCTCTTGTTATGGCTACTTCGCCTGAGAGTTACAGAGAATCTGCTGCATTTAAAGCCATCCACTGCTAAAATAATAAAAACAAGTATCATTTTGTACATTTGATGGTTATTTGTACTGTATAACACGAGTATCCTGGATTAATTGTTACATTTCTCGCACTTTAGTAGTTTCAAAGCTGAAATGTTTCCACTGCTGCTGTAGTACTTTATTACATTGTCTTCTAATGTTATGGAACTGTAGTATCTAGATTTTGTGGTTTCTCTGCACTTGTGCTCTAACATTAAGAGGGTTTTCTGACTGCACTCTTGTGGCAGAATTGTGCTGTAGCAAAAATATCTGATTTGGGGGCTGCTGGCTGAAAATATTATTGTGTGTTTTCCTGATTGGAATATAGGCCTTGCTGTTGCAAAACTTGTTTTTCTCATTCAATATAAGTCCGGTATTTGTGTTGGTGTGTGCTCAATTCCTCAGAGCTGCTCTTGGTTTGGCTAATTTGCCTGAGATTTACAGAGAATTTGCTGATTATTTTTACTGTACTTCATAAGAATCCTGGATTAATTGTTACATTTCTCACACTTTAGTAGTTTCAAAGCTGAGCTGTTTCAACTGCTGCTGTAGTACTTAATTACATTGTCTGCTAATTTTGCTGAAGTGTATCTAGATTGTTTGCTTTCTCAGCACAAAAGCTCTAAAACCAGCATTTTTACATTAAGAGGGTTTTCTGACTGCCCTCTTGTGACAAAAGTGTGCTATAGCACACCTATCTGTGTTGGGGGTCTCTTTCCTGAAAGTGTATTGTGTGTTTTCCTGACTGGTGTATGGGTCTTGCTGTCGTAAAACTTGTTTTTATGATTCTATATAAGCCAGTGTTTGTGCTAGGCTGCTCTCTGCACATGGTTTAGCAATGCCCTGTACAGATATAAATGTCTTCAAGTTAAAATTTCCCTTAGAATAACAATTTCCGCAACCTTCTCCAGCACACTTGCTGCCCTAGGAACATCTAAGTTGCTTGCAGGGCAACATCACCTTGCTGACTATCTGCAATTCACACTGACTGTAGCACCTGTTCTTTGTCATTGTGCTATCATCCCAGTCAAGTTAAATCTCCACACTCATCTCCCAGGTTAAATCCATAGTAAAAAAAAAAAACTGAAACAATGGATAGGCACTTTTCTACTATCTCTTTGGCCAGCCTGGTGGACATGAATGTCCTGAGGCAATGTAACAAGTGTCTTATGTATACTGACAACCACTTTATCCTGAAACAAACAAACACAGTACGTGAGAGATGTACTTACACTATGAAAATTGAGACACAACTCTCCCACACTGAAAAATCAAATAAACAGGTTGTCAGCATATGCACATCATTTTTCTCACTAAATAAGGTCTCAACACAGAAACCCACATATGTAGAGGTACTCAAAAGTAACTTACCAAAACCTCAGAGGCCTCACATATGCTGCCCTCAGCAACCACATGCAAACAAAATCAAGCCAAAACCAACCATCAAACATAAAAATATGTATCACAGAGTCTCCACAAGCAAGACCCTAAGGTTAACCACCATAGATTCAAAGATCTTGGTCATAGGAGACTCCACTGTGAGACACATGGACAGCCCCTGCAAGGCTGGATAAAGAGATAGTTACAGTCAGTTGTCCTTCAGGTGACAAGATTCTCCAGATCACACAAGCAATTAGGTCATTCGACCACAAGTACCAGTATGACTCAATCATAGTCCATGTGGGTGTGAATGACCCGAGATATAGCTCCCTGGACTATATGAGGACAGACATGATGGAGCTCTCTGAATAGACGCTGAAGTCTGGTATGAGCCTCGCACTGAGCAACATTTGACTCTCAAGAAGAATGATACCACAATGCAAACAGAAAATGATTAAATTCAATAATTGGCTTAGCTACTATAGTCTGCATATTTTGCCATTAGGGTTTTGAATACTGGCCAAGACATTATCCACCCCAATACTGCCTTTTTAGGCAGTGCCAATCCAACAGACCTATCAATGTAACAAGTTCTTCTAATGCCAAGCTGACAGTACTACTGCTTAATGTTAGGATTCTTAACAAGAACCTGTACTTGCTGAAAGCTCTCATTGCCCTGGAGAATGCTGAAGACTATGCAGTTATAGAGATGTAGTTCAAGGTTGCAGAAAGTATCCCAGCATTGCAAAGGTACAATGCCTACCACATATTCAGACCACCCTCTGAAAAGGAAAAAATTAAAGGAGGAGATGTTTCAATTTACATAAAAAACAATCACACCTCTAGCTTGGTCAAGCAGGAGGACTCATATTAGCTACTCCATGTCCAACTGACCATAGGCAAAATCCTCCAACATATCACTGCTAGCTTCAGGTCCCCAATCATGATCCATGAAAACCACTCCACATACCTGAAGTTACTAGAATCACTTACCATTCAGGCTGTGAAGGCTGCCAGCCTAGCTACATAGAATTTTGTAAACAATTATATCTCCTTGTCAATATTCATATGATTCACAGGCTTGTTTGACAGATGTTAGAGAATTAAATGTAAGAAAACTGTGTTATGTTCTGAGCTTCAAAAATGTAACCACAGCACACCCTGCTTGAAGAAAGCTGATAAGTGAAGCATTTTGTGACTGTTTGATCTCAAGCTCGGAGACAGGATATCTGGACTAAGAAATTATTTCTATAGTCTTAGGACAAGAGTTAATTACTAGGTTTTATATGTAAAGTGTCCTTTATTGCTGTGGTTTCCTGGCAGGTGCAATATTACAAACAAATGTTAAATTTTGAGTTCTGTGAGCCTGAAAAACTTCTCCAGAGTTGTCAAAAATGATGTAATGTAAAATGACTCAGCGGTAATGTGTATATCAATTTAAGACTATCTCAGAGAGAAAGATTTCAGCATTTTGGATTTTGTCTAAAGCCGACAACCATGCACTTGGTTTGCTCTGTATGTAAGTAGTTATTTAGAACTTAGTATTTCTCTTAGACTTAGATAATAATTTAGCCAGATTAGTCTAGCTGTTTTCTATATTTATGTCAGACTGTCCTACAATATTGTTTTAAGTTTCCTGTGATCGCTGAACTCTTGATTAGCACTGTGTTGACTTGAGATTTGTCTTGTGTTTTTATTTATTATTAAATATTTTTAAACCTTTCAACTGTGGCTGTTTTGTGTAGAGATAATTTAAGCTTTTAGAGAGTACTTGCATGTATTTGGTGATACTGTCCAAGCCACTCCAATAGTCTTGCTGCTCAGTCACACTTACTACTTGTATAACAGTAATATTACACAGTGAAATTGGACACCCTTTGGGTAGGGCCTTATAGTAGCTGATATTAGGCAGGTAGTACTACCTTATAGTCTGGGCAGAAAGGGGGCACAGCAGGAGAACATGTGCCAGTCTTCCCCAGGAGTGTCTCTGTGTTTGTATATAAATCAAATCTTAAAGTGTGCATGTGTTAGCTACTTGGGCAGGGACACAAAGCACTGGTTGGACAGAGAGGGTGATGGCTGTTTTAGCTTGACCACTAGGCTGAGATCTGGACCCTATAGCTGTGCCAGTGGTAGTCTTATTGGGGATCTGGAGAGAAAGGGAGAAACCAGCCCCAGACTGACTGTGATCTCTGTGTGCTCTTAAGGGAAATTATACTTTACTATGTGTGTACTTGTTATCTTTCCCAATGTGCACACCCCTCACTTGTGCTAGTGGGGAGGATTGAGGTTCCTTGATTACTGGGCCAGTGCATGGACATCACATAGGAATGAATGCGCTAAATCTGTGTGGTGTATTGGAACATTAAAGAACTTTCTTTTTTACCTTGGTAGTTAGTGGATTTTTGGACTTTCCTGGGGACCAGTGTGCCTGACTGTTTTTTCTCAGTTATTTGTGCTTTGTACACTCAGTTACTTTTCACCTTCTTTGTTTCTTGGTTTCCTAGACATAGTACTCACAAACATGGTCAGCATTGCCCCCATCCCCCAGCATAATGCCCACATTGGTAAGATTGGATCATAAACTGGTTGCCTTTGAAATAAATGTAATAGTAGAATCCCCATCATACCCTAACGAATTTTTCCAAGGTAAATTATCCGGTATTAAGTGATATTATAACTAATTTTTAAATCTCTCTCTCTAAGCCCCAAAACATGGAGGCCTATGCAGAAGTATACACAAATGTCTTGTACACCCACTTAAACAACTGCATAGAAATGGCAGTACCTGACTGAGCTAAGCCCAGGTCTAGCCGGAAAAACAAGTCACCCTAGTAAACTCCTGGCATAAACAGACTATATAACAGAAGGAAGAAATTCCTGTGTAGAAGTAAGTGCGAGGGTACAAAGGAGAGAAAAAAATCCCTCATTAGACTCAACAGGCAAATCAAGGAACTAGTTAAGTCTTCAAAAGCTAAATATGAGACAAAAATAACCTCCCAAGCAAAGGATAACCACAAAGCATTTTTAGTTATTTCCGTAATCTTAAGGGAAATGCTCAACAATGTACTGAGTCGGTTGTAGATGGCACTACCTCTACTTAGCTAGAAGATATAGCGAACCTGCTGGCTAATAAATTCAGCTCAAATTTAACCCAATCATCACCTCTGGTCACTCCCTATGAAACAACCCCTACCATTTCCTTGCCAGTTATCACAAAAGAACGGGTCATCACTGGACACTCTAAAGCTATAAACACAGCATCAATGGGCCCTGACAGATCCCAGGGTGCCTGTTAAATAGCTTGAAACGTGACCTAGCAGACCCATTCAGAGCTCTATTTAACCACAATCTCCAGACAAGTTTTGCCCCACTAGAGTAGAGGACAGAAACAGTTATCCCTCTGCACAAGGGGGGACCATCAGCAGACCCAGGGAACTACCGACCCATAAGTCTGACTAGCATCATATGCATGGCTGTGGAAAGGATAATTATGGATTTGATCAACAATGACATATGAACTCTCCAGACTGTTGACTCAACCTGGTTCAGCTTCATTAAGGGAAGGTCCTGCCAGCTCAGTCTGGTGGCCTTCTTTGAGAAGGTCACCAAGGCCATGGATGAGGTTAAGACAGTGCATACCACCCACTTTGACCTGGTCATAGCATTTGACACAATACCCTACTTAGGTATTATAGATAAACTCACAAAATTGGTCATAAACCTCCATTTCACCAAATGGATAGCCAAAAGGCTCAAGGATAGAGCATGTGTCATTAGAGTGGGAGAATCCATATCCATCAAGAGGCCAGTCACCACTGGAGCACCACAGGGCTCAGTGTCAGGCCTCTTCCTATTTGGATGTACATGTCAGATGTCAAGGAAAATAAAGATTGCTTTTGGCTGACCATGTTTGTTGATGATTGCAAGTTGGGGGCAATCAATCATTTGCCAAATGATGTTGATATCCTACAGAATGGTCTGATAAAGACTAATGATTGGGGTCAGAACCATGGCCTCAAACTAAATGCAAAGAAGTGCATAATCATACCATTTTGGAAATCAAATACCCCTACAAATTATAACATTGATAGCACTCCCTTCCAAGAGCGGATCCAGTGGTGAGAGATCTGGGTACTCAGATAGACAGTAATCTGAATTTTGACCACCATATGTCCACTGTGGTGAAGAGATCCTTCTATGTGACTCAGCTTATAGGTAAGGTAATGGTATCCATATCTAAGGATGTCACAGTACCACTGTACTCAGCCCTTATTAGACCAATAATCAAGTGCAATGTGCCCTTTGTCATGTACCTCGCCAGGCACCTGAAACCGTTGGAATGTCTTCATAGGTTTCTCACCAAATAAATATAGGGTATAACCAACATGTCACATGCAGACCAATTAAAAGCCCTATCACTGTATTCAGTTTCCTACTGATTCATGAGAAGTGACCTGACTGTGCCTAAACTACAAGGCAGTCTCTGACCCAGTCCTGATGGAAATGTTGCATATTAGCAAAATTAACTGCAAAAGGTTACCTGGTCTAAATATCTAAACCTGATCTCTGATATGAATAGATTGGGTCTGTAGTTAATCATTGAACATTCTTTAATCAAACATCTGATGATTGAAATTTAAACATCAAATGCTCATTTCAGAGAAGCTGTGAAATGGGGAAACTAACTAGTCGACTAACATTTCCCTGTTTCACACACCCAAGTATTTAAAATCCACCCACCTCCTCCCCTAACTATATATACCAGCTCCAAGTTCACACTACAGTGGGAAAAAGGGCAGATTATATAGTTGGGGGATGTAGGGGGGGCTTGTGGGTGCAGCCCTCCACCTGGGTGGGTTTTAAATATTTCAGTGTGTGAGACAGGGAAATGTTGGACAACTAGTTAGTTTCACCATCTCACAGTTTCAATTAAATGAACGTTCAATGAATGAACATTCAATATTTGGTATCCGATCATCGAATATTCGAAGATTAGCCATAGACCCGAATACATCACAATGGAGAGATAGATATCTGTCTCAGAGATTGCTCCTCCTCTGGAACAGGCTTCTTATTCACATGTGAAGCAGAGCTCTTCCCGGGCCATCTTCAAGCACAATCTGTAGCAATGGTAAGGAAATCACAAATTCATTCCTGGGGTGGCACCTATGTCCCTTATGAACAGAGGTAGTCTATAAAAATTATCAATACCCCACTTTCTGACCCTTGTTATCTTTCCCCTAGGGGTAGAAAATTGGGTAACATCTGGGTAAAAGTAGTTAGTCTTGTAAGGGCTCTTAAGCAGTTAGCCTAGTAATCTCCTATGAACCAGAAGCTAGAGAAGATGAAAGAGTCCAATTGGGAATTTCTAGATCTAGAGAAAGCATATGACAAGGTCCCAGGAAAGCTAATTTAAGCAATTTAGCAGTAATTTGAAACACCAGTAAAATTAGTGCAGGCTATGTACAAGGACCCAATGACTCAAGTATGAACAGAGTTATGACTTAAAGTGGGGTTCACAGTAGTAGTGGATGTGTGCAAAGGGGCAGCTCTGAGCCCACTGCTTCATACTGGTGTTGAGCTACATTAGCAAGGTCAGATCAACAAGGTTACTGTATGCAGACAATGTGGGATTACAGGCAGACTCTGAACAAGGACTTCAGCAAATGATAGTGGAATGGAATACAAAACTGAATACACCTGGGATGAAAATGAATATAGATAAGCCAGTTTTCATGGCAGCAAATGCGGAAAATCAGAAGAAGCTGAGGAATGAAATAGAAGGTAAAATAGTGGAACAAGTTAAGAGCTTGAGTTATCTGGGAGGGTGGTTGAGAAGAATGGAAGTATGAGTGAGCAAATCAAAGCTAGAATCAGAGGGGCTGCAGCAAACTGTCACAGAGTGTCAGCTGTACTGTATGACATAAGGATGCCAAAGAAGCTGTAAAGTAAGATGCATGAAACCAGCAGTACAACCAGTACTACTGCATGGTACAGAAACCTGGGCAGTAAAGACAGTGCAGTTAGGAAGCTAGAGTGATAGAAATGAAGTGACTGAGAGGGTTGGTAGGATGCACACCGTGGGGCAGATTGAGAAATAAGGACATCAGAGTAGAAGCTAAAATAGCTCCAATTGCAGAGAAAGTCAAGGAAAACAGATTGCTGTGGTTCAGACACATACAGAAAAGCATAAGACAATCTGGTGAAGAAGATTTAGGACAGACAGGAAGAATGCAAGAGAAAACAAGAGTGTCCAGTAAAGAGAAGGGTGGATGGATGGATTGGTTGTGTGCAAGAACACTTGCGACGGCCAGGCATGATGGTCGAAGATGGTAGTAGAGTGACATTGAATTTACAGAGATGGCGACAGTTGGCATGACAACCTGACCCCATATATAAAATGGGGAAAAGGGAGTTGATTGATGATAATTTTACATATGTTTCTCTAAATAATGAGCAGTGGAGCATGCTGGCTGCTTTCTTTATCTCTTCAGCAATCTCATAAAATAGAAACATATAATCTCTGCCTTATGGTTTAGTAAAAAGAGATGTTTTACTGTTGTTGTCAATTACAGTTGCTGGAACAAAATGTTCAAAATCAAACATATCCAGCAAGCTAAACAGGTGAATACTTTATAACTAAACAAGATTCCCACACAGGGGATAACAACCTGTATAGCATATACTGTATGTACATTGCAATTTTTCCTTTTTCCTTTATCTATTGTCAAGGTAAGCGAGTGGAAATAGTAATTCACTAGGACAGAGGAAACTCCAAAAAAGGGTTCCCAGAACAAAGCAATTATCTTACTATACAATACACACTATATCTTTATTTTGATCATTCAGACATCAAAATTAAAAAAAAATAAACATTTTCATCCTCAAGTATTTATTAATAAAAATCTAAAAGTCAATTACATTTGGGGGGCTTGTAACTCCATTTTTAGTGTCCCTACAGTAGGATAGAGTGATGAAGTCCTGAATACAACCCCCTGAAATGATTAGTGACTCAGGAAACTGACAGAGCAGCAGGGATGATGGGCGTGCCTATGGGGGGAGGTTGCATGGGTGTCCCCACCAGCAACTTCTTGGGAAGATTGGAGATGCTAATGTAAAGAGTGTAGGCTAAAGAGGGCAATAGGGTGCAGGCATGGCTGAGCTGCTGTACAGGAGGGGCAAAGTACCTCACATTCCCATTGCATGCCCACCCTTCGGGCACAACTACACAGGCCCATGAGGGGTAGGTTAAAAAGTGAAAAAAATAGCATGACACAAGGTAATGTTGATATCCTCTGAACAGTCTTAGGTTCCTCAACTAGCCCCAGTTTAATCAAGTATGCTAGGGAAGTTAAAGCAGAAGTTGGTGCACCAAGTGATGGATGTAGAACATATGGTGAGATAGCCACAGAAGGGTGCAGGGGAGTGAAAAAGAGCTCAAAATGTCAAGTCCGCCTTTATTGAAATGCTACACAATAAGTGGGGAGCTGACTAGGTGGTGACTTAGAGCAGGCAATGCTATACTCAAATAAAGGTTTAATTTACTTTACATGTAACTACAGCTTTCCAAGGCCCATCCCATTCCATATGGCAGCTTAGTTCCCTCAAAGTGATATCACTATGGTACCCATGGAACTCATGCTGGAAAACTGAAATCATTATGAAAATGCAACCTCCCTACATGGCCAGATTATAGGTCTAGTACAACTTTTTTAGTAATGAAGGCTAATGAAAGAACCAAAATAAAGTTTTCCATTGCATATTAATTAGTGACATTTTAGACATAGGTTGGAGTTTTTGGGAATTTACATCATATTGAACAATAACTTTCATACTACAAAGACTCATAAGAGTTATAAACACATATCCACTATAGTAATGTGAATCAAATACAGTATATTCCTGACTGGCATTACTTTCCAACTAGTCCTCTCTACCAGACCTTCAATCAAATATGTATTTAGCTAGTATGTAGCACATTCACCATATCTACCTCAATATACAGTCAAGCTAACTGATCTTGCTAGAGAGGCTTTGATGCTAGCATATCTAACTGTTCTTTTTTTCTGGCACTTTTTTGAAGGTTGCCTATTGAAATGCCAATAGTCAAAATGCTGAGTGCCAAAAAGCCGAAAAAAATATGACTGAAAGCACAGGAGAAGACCAACTCTCAAAAATCACTCTTTTCCTTAAAATGTATTTTTTGCAGGGGGGGGGGGGTCAAGTCCCCCTTGCACCCTCCATGTGGAGGAAAATCCCCACACACACCCCGAATGCATAGATACCAACTTTGAGTTCACCATACCGCTGAGAAAAGTGAATATTCTGAGAAATAACATCTCAGACAATATTTAGAAGTCCAGTCTTTCAGCCATTCAGTCTCTGCATTTTGGTACTCAATGTAGTGGGTCATGAAATATTAAGTAGTTACGATTTTCCAGTTTTGAGTGTGCTTTCCAACTTTTTTTTTCTTTCTGAGTCTGCTGGTGTATACTGTTGTAATATTGAAAGTATAACCTTTCATTGCAGTTAATCCCAAACTTGTTCTGAAAGCGTTCCCTTCCTGAAATGTAAGCTTTAGGTTTGTTGGGTATAATATAGTCACTTTAATATTCTTCAGTGATACCACACTTTTCTTTGCTCCATGATACCCTTGGAGTAGTCATTGTTAAATCATACTTTCGACCCAGGCAGATGATAGGAAAGGAAGACCATCTTGCAGACAGCACTATTAATTTTTCTTGCAGTAAAGGAACCTGACAGTCCCGCTCCTGTTGTTTGCACCTCATAGGAGGCTGAGGACCCAATGATCTATGTGATAATACAGTTCCAGAAAGGATATTAGACTGAAGATGGAAGCAGAATTCAGGAATTTAATGAAAAAGCATAATATAGTTCTTAAGATTAGTAGAAGCTGTTAAGTACAGCTAGCTTCTTAAATATTAGCTATGCAAATGGGTAGAATTGGTAGGCTGAGTGATCCCTCCCTGCTGCATAATCTAGCCACAGTTTGGCATTTGTTTATTCTGTAAAATTTGATACAGCATAGGACTTCAGAATCACAGCTAAATGTTCTGCTTTCCCAACTAACATCTGAATTATTGTCAAAAATATTGTTTGACATTTTACTCTAAGAATGTTAAACAGAAAAAAAAAGCATAATACCTGCTTTTTCCTGTCCCAGCTTCAGCAGTCCTTGTTGAGTCATCAAATAAAAATAAAGGTATAAGAAAGACAAGAGACTATAAAGAATGTCACTGACAGGATGAGAGAGAGGCAAAAGCTCAGTATGAACTTTAAACACAACAAATAAGGAAGGAAGACATGATAATGGTTATACAGGACTCTAGGAAGAGACATGCTGGCACAATGGCATGCAGTAAAATATGACCCTACAAATATTACTGTGAAATGAAGTGAGCAAGCACAAATGTCAGAATACATCAGGCATCCATGTTTGATGTAACACAACATAAGCAAATTCACCCAGGGCACCTGAAGAGAAACTTCAGGCATATTGTAGAAACAATTCCCTGAAGATAATGCAGGACTGCCAAAATCAAGTCAGTGGTGCAGTGGAGCCACCCCTATGAGAATAGTCCACACAAGTGTGGCTAATATAGGAGGTAGTGCACATGTACTGTTGTGAAATTAGCATGTGTACTGATTGTGGCATGCATACATATTTGTTCACTTTGACCAACAGAAATCAGCATGAAACTTCCTTCTAGTTTGGCATGATTTGTATTTAATGGTATATTTTTCAGATGCTTCTTTAGCTGAGCATATTGTATTGGTTGTGAATATGAACTGTGCATGCAGGCAGATTTTGATTCATAAATTAATCGATTCATAGATTCATAGATTGTTACTAGGCTATTAACCTGGGGGGGGGGGGGGGGGCTTTCTAAGCCTAGCCAACTTTTCCAGAAAGAAGGGGAACTCAGAAGGATTTTTTTATAACACTTCTGAGGAAAGACTTAGGGAAGGTAATATGGATCAGGCGTATGAAAGACTATCTTTAAGAGGTTATTCTGTTGCAGTTCTTTCTAGGACTAAACAAAAAGTTCAGAGAGGGGGATTTTATATGAGGAAGACAGTTAAAGATGCCATAGCTGAGAAAAATATGGAGAAGGTGTTTTTTGCTACCAGATTTTCTAATATTTCTCTAAGTTGGAGAACATAAACAAGGGCAGCATGTCATTCGTGAAGATTCTTCTGTAGGTTTTTTGTTTCCAAGATTCATTACTTTTTATTACGGTAGATACAACAGCTTAAAAGAGTTACTTAATGGTAAAGTTATAAAATGTATACCAGGTGGCAAGGTGTGTACTTATTTGTGTGGCAATTGTTCAATTTGTGGTAGAGTCCAACATCTAGATGGTTCTAGAATTAATAGGAAATTGTACACAGCTAGGGAATTTTATAATTGTAATTCTTGTGAAGTAGTCTATATTATTGGTTGTGATTGTGATAGTACTTGTTGATACATTGGGCAAACAACTAGAAAGGTTAAGACACGTATTTTAGAGCACATGGGGATATAAGAAGTAAAAATATTGAGAGTCCAATGGCTACTCATTCTGCATCTTGGCATGATGGGTTAGTAAAAGGTTTATTTTTCAGTATCTTAGCACGACCTTCAGTCAGTGGGGGTGATTTTAAGAGGGAATTAAATAAGTTAAAATGTAGGATGATTATCAATTATCAATTATCGTACTTTATATCCTAGAGGTATGAATTTAGATAGTAATATCACTTAATAAGATATAATGTTTAGCACTTATTAAGTCTTTTGGCTTATGTTTATGTGAAATTTAAATTTTGAAATTGAAAATTGTGATGTAGTGAAAATAAGATGCTTTTTTCAAATTATTTTTTAGAATATTTATGAAAATATGAGTATTTCCCTTTAAAAATGCGATGTAAAATTTTTCTTCTTTTTTAAATAGCTATTCAGCATTAAGCAATTAATTGAATGTGTTCATTGGTTTATTGCTTAAGTACATGGTGCATAAATGGAGATTTTTTTTTTTGGATTTAAATTATTCCTTGAAGGCAAAAGGCTAAGGTACCAGAATAAAATTTTGGTAACCAGTATTTTCTGTGAAGTCGGAGTGGTTCCTGTGTCGTGGTGATTTTATTTTGTGGGGGTTTTTTTAACTGTTTTGGTGTTGGTTTTTTTTGGGAGACTTTCTAAGCCTAGCCAACTTTTCCAGAAAGAATGATGAAGTCCTGTATTCAAATAGGACATTGAGGGGCAGACATTTATAAGCTACCTCTGTCCAAAAGGGGCATGGGCCTTGTGTAAATTTCTTATTCCCCATCCACTGGTCTAGGATGTGCTTAAACTGGGTAATAGACAAACTCAGCGTCACATGTTGCATAGGAGGAGCAGACTCTGGGGCACATATCTGCATAGTTAAGATGGAAATGAAGTCACTGATCGCTACTAGTCATTAACTTAGGTATATTTAACATGTGATATAAAAGCATTGCAAATGGGATCATCCAGTGGATAATATGAACAAAGCTTGTTACTTCAGTGCATTACAAAAAGGGACATGCCTGCTGTTAAAGTGACAAAACTTACTGCAATGTGCATGGGAAAATCACACAATATATATGTCAGTGTATGTTTAAGATTGTCAGTAAGTGTTAGAAAATGTTTTTAGCCAACCTGACTTGAATAAATCATTATAAGACTTTGTTCAGAGTTTTATTCCATATACAACTTACAGTAGACTTATATGATACAAGACTATCTGACTTTAGAAATAAAACGGACTAACAGCTAAGCAAGGTAGTATGTGCACCATGCATGAGAACTACAAAGAAAGTTGTGAACTTTGCTAAATTATGGTTGAAAAAAGAGCTATTTATAACAAAAAAAATTCAGAGGGAAAGAACAGTAAAGAAAAAACCTATATGGCCAACTGGAAATATGATGTGAACACTAAGTAACTTAATGAGATGGCATCACATGTGAAACAAAAGATCAGTTAATAACTCTTTTAAGGGACATGAGTAAATATACAAATTATTTTGAAACTCTATGTAACTGCATGAAACTGCAAAAGTAGAGGTAACTGTCCTGGATGAATGATAGATGTATTGCCACATGAAACACATTTCAGAATACCAACAGAATAACAGAGAAAGATTTTTATTCATTTATTTTTTAATAGACTGTGCAATGAAAAGTAATTATGATGTGAACTGTACATTTAAACCAACTGTGTAAAAGGGTGAATGTGCTTATAATAAACAAGTATCTGTCAGTATTTCAAAATGAGAAACAGACTTACCCTTGTCATGAGAAGAAATTTTAAATATAGATATACAGTAGCACTGCATATATTAACGATTATGTAATTGGAGCAATATATTAAAAGCTTCTAAATGTTTTCCCATATCAAAGAAAATATTTAGCAAAAGCTGAAGTCATACATATGTTTCATAAGTCATTTTACATAAGCTGGTAATAATATATTAGCAATAGATGTTTATGTAATTACACGGTTGGAATGATATTTGTGAATGCAAATAAGCAGTTTTGGTGCAAAGAGAAATTTGCCTATTTTGGAAAAGTCACTGAGAACATTGGGTGTGGTACTGAAATAAGCCTTAATGTTGTGAATCATGGTGGCAGTCTGGATACTTTTAATATTTATGTGTAAAACTGGTTGACATATGTAGAAGGTATAGAGCTCTGTTGTCAATGCAGCAAAGTTGATAGCACATACAAAGTGTTAAATCTTACTTCATATAAGATTCGTTAGAACATAACAGCTTGTGACACTGAATATTTAAAATATAAAAACCTGAATATAAGTTCTTTTAAAACATTGTGTATATTTTGTAAAGCTACATTGACCAAAATCATATATAATAGCTGAATGCTTTAGATTTCATTAAGATAAATCAATGGAAAGTTATTCCCAGTTATTCTCACTAGGGGCAATATATAATTATTGACCATGGGATAGGTAAAGCCAATCTGTAACCAATTGGGATAGGTTATTTTGAACACAAAAAGGGAAACTGGCCGGGCCTAAAATGGCCTTCAAGGGCAGCTAGCCTAGCACTTATCTATGAATCTATGACCCTATGAAAGATGAAATGCTCATTTGCTATGAATTGCGTCACAAAGAGCATTGTGGTCTTGACTATGACTTCATCTACTGTATTTGACTAGTTAAAAAGCCCAAACGATCAGTGTTAAGTCTACCCTCATATTTTAATAGTACCCTTGTTCTGGCTGTACACTGCTTTTTGCACTTTAAATAATCCTTTATCTGGAAGTAGTTTCTATTTTTTTTTCTTTTGTGGGAATAGAGAGAATGGGGTTTGTTGAAAGCTCCTGATTGCTTTAGTCCTCTAACCAAAGGTTGCTGTTGTTATGTCAGTTTTTTTTGAGCTTTTCCGGATTTTACTGTATTATGACAAATTGTGCAGAACTGCATGGCATGCCACTCACTTGCTGCAACCTGCTATTCTTCCAGATCTATGCCCCTGATTGCAACCTCACTTACTGTATTTGACTGACTTAAAGGCGCAAAAAAATCCAGGGTGAGTATTTTAAAAATTTCATTGTCTGCTTCTGCTAGTCTTTCTCTAGTAGGGAAGAAACAATGGTAGTTGTCTTAAGCCCCTGAGTGCTATGCCTCTAAATGGAGGCTGTTGCTGTTGGCCAGTGCACTCTTTGGAACTTTTCTGAGTTTCTCTGAATCATTATAATTTGAGTGGATTGTGTGGCATGTTGCTTATTTGAAACACACAAAACCAACATGTCCTGGTGTCCAAAGAGGTCTTGAAGATGAAGCAACAAAAATGTCCAAGAAAAATCAACAGGAGCTCAACACCAAATACTACTTTAAAGAGTAAAATAATAAAACACAGCAAGTTATCACTGCAATTACACATCTCATTATTTTCACGCTGTTTAAATATTTACACCAGCCAGTCATACATAATCTTAAAATCCTACTGGTTATTAAATAGCTAATTGTAGTTAAAATAAAACAGCATGGTAAAAGGAACACATGCAGAAATATATATATATATATATATATATATATATATATATATATCTTTATATATCTTTACCTCCATATGGTAAAGCTCATATTGCTTGACCATACATTTTACCAACTTTCTCCACGAATCCCATAATGCCAAATGGTCAGAATGCCGTAAAAACACTGAAATTGACATATCTGGATGCTCTACACCTTAAATGAGTGCAAACATGGTTCACAAAGGGGATGGGTGTGATCCTAGAGTTAGTATATATAGTTAGGGGGTGCAGGGGACACAGCTCCCAAAATTGGGAGGTGTGGGGGGCATAGCCCCCCCACCTATTCTAGTTTTATATCATCCATTTTACAATTCAGTATGTTGAAATTTAGCATTGTAAGATTTCAGTAATATGGGTTTCAGTCAAGTGATTTTTCAGTATTTTGAAATTTCAGTCTTATGGTCTCAGTCAAATGGGATTCAATCAAATGAAATTTCTATCATCTGATAGGGATCTATATATGTATATATATATATATATATATATATATATATATATATATATATATATATATATATATATATATATATATATATACATATATATATATATATATATATATATATATATATATATATATATATATACACAAGCCCAGGACCAAATAAAATAATCTTATAATGGAATCCAAAGTATAAATAAAGAATATATTATGTATTATAAGTATTATTATACTAAATATTGCAATAAAAATAAAAACGAATACTACTTATGCAAATATTGATGTCTATTTTTCAATATAGGTAAGATAAAGAAGCATGGCCTCAAATCAAATGCCAAGAAATGCATCATTATCCCCTTTGGGGAAAACGGCATTCCCGCTAATTATCACATTAATAACAATGTACTAAGCACGCAATCAGTCGTGAGGGACTTGGGCACCCAGATTGATAGTAGCCTGACTTTTGACCACCACATTGCCTCCATTGTATGGAAAGCTTTCTACATGGCCCACCTCATAAATAAGGGTATTTCATCCAGGAACAAGAAAGTCATAACATCCCTGTATTCCTCCCTTATCAGACCAATTATCAAGTACAATGCCCCCTTTGCTAAGCACATGCATCAGCTGGAGAGACCCAGGAAATCCAGGGTCTCAAACACTTATCCTATACAGATCGGCTAAAAGCCCTGTCCCTCTACTCAGTCTCGTACAGACTGCTCCAAGGTGACCTGCGTCTAGCATACAAGACCATCTCAGATCAAGCCTTGATGGAGTTGCTGCATATCCATAAATCAAACTCCACTCACGCAACCCACATGCAAGACCTTAACCTGGTCTGTGACATTAATAGTACTTGCCAGTGGGATTGATTTGTGTCTCAAAGACTTCCTCATCTGTGGAATACAATCCTTCTCCATATCAAGCAGAGTACCTCTCTAGCCCTCTTTAAGAGGAACCTGGATGACTGGATGGGAAATAGAAAATACACTCCTGGGATCCCACCTGTGTCTCTGCTGGACAGGGGAAACAGGTGCTGACATTAAGGGAACATGAACCAAATTCTTGGCTAGGCTTATAAGGGTCTCCAGCCCAATAGCTTAGTATCGTCCTATGAACCTATAAAAATAAAAATAAATACTATTTATATAAATATTTATGTCTGTTTTTCAATATAGGCTTAATACTATTGGTACTATTCAGTCCTGGCTTTTTATCAGCCCTAAAATAATTAATCCAGTAATATTCAATCAACTCTATTTTATTCACTAAGTCACCTCCTCTTGCATTGTGATGGACAACTTGTAAAACCCTACACTTAAACTTATGATGAAGGCCCCACAGATAAAATGTGTTTGCTCAGGGCATTCGTCTCAACTTTTCTTCGAATTTCCAAAAGATGCAACTCCATCCTTTCTTTTAATTTCTTATTGCTACTAAGAAAAGATGCAACCCTATCCTTTCTTAAAAGAAAGTCTAGGGTTGCTTCTTTTGGAAATTTAAAGAAAAGTTGAGACGAATGCCCTGAACAAACACATTTTATTCATGGGCCCTCATCATAAGTTTAAGCTTAGGGTTTTACAAGTTGTCCATAGCAATGTAAGAGAAGGTGACCTAGTGAATAAAACAGAGATGACTGAATATGATTGGATTAATTATTTTAGAGCTGATAAAATGCTAGGATTGAATTGTACCAATAGTATTAAGCCTATATTGAAAAATAGACATCAATATGTATATAAGTAGAATTTGTTTTTTATTTTTATCATACTATTTAGCATAATAATACTTATAATATATAATATATTCTTTATTTATATTTTGGATTCAATTATAAGTTTATTTTTACTTGGTCTTGGGCTTGTTTTTATATATGTTTGTGTGTTCCATATACTATGCTGTTTTATTTTAACTGCATTTAGCTATTTAATAACCCATGTTATTTTAAGAATATGTGTGATTGGCTGGTGTAAATATTTGAATGGTGTGAAGATAATGAGATATGTAATTGCACTGAGAAAGAGTTTTGTAACTCAAAAGCTTTGCTGTGTTTTATTATTTTACTCATTAAAGTAGTGTTTAGCATTGAGCTCCTGTTGTTTTTTCTTGGATATCCATGTTGCTCTTTTTATGTGCAACTGTATGCCAAGCTTTATGCACCTGATTGCAATGCCAGCTGCTGAATTTGACTAATTACATGGCTCGATAGATTTTGAGAAAATCTTTTTTCCATATAAGTGTTCTGGTTGTACAACATTTTTTGGGTTTGAAGTGATCCTTGGCTTGATATCAGATACTGTTATTTTTACAGAAGAAGTAGAGAGAATGTGGTTTGTTCTAAACTTATGATGGCTTAATGTGGTCAAACAAAGGTTGGAACTATTGCTCACTGTGTTCTTTTGAATTTTTCAATGTTTCTTTGCATCACTATAAGATAACAGGAAATGCACATTGTGCTGCACATTTGCTACTGCAGGCTGTGGTCTGTGCTCCTGATTGTGACTTCAGCTGCTGCATTTGACCAACTAAAATTCTTAAAAGATGCACTATGTGTAGTGGTGCCGCACTGTACAATCTACAAGTGCAAGTAGGGTGTTGCATATTGCAGTGTGTGAACAGCTTCTTGCCTTCTGTTAGTTTGGTTGTTTGCATTAGCAGTGTACCATCTTATTGCATTTAGTTACTGGTAGCTAATCGGTGATCTAATTACTAGCAGCTTTGCTGCAGTTGATTTCCTTAGCTGACCATTACAGCTGTGTGCTGCTAGGAGTTGCTCTGTTGTAGTTGCTATACTTAGGTGACCATAGCTGACCTGTGTGCCAGAGTGCACTCCTTACACTTGCTATTTCTTTGTAAAGATTACACACCCTATTTACCAGGTTTGTAGGGGAGTATAAGTAATTGTCAGAGAACCAATTATCATTAGATGGGTTCATTGTGAGCAACAAGCTAAACTCCAAATATTCCTTATCAAGCCAAATTATCATTTCATAGACTGCTACAGGACAATATCCATGACTCTGGATGACCATAAAAGGTTTATGAATGTGCTTACTGGGCTGCCATCATTAAATTGGAGTACCTATCCATCAAATATTAAGTACTACAAAAGGTTACTTGGCTTAATAAGTGCTCTTCCTTACCAAAATAGCCCCCATATGTGGCATTCCTATTGTATCTTCATCTCTGGTTAATTCCAATCACAGGAAAATAATCTCCCCCTTTAAAGTATCAAACACATTCCTAGTGAACACACTGCTGAGTTGAACTGCTAAAATGGCAATTTGTATTTATTTTTTAAATTCAATGATGAGCTCTTGGAATTCTCTTGAAATATTTAAAGTCACCATGAAATTATAACTACTATTCATGCCACTGAATTCTTCTTAGATCTAAAAATAGAGCATAGATCAAACAGCCCTCACCAGAGAAGGTAATGGGAAATTTGAAAATAAGCTACATTAGTGGTCAATCAGTGTTATTAAGCTCTGTAACAAAAGAAAAAAAAAACTATTAAAGGCGTAAAGCAAATCAAAATGTACCTATCTTTAAGAATGTATCAAGAAGGTCAGTAAAGAATAAAAAGTACCATTATAAAAAAACAATGAAGAGCATGAATTAAAACTGCCATCTGAACCGAAAGATAATTAGAAATATTTATTCAATTGCATTAGGAAATTCAGAAATAGTACAAAACAAAGGTTATGATCTAATTCACAATGGTGTCACCCACACTGACTCAATGGGTACTGACAATATACTTGCAGATAAATTTAGCAGTAATTTCACATCAGAGACAGTGGGCTAAGTCCCATGAATTTCAAAGTCCCTCCCACCTCAAAAGATTATAATGGAACATATATTGAGTGCACTTTGAAAAGCTACAAATAACATTTCTATGTTTCCAGAAAATATACCTAGATACCTAACTAACAGAGGCAAACATGCCCCTTGTGAATCCCTCCAAAACTTCTTTAAATTAAACTTATCCAGACAGTATGTCCATGAAGTGTGGAATGCAGACGTTGTAATGCCCCTGTACAAGGTGGCCCAACTCAGAATAAGGACATTTTAAACCCATAATTTTCCACCTCAAAACTAGGGAATTATAAACCCATCAGCCTAAGAAGAGTAATTTTCAAAGTAAGGGAACTTATCATATCTGGCTTCTTTAACTTTGATATGAAATATCTCATTGCCCTAGATGACAGGAATTTAATTTTGTTAAGGGCATGTCATAATTATTGAATTTAGCAAACTTATTGAAAAACATCCCTGATGCTATGGATTGAGACCAGTCATTTCACGCAACATACATATCTAGCCAATGTCTTACAGGGTCTATATCAGCTTATCGAAAGCTGATAAGAGTGAATGCTCTTTGATCGAACCCAAAACATCGAACCAAAATAGAAAAGACATGGAACAGCAATTTTTTTCCCAGGGGAAAAACTTGCTGGCCGTTTTTGGGAGTTTGTCATTTCCTCAAATGTGATACAATTTCAGAGTTTGTATATTTAAGTAGGGGGTATGGGGGCAGAGCACACCACATCAGGGGGGGGGTGTAGTGGTGAATTGCCCCACTTTATGTTATCTTTTCATTTTTTTCTTTTTTTTTTTTGCGGAACAGCGATTTTTTTTTTCCCCTGTCTTCCCTATTTTGGTTGTTCGACTATTTGGGTTCGATCAAAGAGCATTTGCTCTTATCAGCTTTCTATAAGCTGATATAGACCCTGTCTTACACACTACCTTATATACAGATACTGGAAGTAAGCTAAACACCTAAACACAACCCCTCATTTTGCAACAAATTGGATGAGGGATATAACCCACTTAGTGTAGCAGGTACTACCTCAGAAATCAAGAAGGTGACAAGCAGTGTAGCTCAAGATTGAGAACCTTCCTGTTCTTCAGCCACTTCTCTGAACT
Source organism: Protopterus annectens (assembly GCF_019279795.1). Taxonomy (NCBI): domain Eukaryota; kingdom Metazoa; phylum Chordata; order Ceratodontiformes; family Protopteridae; genus Protopterus; species Protopterus annectens. The sequence goes on along the minus strand of NC_056737.1, from coordinate 1,748,150,546 downwards.
CCAAACTCCAAATCCTAAATAGAATGAACCACATCTGCAGATGACTATAAGCTGGTGGTGCCATTTCTTTACCCTCTGATAGGTAAACACTATAGCAAGGGCTAGACCTTACAAACTAATGGAATTTTGAAAACAAGCTAAGATTAAATGTAAGAAAGCCTACCATCACCACACGTGGTAAACAAATGTCATTAGTAAAACTACAGCATTGACAGCACCTTACTCCAGACTGACATGATCTTCAGAAATCTTGTCATCTTCATAAAATGCTCTCTATCATTTAACCACCATTTAGCAATAGTAGTCAGGAATCCCTTCTATCTGGCCCAACTAATGCCTGCAGATGTCTCATCCAGGTTAAAAGAAGTTATCACCTCTGAGTACTCAGTCTTAATCAGGCCAATTTAAGAATACAATTCTCCCTTTTAGTATGCATCTGTCGAAACATATCGTGCAGTTAGACAAACTCTAGAGACACCCAACTAAAAGATCTCCAATCTAAAAATCATTCATTAACCAAATCAGGATTGAAGCACTATCCCTATACTCTGTTTATTATATACTTCTGCATATAGGTTTATATATTGTATTTCATGCCATTAAGGACCCAACCCTCCTTCAATTCTTATACCTCCATTATAGAAATAGCTCTACAAACACTCAAACTAAAGATATAAGTCTATATCAAATAATTATGACACGATGATCCCACAACTGAAAAATTACACTTCTCATAAATCAAAGAGATACCCCTCATGAACTGAAGAAGAAAACTGATGATCAGATGAGCACCTTCATCCATGGCTTGACCTGATTTGCCATCCTAGAGGCAGGAGGTACCCTAAGATAGATATGCTGGAACCTGTATTAACGTTTTGCAAAAACACCTTATAGGCTCAATTCCAGGGTGTGCGATGGTGACACACATGTCAAAAAAGAGGTACCAAAAGAGGATTACTTCTAATCAGAAAGCAGAACAATAGGTAAGATACTTCCTTCTAACAGATAGAGACATCATAGGACATTCATTGCCAGACATGGCCCATGGACTGGAACTGTAGGAAAGCATGGACCTCCTGTATCTACACATACCTATGTATGTGTTGTTCTTAACCTAATACCTAAAGGATCTCACAGAAGCAAACTTGGAAAATATTAGAAATATTGCAGATGTCAATGTGTGGAACACTCAGGAAGGTCCTTGGTACAATGCCGGCATATGTGGAGGAGCACATTGGCTTTTCAGCAGACTTGGGGAGATGGCCACCAGCATTCATGGCTTCAGCAATTTTGCCTACCTCTCTTATTGTACCAGCAGACACAAGATATGTCCATGTGGCAATAAATGTCCCACTCAGTCTCTATGTGTTTCATCTCTAGAAAAGGGTACTACTCCACTAACTGCCAGATAATGTGCAACACAAATTGGCTAGTAACACACCTGTCTACTTAGATCCTTGGCAGTGCCCATGATTTATGCATAAACATATGGTTATCTATAACACTGATCATGCATGGAGATGTCATGGAGGGTCACCTATTAGGTCAGGCCAGAATCATCAGTGCACCAACATATCAATAAGCACATTCATAATATGCATAAGACTCATCCTTAATATCACTCCTTCCATACCCCTAGTGTGTCGTGAGTGAAATAGAATACTCTCTGGAGCCCTGGGTGATGATAGCCATAAGGAATTCTCAGAGCATGGCCAATCAGCAGTATAAAATTTCCCACACCCACACTAAAAACGTTGTATAGCTTGTGTTCAGTCTGCTTAAATCCAGGATCCACTACTTAGAAACATTTACTCTGCACTGAATTGTATTCCCTGCTACATGCATAATATGATCCCGCTAAGCAAACAGGCCAGCTTTTATCCCTAACACCTTAGGATCGTGGCCCATTAAAATCACCTCTGCATCTACCGACAGTGACATGAATGGCAAGAGATAACCGGCAGCAGCAAAATCACAACCATGTTAACATTAAGCACAGTATGGTGCAACACAGGCAAGATGTCAGTGTTTAGTTCACTTCTATGAGAACTGACATTTATGCACTGGCAATGAAATTTCGCACAGACAATATGATGCATACAATGATATCTAAAGTCTAGGGTGAGCAGCATATGACTGAATTGCACTGTGTGTCAGATACTTCCACAATTATCTAACAGGAGAGAAGGTGATGGGAGTCATAGCCATCATAATTTGCACAGGTGCCTATCAGCTACATTACAAGGGGGTGGGGAACCACATGTCAATGCACACAGAGATAGGGACATGGGAAGTGAAGGTACTGGTACCAGATATGGCCTCCTTCATTGTGTGCATGAGTATGCCACTACAAGACTGTGTAGAGTGATGGCTGTCACAATGATTCCTGGAACTATGAAGGCAGTGCAGGCCCTGATGTCTCCTTGGACAAAACGTTTGGAGAATTAGTGTAACATGACCTGTTTGGTGGTCACACACAAATTGCTCCTAAACAAATGGCCATTCTTTGTGGTTGGCCCCAGCCACGTATTCATGAAGATGGCTTCTGATGCTAGTCCCCTGGCTGGTATGCAGAAGAACGCAAAATTATGCTGTATCACCTGCACAACAAATTAAGGAGGGAGCTATCAGGACCCACTGAAGGTCATTTTAGGAAGATAGCTACCTAGCATGACCTGGCAGACCAGCTCTTCAGGATGATTTGCTTTTAACATATCAGTGAGCAGTGGAGGTACTGGTAGAATCACCTACATTGCCATCACCTTCTCTCTGTCTCTCTCTGTCTCTGTCTCCCTTGTTGTCTGTCTCTGTCTTTGTGCCTTTCTCTTTCTCTCTGTCTCTGTCTGTTTATGACTTTTTCTCTGTCTGTGTCTGTCTGTCTGTCTCTGTCTTTCTCTGTCTCTCCCTGCCTCTGTTTCTCTCTCTCTCTTTGACTCTATCTGTCTGTGGGTAGCAGATGTTAAAAGACACCTCAAATAGTTAGCAAGCATGTACCATATTGGTTATCTACTGCTGCCTTGTGTCTTTAGGATTTTAGGTTTTTATTAATATGACAAAATTCAGAATACAGACTGTTGGTTGCTGTGGGTGACTGTATGCTCTGTGTGTTGTAGATGACAACTGTTGTATTGTAGCACTGTACTATTTTGTGGAATTGCAGTACAACAGGCTTTATTTCCTTCTTCTGCATCATTGCATATGTGTGTTAGCATCTATTTCTGTGCATCTAAATGCATTAAGTACATAACTGTGATAGAACAGATTGTTCTCCTACAACATGGTAACCCGCTTGCTTTTTGCTTCTTTCCTCATGCTGCAGTAGCACTGAGCTGGATTGTGTGAATCATTTAAGTCTTCTGCTTGCTTGCGCTTGTGTGTGTGTGGAGCTGCATTTTTGTGCTGTTGTCTGCATCTCAGACACAAATACATGGCATATATGACTGTTTGCTTGCTCCTTTTGTCTTTCAGCCCAGACAAGGCATGCAGAGAATGTTGCCAGCTGCTGCAAAATCCAGCAGTAACTTCAGGTGCAGTTGAGTTAGTGGCATTCTATGTTCTCTCCTGGCTTATATTTGCTGTTAACACCTCTAGTTGTTTGTCGTAATGTCATGTTTACCATGTTGGCTCACTTCTGCAAATGCCATGGTCTATACAGGCACATCTGCCACAGCCTGCTGACATCATGGCTGAGGCTTATGAATAGGGTGTGGGAGCCTCATCTGGACAGAATTTTGAGCCATCCTAGGCAGGTAGCCCACCACAATCACTGACCATAGATGTACCAGATCTTGAGTAGCAGCTGCCCAAACAATTGTCTTTTTAGTTGTCATGCAGCTACCTCTCTTGTTGGTGTCAGAAACTCATTGGACTGACTGACCAATGCTATCATATGCCCATGGGTGAGTGTGGTCAGTATCTCTGGTCACCTGGAGCCAGGACTACCACTTACTCGGTCCCAGTAACATCCTTTTTTCCCGTTGGTAGGCTGCATGTATCCCATCCTGCTCCCGGCCATTTTTCTTATCTCTGTTTGTACATGTGTCACCCCATCACCCTCCCTTTAAGTGCCCCATTCACCTGCATTTGTCTGTGGTTTTCTATGTGTATTGGTGTGCCCCCCTTCCTGTACAACCCCTCCATTCCTCCCTTCTATTTCTTTCACCTGTTCCTTCATCCCTTTGTTCTCTTTATATATAAAATGAGGTCTTGACCTCACATAAGAGTAATGTTTCTTGTCCTACATGCTTTAGGTATAGTGTACTGCTTCCTATACCCTTCTTCGGTTTTCTGTACTCCTCTTTTCATACCTTATAATTAGAAAACTAGTTATTTAGCTTGGCGATCATGAATTCACAGGTCCTTACCACCTGCTATGCTTTTGTTTTTTGACATGGAAATATCTCTTGCATCATGAACTGGTCTAATTTCCATTTTTTGTGCATGTGTTCTAAGTATACATTAATGTAGAACAATAAAAATTGCATAAAAAAACTATTAGTTAACATTTCTTTTCTTACATGCAACGGTATACCCAGCTACGCTATGCATAGACATGTTAATCCTGCTTAGATTTGGATGTGCATAGCCAGAAAAGACTGACGGAATCAAACTCTGAATTACAGATGGACGCTTTTTAGTAGAACATATCATTAACTCTCAATACTATCCTTCCAGGCTACCTATAACAGACTTGCCTCATAGTAATTGAGTCACATCTTATGGTACTACTGGAACAATCTCTTTCTGCATAAGGATGGTGTTAGAGTGATCGTGACCATGCCTCTCTCAATCTTCCATTTCCAAAATGTGCAAGGTCACCTCTCACAATGTGGAACCAATGTGCAAAATGTGCAACACTTATTAACAGCTTAATAAAGACTTCAACTAGAAAGATAACAGGATGGCTAAAGCATGTTACTTTATACGCATTTCATGTATAAAGGGGTCTTTTGAAGAATTAGCGTGATTCAGTATTATTTTCATGGATATCATTTACAAAATTTTTAATTTTGAATATGTGTAAACTCTTTCAATGTGGAACTGCAAGGAACATGAACTTTTTAAGACTCAAAATGAGAAGCATTACTTATATTGATTTACACGTCAAAGGTTTGCTCAACTGTTCCAAATTTGCAAAGACAACTCTAATTTTGTCACAATATTTTGATATGTCACTGATAAAAATGGGTCTTTTCATGAAATATTCTAAGTTAATAGCACCAGTATTAAAAAATCAGAAGTCCCTAAATGGGAGCCTTCTTCCTAATTCTTCTTCTTCTTCTTATTATTATTATTATATATTTTTTGCTTTGTCTTTAATTCTGGATGTAAACGGTTGAGAGCTATAGTCTTGATTGATTTAGAGTACATACTTCATAGGCTAGCTTGGTCTCCCAGTGATAACCTTATGTACTTGATACATTCATTTCTTACCCATGTTTGGTCTAAATATGATAATTTCGTTCCCTCAGCTGTTTTCGGGGCACTCGATTCCTAAAATATGTTAGCAACTTAAAATCTCTTCCTGAGATAAGTTGATATGAGGTCAAGCAGTCAATGTACTAACTTCCCTTATTAAACACTATAAAATCAGGTAGAGGCAATAACCAACATTTTAAGAATATATGATTTGTCTGTGAGCTGGTGTCTGTGTGTGTGTCTGTCTCTCTGCATCTGTTTGTGTCTGCATGTGTTCATGTATGTGTTTGTGTGTGACTGGTGTGGAAGAAAGGCCTGGCAATCTACTTCCATTTCTCCCCTTGCCTAGTAAATTACATAGATGGCACTGGCCATTCAGGGAGTTACTACAGGGAATGGGTGCAGTTCATAAAACACAATGGAAAGGAAGTAATAATAAAACTAGTAGAGCTAGCCAAATTACAGAGTCTGTTCATACCTGATCCTGTCCTTGGCATGGTATGTTGCCCATCCACATTTGATGATAGGAAGATGAGAAAATTGTGGAGTCTGTCTCTTGATGAGGAGATGTCATTCACATTCCATTACTGACCTTGCTGGACAGTGGGTATAGGTGTAGCACTCCTGAAGTGTCATCCTTTGTATGAGATGAAAAGTATGTATGCAGTCACATGAGGAAGTCATAACTCACATCGTCTCAGAAGTAATAAAATTACCATCTTTCACTAACTCACCAACAGAATGTGGCTTCTCTAAAATGGAACCATAGTAGTGCTATAATAGCAGTATATAGAACATCTCCTCTACCTGCATTAGTACTGTACTGCTCTTATTTCCTTTCCATTCCTCCTCCTGGAACATTTACTTGCAGTTATTAATATTATTACTATGATAAAGAATATGTCAAATTGTACTCATCATATATTATTTCTAGAGTCTAGCAACAGCTTCCAAGCATTCATATAACTTCTGCTTTGTTGTGTTTGACCACATACAGATATAAATATAGTATAACTTCTGTATGTTTTATATACTGAAAAAACATCTGTTACACATTGTTTCATATTTCAGCTTAATAGCTATTTCCATATAGGTTCATAGTTTTGGTGAGCAAACTCAACACCTATTGGCCATTAATAATATTGATACCCTGGATAACATGTAGTCATCCATTTCCTTCTTTAAGATATGAATTGATGGACTGATGGAGTGAGTATAATTTCAAGAGGGAATGTATTCCATAGGTCTTTCAGATATGAGGATTTCATATTTTATTAAATTTCGGAAACCAAATGAATTACCACATAGAAACTCATTGTAGCTGATAATCACTGAAAGAATGTCACATTTTTGAAGATTTGCCCATCTCCCTAAGGTTACGCTACCTAGCATGTTGTTATACAAGTTAGATGTGTGAGGGTACAGTCTGTTTATAGCCAGAGCCCATTGTTTCTATCTTTCTTTCTTTCTTTTTTTTTTTTTTTTTTTTTTTTTTTTTTTTTAGGAAACAAGAACATCGCCTTGATAATTGTTCAGCATAATGAGTTTCAACAGGAAACATTCATTTTTATTAAGTCTAAATGTTCTCTTATGCTCAGCACTGCATGGAGGCATTCAAAGCAAAGGGTTTGAAACAGTGAAAGCTTCTTAATAATCCACATGCCAGGTCTTCTTTAAGAGCAGAGAGAGATTTTTTATAGCCTTACTGTGTAAGAAAAATCAATGAAACCTTTTGATTTTCCGATTGCACCAGATGACATTTCAGTGGGTTAGAAAACAGTGTAGAGTATTTTATGACTGATCTGATGAAAGCTTTCCAAAGGAGGAAAATTACTTCTTGGGCAAGTCTCCCAACCCTGCAGATGATCAGTTTCACAGCTCTACATGCTATATTGACTGCAGCAGCTATAGTGATGTCAAATAAAAGGTCACCAGCTAAAAGGGTATTTTGTCAAATTGTATTTGTTACCCATCAACAGTGTGTAAAGCAGGTGTGAAGTTTTTGCCAAATATCAAAATGCAACATATTTGGCATTGAAGGCAGTCTTATTGCTGCTACAACATTCATGCATAATATTAAGTGTTGTTTTGTATATAACGTGCATATATTGCATATCAATTAATTTTCAATTGTATTATCTTCTCCCTGTGGGCTGTGTCATGTCTGTGAAGGTTCCTCTGACCAACTGAATATACACTGATTCAAGTTTATTTAAACTTGGACTGATTATGCATAGCTTATTAAGAAAAAAATCAAGTAGAATACATATAGCATCCCAATGACAGTTACACCAATCCTCATATATTTATTTAATTCCTTTGTTGACTGGGTAAATGAAATGCTCTTCTTGGGTTGTTTTTATCAATGGTCCAGACTCAGGTTCAATTTAGTGTAGTCTTTCAACCAGTGCACTTTTAGGAGGTGGTAAGAAATTGAGATGCTCAGAGAAATTCTAGTCAGCCATGGGGAGAACATGCAAAAGCCTACACAGAGAGTAACTCTGGGATTCAGCAAGCAACCGTGCAAGAATAAGTTATTCCTGCATGGCAGGGACTGCTCCTGTACAGCACGGCAACGCGCCTTGCATATTCATGAAGGCGCACTGCCTGTGCTCTTAATCTAACACGGAGCCTTGTACGAGTACAGGGGGTGTGTCTGAGAGCAGAACTCTCACAATACACATACCTCCGCACTCCAGAATTGCCTTTCAGCAATTAAAATGAGCGAGAATGCTCATAACACCCCCAGGATACCTCTTAACTGTACAGATTTTCACAGAATGTCCAGTTTTGTCCCATATTTTGGTGTGTTCTTCGTAAAATCTGTACCTGTCTGGAAAATAGCTGAGGATTTAAGTCATTAAATAATGACAAAGATTTGAGTTTAAAAGACTCCACATTCTTCAGAAAATCCATGCTAATCCAAGATCTATCATCAACTGTCTAAATGTTTGTAAGAGCAATATTTAAAATCTGTCCCTATTTGTCCCCAATCATTTTAGGGTGTGTCCACAGTTTTTGCTCCAAGAGGTTGAGAGGTATGCCCACCATGAAGCAGAAAGCTGATAAATAGGTTTAGCATTAGCAGGGATATTCTGAAGGGTAGAGCTAAAATAACACAATGAAACTTTTTTTTTTCATAAATGCGATAAAGTTTAAGCATAGCTGCCCAGGTGTGCCCATTGCTTAGCTATGCTTAGTCCAGCTTAAACAGCACAAGAAGTTAAACAGCAGGAGACATCCAACATAAGCAGTATTGCAATAGTGTAGTGGTTTGAGTATATGCTTTGCAAGCAGCCGTTCTTGGTTCGGTCCCCACTGTAACCATTTTAAATGTGACAGCAGTACATAAACAATTTTTATTGTATTACCTACTAAATAACATATATTTGTCAACTGGAGTACTGCATTCAGTCCAGATGTGAGGTGTCAGTGTAATAAAGCTGTGAAATCCCCATATAAACACAAGTGCCACATACAGTATAGTCACACATGAATAAATATAATGAAAGCATATCGGGGGATGTCAGGGACAGTAAACAAATTTATAATATGTAATGAATGATGAATCATGCCATACAGCAGATAGTTTATAAAATGAAAAATAAGCATTGCTAAGCACTGCACAGCTCTGCTTCCCAGATGTAAGCATTGTGTGAATATGACTGCTAAGCAAATGAGTAGCCCACCTAAATGGATTTGCCCATTGGTAAGCAGTGCTGAACCTGCCCCTTTAAGCAATGCCAATCTTAGCTAAGCAGGTTTGCCCGTAGCTTAGCTTAGCTCAGCATATTCAAAACCGTCCAGTCACGGATGGCAAAGGGTGGGAAATAGGCCATATTTAAACCCCACAGGTGGGAATACAGCTCATAACTGGTTGCAGCTTTCCATTGGAGGTACCATGGCTGAAGTTGGAGAACGATTGCACTTCCGGGCACAGCGCTGGGGAGTCTAAGGAGTCTAAGGTCATAGTAGGACTCCTGGTAAAAAAAAAAACATGATGAGAGACTGCTACAGGGCTAGTACTAGGGCTCCTAATATAAAGTGGAAACCTAGGGCCGTCTCGGCCATGACCTCACCATTGCTACTGGTATCCCCTGAATTGGTGAGCAGGTCAGGCACCGCTATGCTGACTTGAAATGGAGGAAGAGGGAGCTCTTGGATCAGTGGATCCAAGAATCTAGGTAGAGGGGTGATGTCCCAGCAGTGTGTAAGTACTCATACCAGTAACTGTTTAATAATGTCCAGCCTGTGTGTATGATGGATATGTATGGCTAAATACTTCTCTATTTCTCTTACAGCTGCTGCTGAGAGGGCTGTAAATCAGGAAGCCCATGCGAGTAGGCTGAAATGGCTGTATTGTGAGGCTGGTGAGTAAAAATCCTGGTGGTAGTAGTCATACCAAATAAATATAAAAGTAGTATAAAGTCAACTACCAGTATAAAAACTGTTTTGTGTATGGGTTGTACTGAATAAACCAGACAATATGACAGTAATAGTCCCATATAAGTCGTATTTAAATAAAATTGTAACTGCCTGGAAATAAAGCTCTAAATCCTTGACTGGTTGTGTTTACTCTGGTATTGTATGGCATTTGGAATGTGTTGACTATTACTAACCCACATATGTTTTAAAACTGCAACACCATAGCACATTTGGGAAGGCCGGTCCCAACGGACCCACCTTTCCCACCTCATTTGGCTATGGCATCGGCCTCCAGCATGTCTGGGACCTACCCTGGGACCGCCTCGTCCACTGATCCTGTACCACCTTTGGGAGCGGGCATGTACAGGAAACTGTCACCCATAGTCAGGTCAGGGGCTTGGTGCATAGTCAGTTCCACAGGGAGTTTGGAGATCTGCTACACCAGCTTAAAGGCCACATGGCGCATTTAGAGGGTCAACCTGCCCCTCCTACCCAGCCCCCAGCACAGCCACCTTTGGGGCCATGAAGGGGCAGTGGTGACTGCCCATGGGTGGGGACCTCAGTTACACTGTTTTCATTGGGATTCTGACTTCCAAACACCCCTCCCCGCCCAAGGTGTTTACCCCCCACATGTGTCATATACTGCCCCTGTATGCTGTCTTACCTGTCTTGTCTGTCTTCCAACCCAACCTACCTCCCCAAATATACCTACTATCCTTCCCCAACATCCCACTCTCACAAAAAAAAGGGGCAATCTGTTCCCAAAAAAAATCTTGCCCCATACATTGCTGTCCATTTCGCATGTGTCTACTGGATACATGTAATCTGGTCTAATTGGCTTCACAACATATTATTGTTGTCCTCACTGCTCTCTCAGGGGTTTGAGTATCCAAATCTACCTCCAAATTCAGTTTATATGCACAGCTGTCGCTGTAGAAGAACTGGACAGCTATGGACCTTCCCTACACCCATCCTGCACATCCCTAGCTACTTTCTGTATTGTCTTTCCCTCTGCATGCTCCCTTTTTTACCACTTTCTTATCACCCCTTTTTCTTTTCTTTTAAAGAAATTAGCATGGGAGTAAGCACTTTTAAGCAGTAGTAAGCAGGTTTAAGCATGTTTGTGTGACGGTAAGCAATGCCTACACAGAATAAGCAATTTAATGGCTAGCTGGTTGTAAGCATATTTAACCGGAAGGTAGCATTGCTTACCAATGTGCAAACTCATTGAAACCCGCTTAAAAGTGCCTTAGTCACTCTGTATCAAAACAGCCCTTGTTCTGCCCAGCAACAAAATAATCAGCCCTTGCAAGTCTCTAACCCAGGACCATGCATACCATAGCCACAGTGATTTACCACTACATCATTTGAGCTGTACATAAACATGATGTTTTCTCAAAACATACCATACAGCACAGTCATTCAACAGTAGGGAAAATTAATTTATATATGTAGATGTATGTATATATATATATATATATATATATATATATATATATATATATATATCAATGTGTATTGGAACCACACTCTGAACCTCTCACTGCAAAACATCTGACCAAACGAACTGTTAATGTGGGTGAAAGGGCCCAAATTAGGGATCTCTTGTAATTATTGCCATTTCCCCTTCCTCCACAGCTGAACAGATATGCCTTGCTACACAATAACCAGCACTTGAAAGTCTTGAATCCAGGACCCTGCACAACACATCCACCAACATTAACAGTAAGCCATCTCAGCTGTAAGATGTCAGGATGATATCTGTAAAATATCATACAGAACAGTCAGTCTACCATAGGGAATGTACAATGTGGAAGTACTAAACATTCCAATGATACATATACACACACTTGTATATACATATACATATATTTATATATATATATATATATATATATATATATATATATATATATATATATATATATATATATATACACACACACATATATATATACATATATATATATATATATATATATATATATATATATATATATATATATATATACGTATATATATGTATATACACATATACACATATAAAAGATATTAGTAGCTATACATCTGTATAAGAAGAGTATATATGGAGGGTGCACAGCATATCAAACAGCCATCATTCTTACATTTGCCACCTTTTAATAAGGCCAGTGTTGGACTGATAACTACAAATGAGAATTATTGCATGAAACATATACCCAGACACAATGACACCACACACAAGTCTGCATACACAGAAATGTTTATCTGTGTACTACTTAATTGTTTATGCCATTTCTTATAGCAGTTAGGTGTTTGAAATGCATAATAACTAATTAATACAACGCTCAAACAAAACATTTGATACAGTAATGTGAAAAACATAACATACTTTGCTGTCCAGGCTAAGTCCTTCAAGTAGTACAACAGTAAAAAACACTTGTCTTGAAGATAAGAACCAATCAACAATTACAGCTGTAGTTTAGCAGCCTCCAATTGCACTCTGCACTCAACCCCTAGAGGGGAAAAGTATTAGTTGTCATAATGTAAATGCATCTGTTACATAATGCTTGACTTAAAACGTCACTATTACACTGACAAACAGAACAGTGTGTAAGACAGTAAGCTGTAGCCCACCACTGTTCCCATGGTAAAATGTATGAAAATGTACAGCCATATACCTCAATGTTTCTTAACTCTGATATCCCTCACATGTTGTAACAGCCTAGGTTAAAAGCATTAATACCCCTCCCCCATAAAATGTCTTACAAGGGCATATAACAGTGTTTTCCATACACTGACCTCTGGACTGTACAAGGTCACACACGTTTTGTCCAGCTGTTGCCCTCATATATATATATATATATATATATATGGACCCTACCCCACAATTTGTGTGGGAGTCCACAACATCACTGGAATGATAGCAGGAATGCCAGCACTAAATAATGATAGGACATTACCTAACAACCTCTTACTGCATGACATCTGGACAAAGCATGGTATATATGTGGAGGACAGAGGCTGGAACACAGGGCCATATTTGCAATATTGCTGTTACATACTGTGAAAGTTACTGGCATTACAGGATTGGTTGCAACATACCCTTACTCAGGAATATGAAGTGAGAAACACAAATGGTTGTTGCCATGTACTGATAGCAATCAATGGAGATAATGCTACTGATATGTCAGACACAAGACCTGTGTGGTGAACAGACAAAACATAACAGCCAATCCTCCGGCTATCATGTGGACAGGCCCACCATTGAGAGCTATGCAGACAGACTGCACTCCATGCAAAATTAGCATGTACACACAAACACTGTAAGACCAGCAGTATTCAATGCATATAACAGCAACACTCACACTGTCCGTAGGTCTGGAACCTTATACAAACATGTATTTGGCTTGTGTCCACAAGTCCTTTTGTAAGAGATATTGCTACCTGATGTCTGTAACACTGCTGCCCACACACAGGAAGGATGTCTTCCATACAGGAAAGGTAAAGGGACAATGCCCACATGATGTAGTCATTTATAGTAGTGGGTTGCTATGACATTGGCTATTGGTAGTACTACACAGCTGGCTGCATGCAATTAGCAAGTGAGTAACACCAATTGGTGCAGAGGCCATCACCTGATCATGAGCATCATCTTCAAAAGCCATGCTGCAACCTATTCAAACCAGCTCAATCACTGTAGTGGAGAGAAAAAGAGAGAGATACAGAGAGAGAAAAAGAAACAAACAAAAAAATGGCAAAAACAGAAATAATAATAAAAAACAACAATAATACTAAAAAGAAAAAAAAACAAACAAGGGAGACATCCTGAAGTACAAAACAGAAAAGAGCATGCTAATAAAATAGGTATGTGAAACATGTCAGTTTATAATTCAATGTAGTACTTGGTCAGCAATAATGGGACAGATGATTTCGAAAGCTTGATATGTGCCAGCAAGACTTGCTGTAATGATGTCTTGCTGAACAACTGCTATGGACATAGTATCTGGCCCTGTGGGCAGTGGGCCATACCTGTTAAATGTGCGGATCTGCACAGAATGACAAGATGTAAGCCATCATAGTGTTTGCTCTGCTCCTCCAAACATGTATATTAGTCTGGGAAATAGCTGAAAGTGGAAGTAATGAAGTTGTGATAGACACATGAGTGTCAGACCCCACCACCTTCAGAACAGTCATGCTAATGTGAAATGTATCATGCACAAACTTCATAGGTTTGTAATAGGCATATCTACAATCTGTCTCTATATACCCCCCTAATTTTAGGCTGTGTCTACACGTGACGCTCTGTGTGGTAGCAAGGCAGAACAGTGCAGCAGTTGAAGAAGGAGGTTCAGAGTGTAGACCTGATGTCTGAAGGCTATGTTAGGACAACAAATATGGAGAATACATACCTTAACAAACAATGGAAGCATATATGTGCACACACTCCAAATAACATATTGTGGAAGCAGCTTTTGAGGTACTGCAGCACTCATTCATCTTGAGTATGCACCTTCCATCAAGTACGGGTTCTCAATGTCACACCAAGTAATGGTCTGCTGTCCAAGAAGTATGTACGTGACATTTGCCCACTCAGCTGCGACAGAGGCAGCCATGGCTTGCACACATCTTACAAACTATGGAATGGATCCCATATCCAAAAGGTAGCACTCAGGAGTGGGAGACGTAGCCTTACCTCATCATTGCATATACCATGGCAAACAGTGCAGACAAGCATGTATGTGACAATGAAGCATGGGACACAATTAGCGTAAAAAATAAACAGATGCCCATCCAAGATAGATGACAGCATATGTTGCAAACTGGTCACGGAGGCTGCCCAGACACATGCAGCAACACTGGGGACTTGCAGGAATGTTTAGCAAGTACAGCCTGTGCAATACCTGTGCTGACAATTACCTGTACTCTGCATAAGTGTGGCCTATAGGTTAGAGGAATCAGATGGAAGAGCTGTTTCACAGGAGACATCATCCAGGGCTATCTACAGGTAGCATGTGCATAACATCAAGTCTCCCAAAGGCATGGGTTGCAAAGTGTAATGGTGTACAGAGACCAAGGTTGAAACCTACAGACAGTATGAATAAAGATACATGTGCTGCACAAGCAACACCTCACTCTAGCTCAGGCCCACCATCCCCAGCTGTATCTTGCTGGTGCCAGTGTACACCTGTAGGTTTGCTGTTCATTAGAATGAACTAGGCCGGTAGACATGGTGTTCTGAATTTGGGACACTGCAAAATGACACTCATGTGTGGCCTATAGTTGTCAATCATCTGCAAAAATGCTGAGGATGGGGAGGGGTGTCATCCTGAAACACAACAGTGAACTGAAGCATACATCCAAAGCTCGCTAAGAATGGCTGTATATGAACAGAGTCAAGGTCATGCATTTTGCCAGACATAACCCTGACTCCACAGCAATAGTGAAGGCACTTTGTGACCTTCAAGGGCTGTGCAAATGAGCTAACCTTGCAATCTGGCAGAGCTGGGGTACATTTGTAGGGCAGAGTAACCAAATAATGGCAAGTGAAGATGGGCCATGCAAGTATACACCTTCCAGGAATAACGACTGCTGTAGTTCACTTAACAGATGCTGCAATAAACCATCATGTTAAGGGTGTGCAGACTTATGCAACCCACATATTACATGCATCCCAATCAATATCTACACAACTAACACATTTGTTTGATACTGCATTTGACTGCACAGGTCATATGTCAAATATCGTGTGTGTAATGTTAACATATGCAGTATTGTGGTCCCATGGCATATCAGGGAAGAGGGTGGCATGTCAATAAGGGTGTGCACACTCCTCATAGCTACAGTAAGCTTTGGAGGTTGTCAATGTAATTGTATTTTACTGCTCATACATGCACTGCTGATGATGAGATCTGCAAATCGGACATCAGGCATTCAGTATTGACATCCGTCCTCATATCAACCCAGGTATGTGTCAGACAAACACATAGGGGCTGTGAGCAACAGAGGAAACATAACTGCCACACATATACACATTCAGCAATGGTGTGTACACTTGTGAAGTACGATGCACAGTACATGGCAGGGTGCTGAACAGGTGCACAACATACTGTGTACATGGGTGCAGTGTGTTCCAGGGAAAGGGCATCACCTACTAACACAACACATGCATCACAGAGATATATAATGTTGGTAACAGGGATTGAGTATAGCTGCAGTGCATGCTGCTGAATGCCATATGTCATGCATGCTGACAGTTGGGTAATAAGAGGTCTGTGTAATATCTTTGTGCCACCTCACCTGCATGTGTGTGTGTGTGTGTGTGTGTGTGTGTGTGTGTGTGTGTGTGTGTGTGTGTGTGTGTGTGTGTGTGTGTGTGTGTGTGCATGTGTGTAGAGGTAAGCAATGATATGCAGGTCTTAAAGTACATTTTCTGTTTTCCCCTCACAGGTGGCAAGGTTGTTTAGGGTCCCTCCTGTAGGCAATCTGATGTTAGTGTCCATACAGACTCTGATAATAATGATATGTATGTTGAGGCACAGGTGGGGTTGTTAGGGGGCTGAAGCTATGCCACCGGTTGACATCCCACTATTATCCACCCCATTCTGCACACAGTCAAGTTGCCTATACATACCCATCACCAGTGGTCATAGATGAGAGACAGTTCATGGGTAGTGGCACGGGACAGGACAGTGTGTGGACTATGACAAGTGTGTCTGTACACAGCAGCCAGGCATAGCTGAATGGCTGGTGAGGTACCACACAGGCAGATGTACAGGGGTGCTCATAGGAGGGCTGCTGGTCATCATGCCCCTGGCAGAAGTGCCACAGCAGGTATCACCAGACACATGTTTCAGGTCTTCATGGAGGCAAAGGCACATATGGAACGTTATACCAGACAGGGTCTGATGCTCCATATGGGTACACATTCTGCTGTTATTGACAATATCCATGATCTTGCAGGTGTCCACCATTATTTTGCAGAGGTCCTGGATAGATGGTTAGGTGAGATGGTGGGAATCCTCAACCATGCAATGTCCGTGTTAGAGCATATGGTGGGAGTAGGACAACAGTCACATGGACATAGATCAGCAACATCAACAGGTGGAGGTCTACATGGACATGCAACAAGTCAGAGCTGATCCTGCAGTGGCAGCACCAGCACTGCAGGCGGGGTGCTGTCCACACCACAGCACAGCAGGCCACATGCACGTGGCCCTGGCCAGTCCCAACAGGGACCCAGATTCAGTGGACATGTGTCATCTTCAGAGGAGAGTAGCTTCTCTGGCATTGTACCTGGTAGTGCCCATGGAAGCCCTGGTAGGCACAGTTCTTGTTTCCATGGCTGGAGATAGTGAAATGCACACCCTGCCATGTATGGTCTGCAGCTGTCCCATAAACCCCTGTATAGGGCAGCCACATGTCCAAACTGTGTGCATACATACACACACACACACACACACACACACACACACACACACACACACACACACCTCACCAACACAACTAGGTTACCTCCATACCTACGCACACCACATCTGCACAGCCCAATTAATAACAAAACCCCCTAACACACACACATGATGTCAACCAAACGGCTACACCTAGGTCTCTGGCAGACCCACAACACACCCTGTGCATGTGATGATACCTGTGCCACATCCTTGTCATCCATACCATTGATGCAGGGACAGGCTAATATGGTTCTGATGCACAAGGTGAATGTACTAAGGTGCAGCAATATAATGCTGTGCAACCTGTTTTCAGCAGGGAAGTTTAATGCTTGCATGTCAGGGTGTGTAGCTCTTCAGCCATGATGCATTATAGCTGCTATTAACACTGAATGATACTGGTCTCCATAATGTATTCAGTTTGTGTTGTAGGTATCTATGTATCAGCAGGATGTTGATTTGCTGTTGTTTCCTACAAGGGGTATGGCACTGTGGTGACACACGCTGTGTCATATCCTGGGTACAGTTGAACACAAGTAACAGGTCTGTATATGTAACTGCATGTACCACATGAATGATAGGTCTGAGGGGTGTATACAGGTGTCTGCATGTTGGCTGATATCAGCAGCACTTCTACAGTGGACAATGGTAAGTGCACTGGGTGGCACACACAACATGTTTGTGTATAACACACACACACAGAGGCTTTGGTGTTGATGCAATACACAGAGAATACTGTACACATGGATGTACTTAATTTTGCAGTGAACCCATTTTAGCCTATGTAATTCCACTAAGGCATAATAGACAAAACACCACATCAGTAAATAATCAGTCTGCTCCTTTAATATCATCAACAATGGTACTGGCAGGGTATATGTCCCCTTCCCAAATGTAGTGCAATCCCGGTGTTGGTAAACACAGGTGTGTATAACAGTGTTGTGCTGGTACTGTAAGCTCCAGGTAGCGAATAGGGTAAAGAGTGTGACAAGGTACATTTAATGTGCATTACAGCAGCAGCCATTTCTAACTATGGCAATGGGGGGTGCAGTGTGTGAGAAGGCCCTAATGGTATTATCAACTGCAGGTTTACAAGCGCACATACACTGTTATTCTCAGCAATGCCCACTGACACATTTGTCAGTACTCGGGTCCATAGGTGCAGGTGTTCCTAGGTGTGTACTAGTATATTGTCCATGGAGAGATGAGAAGAGTAGGGGAAGTGGCTACAGTGGTATCATGTCACCTGATATTTGAAAGCAGGCCATCTATCAACTGGTGCCATGTGAGTGATCCTCAGGGTAACAGTTAAATGCAACATCCAATCATCTGGTTGTCTCTTTCAGAGGGCCAGTGTGGTGCTCCAATTGACATGTATGCAACAGATATTACATAACATAGCCAGTGTATGGGTATCCATGGCATGTGGTGCATACAGTGTGGGGTTCCCTAGCTGTGGCATTCATAACACAACTGGCAGACATGTCAGTGTCAGTCAAGCATAGATTGCCTGTGAGCAGCCCAGATGGATACCTGACATCTGCACAACTGTACAGTGGACAGACAGATAGATGCTTGACAATGATAGGTATGCCATTACTACATGGCAGCAGCCCTCAATGACATGTCCAATGCGCATAGTAGTCTACAGTTAATATACACATATCAGATCAATATCCAGTAGCAAGTGCTTAATACACAGCTCATACACCAAGAACACAATTGTCAGTACTCAGAGTCCAGCTTTGTATGCAGGGGTGTATAGTTCCAGTATTACAATCTTCAATCTACTCTTACTTGGGAAAGCACTAACAGTAGTAATGTAGTGATACAATACATGCAAGTGTGACTGCATATAACCTGGGATACTACCCGTGTATGAAACACATACAAAAGGAAAAGATTGTTGTACTAGCCATATATACTCAGGTGTCACAGACAGTATACTCACACCCGATGCTCCTGTAAAGACAGCACATAGAAGCATGTTAAATGCATGGAATTAAATACACTTATTAAAGATGTCATTACCCTGCTATTTTATTATACTGGAATGTGATAACTGGTTACCAAGGCTAAGCTATGGTTAACAGGTGTAACCATTGCTTAAATATAAATGCTAAACTGATTTGTGCACTGGTAAGCAAAGCCTACATGGTGTAAGCGCCTATTCATTTAACTGTACATTAGCACCATTTACCATCAAGCAAACCTGCTTAAAGCTGCTCAAAACTGCCTTAACCACTCTGTATCTAACAGCCCTTGTTCTGCCTAACAACAAAATAAACACCCCTTGCAGGTCTTGAACCCAGGACCCTGCACACTATAGTCACAGCCATTAAACACTAACCCATCACAGCTGTGAAGATGGTTGTTTTTTCCAATATATCTGTCAGTACACATACTGAATAGTTCTGAACAACTGCTTTGACAATTGTGTAGTACTTGTTAGTGATAGTATTCAATCAAGTATGTTGTGATATCTAAAAATATACATATCAGATAAATATGGTGTGATACATCTGGGAAGGTATATATAACAGTCATGTCTACACATAACAAGGATATGGATATATATATATATATATATATATATATATATATATATATATATATATATATATATATATAGGATCCGTACTGATCCCCGACTGCATTTTTCACCAAATCCTTGATCGGCGAACACACTTGGGCGAAAGTGCTGTTCATCAAAGCAGCACTTTCTCATAAGTTTGTGTGTAGTGCCGGTCGTATTACGGTGCGGATAAAGGAAGATTCTCTTTTCCTCACTGTAGTGCAACCTCAGAGTGAGAATATTAAAGTAGGGGGGTGTAGGGGGTTCAGGGGGGCATAAAAGTAGATTTATTGTTTATTGTTTTTTTTTTTTTACGCACTTTAACAAGAGCACTTTTTTGGTGAAGGCGCTTTCCTTAAAGTGTGTTCGGTGATTGTGGATTTGGGCTATTGAACTTTCATTCAATAGTCCTAGATCCACATATATATATATATATATATATATATATATATATATATATATGACCATAGCATTGTAACATTGTACTGGAGTCATAGCTCAGCAACAATAGTCACAATCTCTTAGTGCAAGGGGATGTCATGTAAGTATTGCAGGTATATATCTGGAATGTTGCTACAGTAACAGGGGTTGTGTTAACAGACATGTTGTGTTGGAAGTCACTTCTGACAGTGACATGTATGCCATCAGTTACTGACAGACATCATAAAATTATCATAGTGAAGTACCACACAAATCACAGTAATGATCCTGTGGAATACAGCAGAGATATGCCCAATAAATGTGGACAGTATAACACAATCTTGTCAGTGCCGAGTTATACACAGAACTCTTAGTGCAAGATGTGTGGACCAAGCCTGACAAGGTGGATGTTTACAGCCATGTAAATGGGGATATCACAAAAATACTGGAATAGATAAGCTTGCACAGTTGATGTATTCACACACTCCTGTCTGTCATGACACATATTCACCAGAGGAGCAGAGGTTGCAAGCCCACATACTTCACACTACTTAGTGACATACATTTTTACAGCGTTACACTGCTTTTTTGGACATACACAGCAATTATGGTGGCCAGGCAACAGTTCATCTGTCAAGTATCTGGACATAACATTGTTGTGTTGTATCTTTCGGCTTTTCCCGGTTAGGGGTCACCACAGCAGAATTCCGGTCCGCTAATGATTGGCAGCTGATTTTTACGTGCCAAGTTGCCAGCCCTGATGCACAACCTTCTACGAAGGTACACCCATTCACGCATGTCTCCACGCAGAAGACGTTCTAGCTGAGAGTCGAACCGCACAGCAGCCGCCACACTAGGTATATACACTGAGCTGCTAGGCATGTCACAAAGCACTGTTCAAACTACAGGTAGATTGCCACAAAAGTGACCCAAGTTTCCTATGAGGGAATACACATGTACTTGCAAATATAGCAGGCACTGCAGTCATGTAACAGCATGGAGCAACAGACACCAGTGTGAAAGTGCATACCCACAACCAATCTGAACACAGTCACAGTCACGTTATGGTAAACCTAAGTAATATTACAGTGTATGTACTGTGTGAACAACACCACCGTCATATGAGCCACTCACACAGTAACCCTACATATACTGGGCCAATACACAGTGTAGACTGATGCCTGACTGTGGTATGGGACATGTGTCAGTCTGGCCCCACAAACATGTATGCTGATAGGGTACCATAAACTGGAGCAACATGCAACATCAGATAGAACAGGGCCAAGGACAATGACATCTACCACAGTCTGTATGCAGGGTAAGTAACATATTCACAATACACAGTCTGTCAACAATCACTATAAGTACACAAACCTCACTACTGTACTCACTACAAGAGAGTGTCCAGGTTTTGTCCTCAAATATGAAGCCTACTCTATATAACATGTCTAGCACTCTGATATCTCTCTGGCTTGTTACCAGTTATGATGTCAGTAAATAATGATGTACTGTACACATGCACCTATTACTGCATGACATATGGGCAAAGGGTGACAGACTTGGGGGACAGAAGCACTAACACAGCACCATTATTCTCATATTGCTTTGATAATCTGAGAAATTTCCTGGTGTAACAGGGGTTGTTGTGACATATCTCTTCTGAGGGATATGAAGTCAGTAACTCACATGGATGTCACCATGTACTGACTGTAATCATCAGAGTATGCTACTGCATATCTAAAGATAGGAAATGTGTGAGCAACACAACACATGTAAGACTCCAAACTCTGGACAGTCTGCAGATAGCCATACAGGTGAGAGTTTCCTCAACCACATATCACTGTCATGCCAGACTTTAAGCTATGTAGAGCAGCCATATCCACACAAACCCTGTTAAACCAACATTACTTCAAAGGTAGAACAGCAATACTTACATTCTGTCCTGTGTCTGGAACATCTCCCTCCTGTTTGTTGGCCTGTCTCCACAGTGCATGTTGTAAGAGGTATTTCCAACTACCCTCGGTGATGCTTTTTGTCAAACACCCACATAAAGTCCTGCTCACAGTGAAGGAAAAGGGCCAACACCCACATGAAGTGCTTAGCTATAGGAGTGTGTTTTCATGCAACTGGCTATAGGAATGATACCACAACTGTTCCACATAAAGTTAGTAAGTGGGGGACTGCAATTCGTACACAGGCCATCATCTGATCTTGAGCAATCCCTACAAAACTCAAGCTGCTGCCTGTGCAAAACAGATGTACTTTTCCACATCCACCAGAGAGGGAGAGAGAGAGAGAGAGAGAGAGCAACAGAGCCAGAGACAAAGTAAGAAAGGAAGGGTGTAAGAGAGCAAGAGCCAAGTGTGTTTGTGTATGATCCGTGGGTGAAGAGTAGTATCTAGGTATTATAACAGTTGCCTATATTGTTTACTACTTCATACTGTCACATAGTAATTGCACATGGCTGTACGCATTTTTGGCTTAGGATTGTCTACAACAACCTCTACAGTGTTTGAAAACTTTTGGCCTTGTAATGTGGACAATGGGACATATAGGTCCTCAATATAATGATGTAGCAAAACCCACACTGTAGTGCATCCTGTTAGTACATACTCACCCCAACACCCACACAGGAGACTGATGACACACATACTTACCAGTACTGAGTTTCAAACCCCTACCGAATTATGTATTGCTATTGCAGTTCTATGCAGTTATGGCATGCACCACAGTGCTTATACATTGGAGAGCAGTCCAAATGTATATTTGATGGTGAGTGACATCAGCAACAGTGCTAAAGAAGGGGTAAGGGAAGTGTAGTACATGTGAATTTCCAAAAAATCTGGTGTCAATGGAGACACACACAAACTCTGTCAGGGAAATACACCAATACAGTAAGCAGCATCAAAATTATAATCCCTACCTAACTAGTTTGTTACACTACAGTTATACACAGTTGTCATAAGTGCCACAGAGCTTTTATGGCTGATACAAGGCCAAAGAGTTATGTCAAGGTGAATGACATCAGTAGGCATGCTAAAGTAGGCCAATGGGATGTGTAGTGATTGTGAATGGCTTCGAAATCATTAATCTCCACACACACACACACACACACACACACACACACACACACACACACACACACACACTTGCCAGTACTGAGATGCATAGGTTTATTGCTTCACAGGTGTGTAGTAAGTGGATGGGCCTGACAGCTGTACAAGGCTAGGCAAAGGGATTACCTTGGCATCAGGCCACATGACAATGGTCTCCAGTGTGGCTCAGGGGTGTAGTCCCTGGAGTGGTCCCCACAGATGGGTATTGTAGTCACCATCCACTCATTTGGGATACTATTGTGGGTGGCCAGTGATGTGCACTGCATCCTATGTATGTGAGCTATATTCCATAACATGGACAGTGTCTGGGTTGTGTACATGTTCCACACACATATTCTTTGACATGTGGATTTGTACTTAAGGTCTCTGGGGCATGTTGTGCGTACAGATTGTTATCTTCTGATGTAGCATTCCTGACCTTATTTGGGGAGACCTGGATATAGAACTGAGGTCATGCTTGCACCTACATTGACAGCATGATACAAGTTTTCAGTGGAGATAGTGGTGTCTGTCCATACATGGCATGTGTATAAGGCATGGTATTCCCTTTGTGGGTTACATTTGCAGACTCTACAGTTGTTGCAGGCATCCAATGGGGAACATAGCAAAAGGACCAATGTAAGCATTTATTTGCCTATTGTAGGGATGGAACAGGGTGCCATGTCCTTTTACTTGCTGGATATCACACAGTCAGGAGATGTTACACATTACAGTACTTTCTGATATCAGTGGCAGTGTTGTGGTCAACAGGCATGTAGTCCACTGCAATCACACTGTGGTTACTATCTGTGGGCAATATGCAGGGAACTATCAATATAGTGGTTGTTGCCTAGCCAAGTGTGTTTAAATGTCCAAATGTGTCCATAATGTCACATGTAGGGCTATGGATTGTCTACACCAGCCTCTCTCCTGTTTGACAATTGTTGTCCTTGTAAGGTGGAAATTGTGACATATAGTAGGTCCTCAATATAATAATTTAGCATAACTCACCCCACAATGCATCCTGTAATTACACAATCACAGCATTCCCCATACAGGATAGTGATGGCAGACACACACTCATGCATTTGCTAGTACTGAGATTCAGACCCCTACCTAGCTTTGTATTGCTACTACAGTGTACCACATTTATCACATGCACCATGGAGCTTACTGGATCGATGTTGTTCCAAGGTGCTTCTAAGGTGAGGAACATCACCAGCCCTTGTAAATACTCGCATTGGGTGATGTAGTGGGTGAGAGATCCCAAAAATAACTTTAACCTAATCACACATTTACATTTTCTAGGGGTGAGGTTCAAACCTCTATCAAGCAATCTTTACAGATCATTATGTTACACATTTACCACATGCACCACTGATCTGACATGGTTTAGGTTTGACAACAAGTACTTGTAAGGTGGATATCTGCAGGATTGCTAATGTCAGGCGCTGAGATGTGTACTGGCTGTAAATGGGGTCAAAATATTTGAGGCACACATACTTGCCACAGATGAGATTCAAACCCATGGCTGTGCACTTACTGCTACTACATTGTTCTGCATTTATGGCATGCACTACAGAGCTTATAGCGCTAGCCCTTGTCCAAAGTGGTATTTCAAGGTGACTGACAGCAGGCTTGCTAAAGTAGGGCAATGGGAGATGTAGTGATTGTGAATGGCCTCAAAATCATTAATTTCTACAAACATACATGCACACACACACACACACACACACACACACACACACACACACACACACACACACACACACACACACACACACACACACACACACAGAGTTGCCATGTCTGGGATTAGAACTCTTAGCTGATTAGTATGTTACACTAGGGCATTACACAGATATCACAAGTGCTTGGAGGGCTAGTCCTTCTCCAAAGGGATATCTCAAGGTGAATGACATCAGCAGGCTTGCTAAAGTAGGGTAATGGGAGTTTTAGTGACTGTGAATGGCCTCAAAATCATTAATCTGTGATGGTTTCTTCTTAGTATGCTCAGTATAGGTAACAGCATTGCGGATCACATTCTCCAAAAACACCTTCAAAACACCATGGATCTCCTCATAAATAAGCCCTGAAATACACTTGACACCACCTCGGTGAGCCAAACGGTGAATAGCGGGCTTTGTAATACCTTGAATGTTATCTCGCAAAACCTCGCAATGTCTTTTAGCACCACCTTTACCAAGGCCCTTTATTCCTTTACTATTACAAGACATGACTTTTCAAACTGAATGCTAACACTACACACATACAGAGTTTTATAGTTGCCATGGGAGTAGAATGCCTACCTAGCTAAGATGTTACACTATAGCATTACACAGTTATCACACGCCACAGAGCTTATAGGGCTAGCCCTTTTCCAAAGTTGTATTTGAAGGTGAATGACATCAGCAGGCTTGCTAAAGTAGGGCAATGGAAGGTGTAGTGACTGTGAATGGCCTCAAAATCATTAATTTTTACACACACACACAGAGTTGCACAGTTGCCATGAATGGGATTAAAACTCCTACCTGACTAGTATGTTATACTATAGCATTACACAATTATCACATGTGCCACAGAGATCATAGGTCTGTCCTTTGTCCAAAGGGGTATTTTAAGGTGAATAACATCATCATGCTTGCTAAAGTAGGGTCGTGGGGAGGTGTAGTGACTGTGAATGGCCTCAAAATCCTTAAACCCTACACACACACATACATACAGAGTTTTACAGTTGCCATGTTTGGGATTAGAACTCCTACCTGACTAGTAAGTTACACTACAGCATTACACAGTTATTGCATGCACCACAGGGATTATAGGACTGTTAATTGGCTAGAGGATTATTTCAAGGTGACTGACATCAGCACGAGTGCTAACATGGGCTATGGGAAGTGCAGTGTGTGTGAATGGGCCATAAACCATTCCTCTGGGAACACACACACAACACTCAGTCACACACAACTTTACATTTGACAGGACTGGTTATACAAATGCTAGATTAATACTGATTTGTACTATCATGTTACACAGTTATCAGAAGTACCACAGACACTACTGGGCTGAGGGCTACCAAAAGCAAATGTGCACAGTGATTGACATTAGCACATCATGTGATATTGGCAAGTTGGATGTGTGGTGGGTGGGACAGGACTCATGATGGCAATCTCTTTGTCACTGTCTGCCGCTCTCTTCCCCACATCTCTGTATGTGTATGTTTGACCTATTATAGTGTGTTGGCCTTGGATATGTGTGAGGTTTCCTATCCAATGTGTGGGCAAAGTATGAATTGTGTGCAATGCGGTGTGTGTGCACAGACATCTGCAAGTGACAGATATGTATAGTCCACTGTTGTTGTCAGACATGGGGTTAATTTCTCTATGTGTTGAAGCATGCCCGGTATGACCTTCTGTTCTGTATTTTGTTGTCAGACATGGGCTTCATTTCTCTAAGTGTAGGAGCATGCCCAGTATAACCGCCTGTATTGAGTGTGTGAATCCTCCAGTGCAGGATTTTGTGTTCTACACCTACAGCTAGTAATCTGTTTCTGCAGGATATCTGTAGATAGGTTGACAATATGGAGTCACAATGGGCAACAGATAATGGGATACTGTAACTATTGCTGTCTGTGGTGCTTGTGTTACATGGTTGGTGTTAGAAGAGATAATCAGACATGCACTGTTCTACAATATGATGTATTATGTCATCAACTACCAACAGATATACTTATTTGCTCACAGTTATTTCCAGGGAAATACAAGATGAATGAAGCTGTATCCAGTATTGTGGTCTGCAGCCTACATATTCTTGCACATTCATGCCATTCTGGAGGGGTAGCTGCAAACACTTGCTGATGGATCTGTGTAAATGGTCCAGCACCTTGCTACTGTTGTGGCTGAGGATCCCTTGCTTGTACATCTATTGACATAGAATGGCCCTATCCTGCTGTAGCCATACCTCTCAGCTGTACAGATTCACCCAGGTTACCCGGAGGCAGGGCTCATATATCTGGTCAGTTCCCCATTCACATTGTGTTTTACGAGTGAGTTTATAGCCACCCATTACTGGGTTTGCAGGCAGGGGTAGTATGGGAAAACATCAGAGTTTCAGACTTTACATAATGCATGGCATCCGTGCTTCTACACCCCCCCCCCCCATTATGTTGTTCTATCCTCTTCTTAACATTATGCGAGTGATATCTGGGAAGTATCTCTATAGTTGTCCCTTCATCCCAGCATTATTTAGAGGTTGGTCCACAGTTCATGCAGTAGGATATGGTGGGCATGCTACTGGGATTTGTCAACATGACCTTGCATTTGTGTTTTGTGGACTCTATGTTGTTATTTGGGACCCCATGAGATAACATACATTGGCAGTATGGGTGAGGCACAGGCCTTTGACAGAGAACTGTAGGGCATTTGGTAGTGATGCAGGCCATCTGTAACAGGCCAGTGCATTCTATCACTCCTACAGTCCCAGGCTATGAGCCACTGGATTCCCCTGGAGTGACAGGGTAAGTGTGTGAGGTGCTAATGGCAATAGTTCCTGTCTATATTAATCCATTGGTCTGGATGCTGGCAGGGTGCTGCTTACAGCTAGAGGGACACACCTGCATAAGATACCTCTTCAGCATGCTGCATTCTGTGGGTATTCCCATACAGAAGTGGGGGTCATGCTGTACTTATTCCCAACAGCAGGGATATGACCTGTGATAAACCTGTGGATAATGGTGGGGTGAGCTGAGTGCATGTGTGATATGGAGACTTCTTGCAGCTGACTCACAGATATACCTGGGGCATTCTCCTTATACTGCCTTGTGCGGGGACATAGGCATTTTTTTCATTACTTCACAACTGTGCCTTTTGTGGTCTTCCAGTGATTGGCCAGAATACATCAGTATTCCATACTACACAGACAACTAATGAGCTGCTAATCTGTATGTACAATTCCAAAGGTGTGTGCAGTTGACAGTTACATTTTATATACTCTGTCTAGGGTACTTCCACCTGTGTACTGTGTGTAGGCTTGGGCCCACATTCATGGCATATCCATCTTTCAGATGGTGACAGATATTGACATCTGAACAATGAGTATGGATGACTGCTGAATTGGGTCTTGCTGGGATGCATTGTGGTTAGCACTGCAGTTGTCAGAACATAACCTTGTCATCAACAGTAGTGGCCATAGGCCACCGGGATACAACCATCCATGCCTACATACTGACCACTTCCACACAATGTACAATACACAACCTAATACACAGTGCCCTGCATATTGTGCACATGCAACAATCTATCCTGTAAGTTGAGCCAGCTCAGGTAATCTATGCTCCACGGTTATTAACCCCACTCGTACATGTTGTTGCATTTCTACATAGGATTGGGGGGGTGCACACCTGACAACTGTTAACATTTGCTTTAACTATACTGGTATTTCAGATACTCTGTTGGATTCCATTTCATTTTGTATTCTGACCTATCATGCAGACTAGAGGCATATCAGTAGAGTACAGATCTTAGGTTTTATTTACCTACATTTCAGTTTCAGACTTTATACTCTGCAGAACTAACATACAACTGCCTGACCTGTTGTAGTTTGTCTCCATTGCCATTAATTGGAGGCCTTAGCACAGCCTTTCTTTATGGTCATCTACACCTGTCCTGCTGGCTGAGACTGTTGTTGGTTATGTGAACTACACTGACATGCATGTGTGTCCTATGGACACACATTTGGGCCACCACATGAACTCCAGTGGGATTTGCCATATTGTCTAGTACCACCTTCATTTGTTGACACCAGCATTTGTTATGGATTCCATGCTGCCCATATAGGTGTCCACTATCTGCTGCCATCCCATTCAGCCACACAATTCCCTTGCATGCTCAGACCCATACCATAGCTACGACTAGCAGAACATACTACTCCATTCAGCAATTGAGAGGAAGAGTGAGTTACTTGTGGCTGTGTCAGTAATGAGTATGGTGCTGGAGGGCTGATTATGTCGGTATTCTTAGGCCTACATATACCTTGGTATCCACTGGGATGGGTTCCCCTCTGTTAGTTCTGTCTGTGAGGTGTGGCTGGCACAGCTCAACAAGTTGCTGTAAGATGTCCCTGTCCACCCTATAGCACTCCACTATCTCCAGCTCATGCAGCCCCTGGTAGGTTATCCTGGGTCTGTACACTCTTCTCCTTCTCCTCACTGTGAGTTGGTTGTTAGCATTCTCATCCTCACCACCCTCAGCCTCTTCCACGTATCGATGTGTGAGAGTGACAGCAGCTCCTATCATTTTGTTAGTTTTGTCTGTTAAAATTTCCCCATCTGTGTAGACCGGTGGTGTAGAGTTTGAGGGAAAAACCAGAGTGAAAGGTGTTTGCATAGTTTATAGTAGTGTGCTGGGCTGGACTGTTGCCTGTGCAATTGGCTGACTCTGATACATTTCATCTGCCAGCTATGCTAGTTTTCCTTGATTGCCTTCCTACTGCTGTTTTCCCTTCCCATTGCCTTCTCGTTTAAGCCCCAAGACTCGCTGCGCATACCAAATGCTCAGATGTGAACAGAGCTGCTAATTCCTGTTTTTCTTTTGTTTTGTTTTTTTTTTTTTTGTTTAAAATCCAGTGCGCAGCATGCATACCCATTTAGGCAATGTAAATACTGCTAAGCAGCTGCAGACACACCCCTTTCTTTAGCTGTGCTTAGCTAAGGACAAACATGGGCCACAGAGCTCCAATATGCTTACAGCATGCATGGCACACCGCCTTATGAAGTCAGCTACCTCTTAGGTTTGTACCATGGTGTTACTGCGCTTACATGGTTGGGTGCTAACTAACACTGAGGGGAAATGTGTGATTCAGTATCAGTCCTCTCATTTGCAAAAAAACTGACTGCTAATGCATGATTACAAGACTGACACTCAGCTTTCCCCCTTAGCAACCACTATTCAATGGTATTGTTGTCTTCTTCATGCCATTGACTATTATGGCAGAATGCTGAGTGGCTTTTTTTTTTTTTTTTTTTTTTTTTTAGGCCAGTCCCGTTTGCGCACTGCTTCCCTTCCCTTAAACGTCCGAAATTGGACAAAAAAATAAAAGTTATTTTTTTATAACTGGTAGGTTACCCTGGGTCTGTACACTTTTCTCCTTTTCCTTACTGTGGATTGGTCATCAGCATTCTCATCCTCACCACCCTCAGCCTCTTCCACATATTGATGTATGAGAGTGACAGTAGCCCATATCATTTTGTTAGTTTTGTCTGGTAAAATTTCCCTGTCTGTGTACACCGGTGGTGTAGAGTTTGAGGGAAAAACCAGAGTGAAAGGTGTTTGCATAGTTTATAGTAGTGTGCTGGACTGGGCTGATGCCTGTGTAATTGGCTGATTCTGATACATTTCATCTGCCAGCTATGCTACTTCTCTTTGATTGCCTTCCTACTGCTGTTTTCCCCTCCCATTGCCTTCTTGTTTAAACCCCGAGACGCGTCACACATAACAAATGCTCAGATGTGAACAGAGCTGCTATTTCCGTTTTTCTTTTGTTTTTTGTTTTTTATTTTTTTTTTGGGGGGGGGTTTGTTTTTTAAACCCTGTGCGCAGTACGCACACCCATTTAGGCAATGTAAATACTGCTAGGAAGCCACAGACACACCCCCTTCTTTAGCTGTGCTTAGCTAAGGACAAACACGGGCCACAAAGCTCTGATAAACTTACAGTATGCATGACACACCCCTTTATGAAGTCAGCTACCACTTAGGCTTGTACCATGGTGTTACTCTGCTTACAAGGTTGGGTGCTAACTAACACTGAGGGGAAATCTGTGATTCGGTATCTGTCCCTTCATTTGCAAAAAACTGACTGCTAATGCATGGTTACAAGATTGACATTCAGTCTTCCCCCTTAGCAACCACTATTCAATGATATTGTTGTCTTCTGCATGCCATTAACTATTATGGCAGAATGCTGATTTTGGTTTAAAAGCTTATTTCCAGCTTTTTTTTTTTCAGGCCGATCCCGTTTGCGCACCGCAACTCTACCCTTAAACGGCCGCAATTGGCAAAAAGAAATAAAAGTTATTTTTTTATAATTTTGCAACTATTCACCATGCCAATGGCCATATATTTGGCCATTGGCATGCCTACTACATTGAATACATGCTTTCTTTGGAATGTCATACTTCTGTTTTGTAATTTGCAGAAATGTATTCGGTTAGTAACCAAATACATTTCTGCAGGTTACACTATTCCTGCACAGATGCCTGCATGCTTCCTTGATCACTAATTCACCTCATTTGCATGGTTGTCACCTGCACATGAGGTAATTAGCATACAGGAGCTGTGTACATGCAGGAATAGTGTTGGAGCACTTGTGTATGTACCGGGAGCTTATTCCTGGATTGCTCCTCTGCAATATTGCGTGCGGCAGCTCTTGCACTATTCCTGCACACCGTGCAGACCTTGCTGAATCCTGGGGTAAGTCTAGTTTAGAACCCTAGAGTAGTGAGGTGAAAATCTAAATGAGAAATTACCATGTTCCCCATAATAATGACTTAGGCTAATGGATTTTTGAGTTTTGAATGCATTACGTGGTATTCCAATGAGGAGACTAGAGATTTATATGTGATCTTCTGCTTATGAAGTACAAAATGTGTTTCTTCTCCTGTGATACAACCCCATGATTTATTTTGTGGACAAATAAACCAAAAGTGTGTTTTATTCTTCTCTGTACATAGATCAAAGAAGTCTTTGTGAAAAATAAGATATAAATGACAGTAAATTATGAAAGCTTTGTTTTTATTTTACCCAGAGCAGTCTGACAAAACTATCACAAAATGTATACCTTATTTTTAGCAATAACCATATTTCTTTGATATTCCATGGTATTTCATTTTATTCAGTATTTGTTTTTTTTTTGTATTTGGTATAAGAGGCAAAAGCAAAAGTATTAACTATGGCCAATCTATCTTACTCCTGCATGGAAGCGCCCGTTTAGGAGCAGGACGGCAGCGCGCCATGCATAATAATGAAGGTACACTGTCCGATCTCCTAGGATTACACGGAGTGTGTACAAGGGCAAGGGGTGTGTCTGTGAGCAGAGCTCTCAGAATAAACACTCCCCTGCAATGTAGAACAGCAGAAGATGTTAAGAAATGAGCGAAATTGCTCATAGGTGTCCTCATATCCGTACCAACAGTTCCGCGTGTGTACAACAGCAATATGACATATAAATTAAAAGAAGAAACCCTTTTATTTTTTTAAAAATCCAATTAAAGCTAACCGTAGATACACGGGTGTGCCCATCACTTAGCTACGGTTAATGCAGCTTAAATGGCTGAAGGAGGTAACAAGGAAGATATATGCAAATTAAGCAGTATAGCAATAGTGTAGTGGGAAGAGCACTTGCTTTATGAGTAAGCATTCCTGGTTCGAGTCCCACTGCAGCACATTCTATCTACCATGTGAAATCTGTATAAGAACTTTTTTTGCTGTATAACCTACTAAATAACATTTAAATGTGAACTGGAGTACTGCATTAAATGTACATGTGAAGTGTCAGTGTCATAATGACTAAGACACTAGTAAGCAGGTTTAAGCACAAATAAGCAGTAGTAAGAATATATAAGCACTAGTAAGCATGTTTAAGTGCATTTGTGCAGGGGTAAGCATTGCCTTCACAGATTAAGCAAAGTAGAAACTAACTGAGTGTAAAAATCTGTAACCGGAAGTAAGTACTGCTTAGCTCTGTGCAAACCCGCCTACAACTGCTTTAAAGTGCCTTAAACACTCAGTATCCAACGGCCCGTGTTCTGTCCAGCAACAAAATAAACAGCCTCTGCAAGGCTTGAACCCAAGACCCTATACACTGCACTCACAGTAGTTAACCACTAAACCAGCATAGCAGTACATAAGATTGAGGTTTCATCAAACAAACCCTCACCCTAGGAAATCAAATTGAACATGTGAAATAAATCTATGTACAGTGCGATGTATAACCTGCTACATAACATAAATATGTGAACTGGAGTACTGCAGTAAGGCCAGATGTGAGGTGTTATTGTAATGAAGTGTTTAAGTCCCCAGGACCCCATATAGCATATGTACACATGAGTCACAGATACCAGACACATATATAACATGTAACAAATAATACATCAATGCCAAAAGGAAAATAGTATGCAAACTAAATATTAAGCAATGCTAAGCATTGCACAGCTCAGCTAAGTTGGGGCAAGCAATGTGTAGGCTGGCTAACTCAATCTGCCCAGTGGTATGCCCCTTTAAGCAATGCCAACACTAGGTAAGCAGGTGTGCCCATAGCTTAGCCTTTTCAAAACCATCCAATCACGGGAAAGTGCAGGAAATTGGGTGTATTAAAATCCCACAGGCATCAATAATTCCCATACCCGGTTGCAGCTCCCTACTGTAGGCAGAATGGCTGGCGTTGGGGAAGGTACTTGATTTATACCAAAGTGCTGGGGATCCCAGGAGTCCAGATTCATGGTATGGCTCCTAATAAAACACCATGAGGAGAGACTACTGCAGGGCCAGTACCAGGGCTCTCAGTATAAAGTGGAGGCCTGGGACAGTCTCGCCTGTGACCTCACCATTGCCACTTGTATCCCCCAGACTGGTGAGC
This sequence comes from Protopterus annectens, assembly GCF_019279795.1. NCBI lineage: Eukaryota > Metazoa > Chordata > Ceratodontiformes > Protopteridae > Protopterus > Protopterus annectens. The sequence goes on along the minus strand of NC_056737.1, from coordinate 1,748,116,555 downwards.
AGTTCAGGCATCACCATGCTGACTTGAAGTGGTGGAGGGGTGATCTCTTGGACCAACTGATCCAAGAAGCAAGGCAGATGGCTGATGTCCCAGCACTAAGTATGTTCCCATTCTACTATGTAGATAATGATTGCCTAGCTTGTGTATACTATGGATAGGAAATAGCTAAATATCACTGTATTTGTCAGACAGATGCAGATTAGCAGGCTGCAAACCAGCAAGCCCATGCTGCTAGGCTGCAAAGGCTGTGTCGAAAGGCATGTTAGTAATATTCCTGCATGTACTGTCGTAACAAATAAATATAACAGTTCTGGAAAGTGTTGTACGAGTAAAGCATTGTGTATGGGATGTACTGAATAAACAAGACAATATGGCAGGAAGACTGTCATATAGGTTGCGTGGAAATAAAGTTGTAATATCTTGTGAATAAAAGTATACCCCTGGAGTGCTTGTGTACATCCTGCTTTCATTTGTTGCTGTAGTGTTGCATTATATAAATAGTACTGTTGTACTAAGCAGTGTTCCAATACTGGTGAACAAAGTTAAAATGTGTAGGAAGTTCAGTATAATAATGTTGGAAGTCCCAAGAGGTCAGTCATATAGAACAACTGAGGGACACTTAGACAGAAACCATTGGAATACTTTGCACCAATTCCCTAATAGCACAGTGTACTATGATGTCAACTGTAATATTTTTACCACACACAGCAGGGGTTCGAATCTCAGGAGTGGTAGTAAGTTGTAGCCATAATCATAATCCACAACTGTAGAGTTTGCGAGAGTATTCAGATAGAAAGCTGTATGCATAATTAGAACCCAACAACTGTACAGACTTTGCTAGAATGTTCAGGTAGTACACTGTAAGCATAATCATAACCACCAGCTGTACAGACTGTGTCAAAATGTTCAGGTAGTAAGCTGTATGCATAGTTATACCCCTCAACTGTTCAATCTGTCCAGCATGTCCATATAACTGGCCCAAATCTGCTGCTCGGTAACCTGTTCCCCTGACAAATCAGTGTGATGATCCAAGAAATGTAGGCAGCTTATATTGACATATGATGGAGACTTAGACCTGAAGATAAAAAGAGAATGTATATGGAAACAAACCTGTCATTGTAGCATCTCACCCAAAGTATATGACAGCAATTTTCAATATATGTCACATTAACACCTGCATTCTGTCATGCCTTGACCAGAGTGTGTGCAATAACAGATTGTTATGTATGTGTATAACAGCAACATGGAATCTGGGAATATGTCTAGAACTTGTCAGGTATTGTTAACAAATATTTCCGCCGCAGCTATAACAGGTAAGAGGTGTAGACTGCAGGTACTACACAGGTCACATATATACTTGTCTACAAGCATGGAATCTGGGAGTATGTGTAGAAAGTGTCAGGTAGTGTTAAGTGTAAGAGGTGTAGGTTATACGTAAGACACAGTCCACACATATACTAATCTACAGACATACCATTGTACAAAGTAAGGACATTGGGTAGTGTAATAATACATGTAAGGGACAGATCACTGCAATGACTAAGAAAGTTGTAAAAACTACAGGGATATATTAGTTGTTAATTGACCTCTCTCTCTCACCCCCTCCATATGTGCAACAATAACCTTATTACACACCTCAATGGGTACATGTACACTCCAAATTTTTGTTGGGGCATATGTCCTATTGGTTTATAAATATTCACATTTGGTTCTATGCATATGAAATGTTAAAATACTCCCATATTAGTGACCTGCTGCCATCAATTAAACTTGCATGCAGTTGTAATGGCCACTGTTGTCCCATATATGCATGTGTTCTGCTTGATCTGCAACTGTTTTAAACAGGTGTCTTGGGTTAATGGGAATACATATGCATGCTGTTATAACTAATCCTGAATGCTGTTTACTATGACTACCTGATATCTTTCTGAAAACTGCAACACCATAGCTCGTATGGGAAGGCCAGTCCCAGCGGACCAACCTGTCCCACCTCAGCTGGCCATGGCACCAGGCACCAGCAAATCTTTGGCCCGGCCTGGGACCTCCTCCTCCATTGGCCCTGCACCACCTTAATGTGGAATCTCCACACGGGATGGGGCTCACCCCCCCCAAGAGTTGGGGGCACAGAGGTACCTGTCATCCACCATCAGGTGAGAAATTACCATGTTTCCCCATAATAATGACTTAGGCTAATGTATTTTTGAGTTTTAAATGCATTAAGTGGTATTCCAATGAGGAGACTAGAGATTTATATGCGATCTTCTGCTTATTAAGTACAAAATGTTTTTCTTCTCCTGTGATACAACCCCATGATTTATTTTGTGGACAAATAATCCAAAAGTGTGTTTTATTCTTCTCTGTACATAAATCAAAGAGGTCTTTGTGAAAAATAAGATATAAATTACAGTAAATTATGAAAGCTTTTTTTTTATTTTACCCAGAGCAGTCTGACAATTTATAATCTATCACAAAATGTATACCTTATTTTTGGCAATAACCATATTTCTTTGATATTCCATGGTATTTTATTTCATTTAGTATTTGATTTTTTTGTATTTGGTATGAGGTAAAAGCAAAAGTATTAACTATGGCCAATCTATCTTACTCCTGCATGGAAATGCCCATTTAGGAGCAGGACGGCAGCGCACCATGCATAATAATGAAGGTATGCTGCCTTATCTCCTAGGATTACAAGGTGCATGTGCAAGTGCAGGGGGCATGTCTGAGAGCAGAGCTCTCAGAATAAACACTCCCCTGCAATGTAGAAAAGCAGAAGCTGTTAAGAAATGATTGAAAATACTCATGGGTGTCCTCATATCCCTGCCAACAGTTCCCCATGTGTACAACAGCAATATGACATATAAATTAAAAGAAGAAACCCTTTTATTTTTTTAAAAATCCAATTAAAGCTAACCATAGGTGCACAGGTGTGCCCATCGCTTAGCTACGGTTAATGCAGCTTAAATGGTTGAAGGGGATAACAAGGAAGGTATATGCAAATTAAGCAGTATAGCAATAGTGTAGTGGGCAGAGCACTTGCCTTACGAGTAGGCATTCCTTGTTCGAGTCCCACTGCAGCACTTTCTATTTACCATGTGAAATCTGTATAAGAACTTTTTTTGCTGTATAACCTACTAAATAACATTTAAATGTGAACTGGAGTACTGCATTAAATGTACATGTAAAGTGTCAGTGTCGTAATGAATAAGGCACTAGTAAGCAGGTTTAAGCACAAATAAGCAGTAGTAAGAATATATAAGCACTAGTAAGCATGCTTAAGTGCATTTGTACAGGGGTAAGCATTGCCTACACAGATTAAGCAAAGTAGAAACTAACTGAGTGTATAAATCTGTAACCGGAAGTAAGTACTGCTTAGCTCTGCGCAAACCCGCCTACAACTGCTTTAAAGTGCCTTAACCACTCTGTATCCAACGGCCTGTGTTCTGCCCAGCAACAAAATAAACAGCCTCTGCAAGGCTTGCACCCAAGACCCTATACACTGCGCTCACAGTAGTTAACCACTAAACCAGCATAGCAGTACATAAGATTGAGGTTTCAACAAACAAACCCTCACCCTAGGAAATCAAATTGAACATGTGAAATGAATCTATGTACAGTGCAATGTTGTATAACTTGCTACATAACATAAATATGTGAACTGGAGTACTGCAGTAAGGCCAGATGTGAGGTGTTATTGTAATGAAGTGTTGAAGTCCCCAGGACCCCATATAGCATATGTACATATGAGTCACAGATACCAGACACATATATAACATGTAACAAATAATACATCAATGCCAAAAGGAAAATAGTATGCAAACTAAATATTAAGCAATGCTAAGCATTGCACAGCTCAGCTTAGTTGGGGCAAGCAATGTGTAGGCTGGCTAACTCAATCTGCCCAGTGGTATGCCCCTTTAAGTAATGCCAACATTAGGTAAGCACGTGTGCCCATAGCTTAGCCTTTTCAAAACCATCCAATCATGGGAAAGTGCAGGAAATTGGGCGTATTAAAACCCCACAGACACCAATAATTCCCATACCCGGTTGCAGCTCCCTACTGTAGGCAGAATGGCTGGCATTGGGGAAGATACTTGATTTAGACCACAGTGCTGGGGCACCCAGTAGTCCAGATTCATGGTATGGCTCCTCATAAAACACCATGAGGAGAGACTACTGCAGGGCCAATACCAGGGCTCTCAGTATAAATTGGAGGACTGGGACAGTCTCTTCCGTGACCTCACCAGTGCCACTGGTATCCCCCAGACTCGTGAGCAGTTCAGGCATCACCATGCTGACTTGAAGTGGCTGAGAGGTGATCTCTTGAACCAGTGGATCCAAGAAGCAAGGCAGATGGACGATGTCCCAGCACTAAGTATGTTCCCATTCTACTATGTAGATAATGATTGTCTAGCTTGTGTATACTATAAGATAGGAAATGGCTAAATATTACTGTATTTGTCAGACAGCTGCAGATGAACAGGCTACGAACCAGCAAGCTCATGCTGCTAGGCTGCAAAGGCTGCGTCAAAAGGCAGGTTAGTAATATTCCTGCATGTACTGTCATAACAAATAAATATAACAGTTCTGGAAAGTGTTGTACCAGTAAAGCATTGTGTATGGGATGTACTGAATAAACCAGACAATATGGGCAGGAAGACTATCATATGGGTTGCGTCGAAATAAAGTTGTAATATCTTGTGAATAAAAGTATACCCCTGGAGTGCTTGTGTACATCCTGCTTTCATATGTTCTTGTAGTGTTGCATTATATAAATAGTACTGTTGTATTAAGCAGTATTCCCATACTGTTGAACACAGTTAAAATGCGTAGGAAGTTCAGTATAACAATGTTGGAAGTCCCAAGAAGTCAGTCATATAGAACAACTGAGGGAGAGTTAGACAGAAACCATTGGAATACTTTGCACCATTTTTTTTAATATCACAGTGTACTATGATGTCAACTGTAATATTTTTACCACACACAGCAGGGGTTCGAATCTCAGGAGTGGTAGTAAGTTGTAGCCATAATCATAATCCACAACTGTAGAGTTTGCGAGAATATTCAGATAGAAAGCTGTATGTATAATTAGACCCAACAACTGTACAGACTTTGCTAGAATGTTCAGGTAGTACACTGTAAGCATAATCATAACCATCAGTTGTACAGACTGTGGCAGAATGTTCAGGTAGTAAGCTGTATGCATTGTCATACCCCTCAACTGTCCAATCTGTCCACCATGTCCATATAACAGGCCCAAATCTGCTGCTCGGTAACCTGTTCCCCTGACAAATCAGTGTGATGATCCAAGAAATGTAGGCAGCTGATACTGACATATGATGGAGACTCAGACACGAAGATAAAAAGAGAATGTATATGGAAACAAACCTGTCATTGTAGTATCTCACCCAAAGTATATGACAGCAATTCTCAATATATGTCACATTAACACCTGCATTCTGTCATGCCTTGACCAGAGTGTGTGCAATAACAGATTGTTATGTATGTGTATAACAGCAACATGGAGTCTGGGAATATGTCTAGAACTTGTCAGGTATTGTTAACAAATATTTTCTCCACAGCTATAACAGGTAAGAGGTGTAGACTGTAGGTACTACACAGGTCACATATATACTTGTCTACAAGCATGGAATCTGGAAGTATGAGTAGAAAGTGTCAGGTAGTGTTAATGATTTTCTCAACAGGTATAACAGGTAAGAGGTGTAGGTTATACGTAAGACACAGTCCACGCATATACTAATCTACAGACATACCATTGTACAAAGTAAGGACATTGGGTAGTGTAATAATACATGTAAGGGACAGATCACTGCAGTGACTAAGAAAGTTGCAAAAACTACAGGGATATATTAGTTGTTAACTGACCTTTCTCTCTCACCCCCTCCATATGTGCAACAATAACCTTATTACACACCTCAATGGGTACGTGTACACTCCAAATTTTTGTTGGGGCATATGTCCTATTGGTTTATAAATATTCACATTTGGTTCTATGCATATGCCATGTTAAAATACTCCCATATTAGTGGCCTGCTGCCATCATTTAAACTTGCATGCTGTTGTAATGGCCACTGTTGTTCCATATATGCATGTGTTCTGCTTGATCTGCAACTGTTTTAAACAGGTGACTTGGGTTAATGGGAATACATATGCATGCTGTTATAACTAATCCTGAATGCTGTTTACTATGACTACCTGATATCTTTCTGAAAACTGCAACACCATAGCTCATGTGGGAAGGCCGGTCCCAGCGGACCCACCTGTCTCACCTCAGCTGGCCATGGCACCAGGCACCAGCAAATCTGTGGCCCAGCCTGGGACCTCCTCCTCCATTGGCCCTACTCCACCTTAATGTGTAACCTCCACAGGGGATGGATCTCACCCCCCCAAGAGCTGGAGGCGCAGAGGTACCTGTCACCCGCCATCAGGTGAGAAAATACCATGTTTCCCCATAATAATGACTTAGGCTAATGGATTTTTGAGTTTTAAATGCATTACGTGGTATTCCAATGAGGAGACTAGAGATTTATATGTGATCTTCTGCTTATGACGTACACAATGTTTTTCTTCTCCTGTGATACAACCCCATGATTTATTTTGTGGACAAAAAATCCAAAAGTGTGTTTTATTCTTCTCTGTACATAGATCAAAGAAGTCTTTGTGAAAAATAAGATATAAATTGCAGTAAATTATGAAAGCTTTTTTTTATTTTACCCAGAGCAATCTGACAATTTATAATCTATCACAAAATGTATACCTTATTTTTGGCAATGACCATATTTCTTTGATATTCCATGGTATTTTATTTTATTAAGTATTTGATTTTTTTGCATTTGGTATAAGAGGCAAAAGCAAAAGTATTAACTATGGCCAATCTATCTTACTCCTGCATGGAAACGCCCATTTAGGAGCAGGATGGCAGCGAGCCATGCATAATAATGAAAGTATGCTGCCTTATCTCCTAGGATTACAAGGTGCATGTGCAAGTGCAGGGGGCATGTCTGAGAGCAGAGCTCTCAGAATAAACACTCCCCTGCAATGTAGAACAGCAGAAGCTGTTAAGAAATGAGTGAAATTGCTCATAGGTGTCCTCATATCCCTACCAACAGTTCCCCATGTGTACAACAGCAATATGACATATAAATTAAAAGAAGAAACCCTTTTATTTTTTTAAAAATCCAATTAAAGGTAACCGTAGGTGCATGGATATGCCCATCGCTTAGCTACAGTTAATGCAGCTTAAATGGCTGAACGGGATATCAAGGAAGATTTATGCAAATTAAGCAGTATAGCAATAGTGTAGTGGGCAGAGCACTTGCCTTACAAGTAGGCATTCCTGGTTTGAGTCCCACTGCAGCACATTCTATTTACCATGTGAAATCTGTATAAGAACTTTTTTTGCTGTATAACCTACTAAATAGCATTTAAATGTGAACTGGATTACTGTATTAAATGTACATGTGAAGTGTCAGTGTCATAATGAATAAGGCACTAGTAAGCAGGTTTAAGCACAAATAAGCAGTAGTAAGAATATATAAGAACTAGTAAGCATGTTTAAGTGCATTTGTGCAGGGGTAAGCATTGCCTACACAGATTAAGCAAAGTAGAAACTAACTGAGTGTAAAAATCTGTAACCGGAAGTAAGTACTTCTTAGCTCTGCGCAAACCCGCCTACAACTGCTTTAAAGTGCCTTAACCACTCTGTATCCAACGGCCCGTTTTCTGCCTAGCAACAAATTAAACAGCCTCTGCAAGGCTTGCACCCAAGACCCTATACACTGCACTCACAGTAGTTAACCAATAAACCAGCATAGCAGTACATAAGATTGAGGTTTCAACAAACAAATCCTCACCCTAGGAAATCAAATTGAACATATGAAATGAATCTATGTACAGTGCGATGCTGTATAACCTGCTACATAACATAAATATGTGAACTGGAGTACTGCAGTAAGTCCAGATGTGAGGTGTTATTGTAATGAAGTGTTGAAGTCCCCAGGATCCCATATAGCGTATGTACACATGAGTCACAGATACCAGACACATATATAACATGTAACAAATGATACATCAATGCCAAAAGGAAAACATTATGCAAACTAAATATTAAGCAATGCTAAACATTGCACAGCTCAGCTTAGTTGGGGCAAGCAATGTATAGGCTGGCTAACTCAATCTGCCCAATGGTATGCCCCTTTAAGCAATGCCAGCATTAGGTAAGCAGGTGTGCCCATAGCTTAGCCTTTTCAAAACCATCCAATCATGGGAAAGTGCAGGAAATTGGGCATATTAAAACCCCACAGGCACCATTAATTCCCATACCTGGTTGCAGCTCCCTACTGTAGGCAGAATGGCTGGTGTTGGGGAAGGTACTTGATTTTGATCACAGTGCTGGGGAACCCAGGAGTCCAGAATCATGGTATGGCTCCTGATAAAACACCATGAGGAGAGACTACTGCAGGGCCAGTACCAGGGTTGTCAGTATAAAGTGGAGGCCTGGGACAGTCTCGCCAGTGACCTCAACAGTGCCACTGGTATCCCCCAGACTGGTGAGCAGTTCAGGCATCACCATGCTGACTTGAAGTGGCTGAGGGGTGATCTCTTGGACCAGTGGATCCAAGAAGCAAGGCAGATGGCCGATGTCCCAGCACTATGTATGTTCCCATTCTACTATGTAGATAATGATTGCCTAGCTTGTGTATACTATGGATAGGAAATGGCTAAATATCACTGTATTTGTCAGACAGCTGCAGATGAGCAGGCTGCGAACGAGCAAGCCCATGCTGCTAGGCTGCAAAGGCTGCGTCGAAAGGCAGGTTAGTAATATTCCTGCATGTACTGTCATAACAAATAAATATAACAGTTCTGGAAAGTGCTGTACCAGTAAAGCTTTGTGTATGGGATGTACTGAATAAACCAGACAATATGGCAGGAAGACTGTCATATAGGTTGCGTGGAAATAAAGTTGCAATATCTTGTGAATAAATGTATACCCTTGGAGTGCTTGTGTACATCCTGCTTTCATATGTTGTTGTAGTGTTGCATTATATAAATAGTACTGTTGTATTAAGCAGTGTTCCCATACTGTTGAACACAATCAAAATGTGTAGGAAGTTCAGTATAACAATGTTGGAATTCCCAAGAGGTCAGTCATATAGAACAACTGGGGGAGACTTAGACAGAAACCATTGGAATACTTTGCACCAATTCCCTAATAGCACAAAGTGCTATGATGTCAACTGTAATATTTTTACCACACACAGCAGGGGTTCGAATCTCAGGAGTGGTAGTATGTTGTAGCCATAATCATAATTCACAACTGTAGAGTTTGCCAGAATATTCAGATAGAAAGCTGTATGCATAATTAGACCCAACAACTGTACAGACTTTGCTAGAATGTTCCGATAGTACACTGTAAGCATAATCATAACCATCAGCTGTACAGACTGTGGCAGAATTTTCAGGTAGTAAGCTGTATGCATAGTCATACCCCTCAACTGTTCAATCTGTCCAGCATGTCCATATAACTGGCCCAAATCTGCATCTCAGTAACCTGTACCCATGACAAATCAGTGTGATGATCCAAGAAATGTAGGCAGCTTATACTGACATATGATGGAGACTCAGACCTGAAGATAAAAAGAGAATGTATATGGAAACAAACCTGTCATTGTAGCATCTCACCCAAAGTGTATGACAGCAATTCTCAATATATGTCACATTAACACCTGCATTCTGTCATGCCTTGACCAGAGTGTGCACAATAACAGATTGTTATGTATGTGTATAACAGCAACATGGAATCTGGGAATATGTCTAGAACTTGTCAGGTATTGTTAACAAATATTTACAAATAGCTATAACAGGTAAGAGGTGTAGACCATAGGTACTACACAGGTCACGTATATACTTGTCTACAAGCATGGAATCTGGGAGTATGTGTTGAAAGTGTCAGGTAGTGTTAACAATGATTTTCTCAACAGGTATAACAGGTAAGAGGTGTAGGCTACACGTTAAGACACAGTCCACGCATATACTAATGTACAGACATACCATTGTACAAAGTAAGGACATTGGGTAGTGTAATAATACTTGTAAGGGACATATCACTGCAGTGACTAAGAAAGGTGTAAAAACTACAGGGATATATTAGTTGTTAATTGACCACTCTCTCTCACCCCCTCCATATGTGCAACAATAACCTTACTACACACCTCAATGGGTTCGTGTACACTCCAAATTTTTGTTGGGGCATATATCCTATTGGTTTATAAATATTCACATTTGGTTCTATGCATATGCCATGTTAAAATACTCCCATATTAGTGGCCTGCTGCCATCAATTAAACTTGCATCCTGTTGTAATGGACACTGTTGTCCCATATATACATGTGTTCTGCTTGATCTGCAACTGCTTTAAACAGGTGTCTTGGGTTAATGGGAATACATATACATGTTGTTACAACTAATCCTGAATGCTGTTTACTATGACTACCTGTTATCTTTCTGAAAACTGCAACACCATAGCTCGTATGGGAAGGCCGGTCCCAGTGGACCCACCTGTTCCACCTCAGCTGGCCATGGCACTGGGCACCAGCACATCTGGGGCCTAGCCTGGGACCTCCTCCTCCATTGGCCCTGCACCACCTTAATGTGGAACCTCCACAGGGGATGGGGCTCACCCCCCCCCCTAAGAGCTGGGCATGCAGGGGTACCTGTTACCCGCCATCAGGTCCTGGCCATGGTGCATAGGGAGCAAGACAAGGAGATTTGAGACCAGCTACACTAGCTTGAGGGCCGCATGTTGCAATTAGAGGGTGAGCCTGCCCCTCCTACCCATTCCCCAGCACAGCCACCTTTGGGGCCATGAAGGTGCAGTGGTGACTGCCCATGGGTGGGTACATCAGCCCCACTGTTTCCATTAGGGGGCTCATGGGCTTGTGACTTCCAAACACCCCTCCCTGTCCAAGGTGTTTACCCCCCACATGTGTCATATATCACCCCTGTATGTGTAATGTTTGTCTTGACTATTAATCTACCCAACCTACCTCCCCAAATATACCTGCTACCCCTCCCCAACATCCCACTCTCACCTGAAAAAGAAAAAAGGGCAATCTGTTCCCACAAAAAAATCTTGCCCCATACATAGCTGTCCATTTTGCACACATGTACACTGGACAAAGGTAATCCGGTCTAATTGCCATCACAACTTATTATTGTCCTCACAGCCTCCCATGGGTTTGAGTGTCCAAATCTACCTCTTAATTCAGTGTATATGCACAGCTGTTGCTGTAGAATAAATGGGCAGCTATGGACATTCCCTTCAGCCTTCCTGCACATCTCTGGCTATTTTCCCTACTGTCTTTCGCTCGTTGTGCTCCTTATTTCACCACTTTCCTATCAACCCCTTTTTCTTTTCTTTTAGAGAAATTAGTGCAGGGGTAAGTGGGTGTAAGCACTTTTAAGCAGCAGTAAGTGGGTTTAAGTCTGTTTGCATGGCTGTAAGCCATGCCTACACTGGTTAAGCAATGTAGAAACTAACTGGACCCTTGCACAATATAGGGAAAGTGATTTACCACTAAGCCATGGCAGATACACATAAAGCTGATGTTATCGCAAACATATCATCCAGCACAGTCATTCAACAGTATAGGAAATGTATGTAATTATGTAGATTAATATGAGCAACCATTTGTACATTTCTCAAATACAGTATTTCGAGCAGTCTATGTTTATCAAAAAAACAGTGCCTGTCCAATCATAATGTGAGAACAGTAGTCTTGCAAAAACCTTAAGAAAATCATAAAAAACTGTGCACGTCGAGGGGGCGTGTGGGCATGCTTCATGCTCAGAATGTCAAACCTGGGACATCAGTTCCGTGGAACCGGGAGATGAGGCTGGGCAAGGGTGTGAGCAAACCACTGCTTCTCAAACCCCTGGCAGGATGCTACTAGTGGGAGAAACAGTGTAGACCAGCTAAGTCCAATCTTGACACAAAAAACAGGTCCGTCCCTGGAGGGACAAACCAAAAATTGTGAGTCAAACTGTTGTCTACACATGTCTCAAAAGATGAACAAGGCAAGGCTCATACTTACATGGACTAAATGGATGAAGAGCCTTAAAAGCTTGGGTTGATACAGTATACTGGATGAGTACCGAGGCATGGAGAGAGGGCAGTATGTGGAGGTGTGGTATGGCTGGGCTAGCAACTGGAGAATGGATGGTTGCTGTGTACATGGAGCTCGGGGGGGGGACCATGGGTATGAAATTATGGAAGATAAATGCAAATAAAGCAACACAGCAATAGTGTAGTGGGCAGAGCATCCCCTTAATGAGCAGGTATTCCAGGTTCGAGTCCCACTGCAGTGCAGTCTATTTTATATGGCAAAGCACATTATAACCAATTTTGTTGTTGCAAAACCCACTAAATAACATATATTTATGAACTAGAGTACTGCAGGAAATGCACATGTGAAGTGTCAGTATCATAATGAATAAGGCACTAGTAAGTAGGTTTGAGCACAAATAAGCAGTAGTAAGCATATGTAAGCACGTCTGCACAGGGGTAAGCACTGCCTACACAGATTAAGCAATATGGAAGCTAACTGAGTAGAAGAAAGTGTGATCGGAAGTTAGCAGTGCTTACCTCTGCGCAAACATGCACACCCCTGCTTTTGACTGCTTTAAAGTGCCTTAATCACTCTGTATCCAATGGCCTGTGTTTTACCCAAGAACACAATAAACCGCCTCTGCAAGGCTCGAACCCAGGACCCTTCACACCATACACAAAGTGATTTATCACAAAGCCATAGAAGATATACATAAACCTGCTGTTTTCACAAACATATCCAGCACAATCATTCAACAGTACAGGAAATGTAGTAATATCACATCACACAACCTCTTAATGCAAGAATTCCGGACAAAGCATGCCAAAATTTGGGAACAATTAGGGATATATGTCAAATACTGCTCTTATACACTTAAAACATAGCTAGTTAAACAGTTATATGTAGTAAAACATGTATTTTGAAGGAGATGAAGTCAGAAACACAAAAGTGTCGGCATTAGTTAGACTTCATTCCTGAGATCATCCATGTCAATTGCCAAGAGAATGAGGTACAGGCCAAAATTATGAACCGAACATGCATGGACATATGGACAAATATATATCTGTAAATGTAGACAGATAGACAGCTATATGTATATATATGTATGACTCACAAATAATCATAACATCAATTGTTTATAGATACATAAATATGTTCATATATATGTATATATATATATATATATATATATATATATATATATATATATATATATATATATATATATATATATATATATATATATATATATATATATATATAGGGTTTTACATATATAATTATGTAGATATATATATATATATATATATATATATATATATATATATATATATATAAATATATATATGTGTGTATATATATATATATATATATATATATATATATATATATATATATATATATGTATATATATATAGATAGATAGATATACAGATAGAAATGTGTATAGCATTTCCACATTGGAACAAAATTTTGAACCACTCACTACTACAACATAACAGACCATAAGCACTGTTAATGGGGGTGGGGGCTCAAATGAAGGATACCTGGTAATTAGTGCTATGTTAGCCCCCTCCACAGCTCTAATGGATATGCTCTGCAATCCAATATCCAGCACAAGCAGTTCTTGACTTCAGGACCTTCCACAATACAGCTACAATGCTTTAAAAGTAAGCCAATTCACCTGACAAATGTCAGGGCAATATCCGTAACATATCATGCAGAAAGTCATTCTACCATAGGGAATGTACAATGTGGAAGGAGTACACATTACAATCGTGCAGATATGTACACGCATCTATACATTGACAAATATGTTCAGGTATATATATATATATCTATATATATATATATATATATATATATATATATATATATATATATATAGGTATATACACATATACACAGACAAAAGGTATTATTAGCCATTTCATATGTAGAAATAGTATGGAAGTACTGGGTGAAAGTATATCCCTCATCCACAAGCCCTGTAACTGGCACCTGTGAAATGTGTAGTGTGGCAACCATTCCCACAAATGAGAATACTGACATTAAACATATATCCACTCACAACTCAAAGGACATGACACAACACACAGGTATGCATACACAGAAAACCTTTATTTGTGTACTATACAGTAATGTATGCCATTACTTACAGCACATACATTTTGAAATATGTAATCAGTGATGAATGCAAGGCCCACACAAAACAGTAGATGCAAGCAATGTGGATATATAACATACTATGCTGTCCAGGCCAAGGCCTTCAATTAGTACAACAGTAGAAAAAGGATTTGCCTTTAAGATAAGTAACAATCAACAATTACAGATGTAGTTCAGCGGCCTTCAATTACACCCTGTAGTCAAGCCCTAGGGGGAAATGTATTAGTTGTGGTAATGTCAATGTATCTGTCACATGTATGGACCCTGACCAACATATTTTGTGAGAGTCCAAGATATGACTGTGATGATAGCAGGAATGCTAGCAGTAAATAATGATAGGCCATTACCTAACAACCCCTAACAGTATTACAGCAGGAGAAAAGCCTGCCATATTTGTGGAGGACAGAGGCAGGAACACAGGGCCATATTGCAATATTGTTGTTACACACCCTGGAAATTGCTGGTGTTACAGGATTTGTTGCAACATACCCTTATGCAGGAATAAAACATCAGAAACACAAACGGATGCAGCCATGCACTGACAGCACTTAACAGACAGACTGCCAGTGATATATGTAGGACAAGACCTGTGTGGTGTACAGACAAAACCAAACAGACAATCTACTGGCCATCATGTGGATAGGCCCACAGTTGAGAGCTAAGCAGACAGACTACATTCCATCCTAAACTACTATGTACACACAAACACTGCAAGACCAGCAATATACAATGCACATAACAACTCTACTCACTCTGTCTGTAGGTCTGGAGCCTTATATAAATGTGTAGTTGGCATGTCTCTGCAAGTCTTGCTGTAAGAGGTATTGCTACCTGCTGTCTGTAACACTGCTGCCCACATACAGTAAGGATGCCCCGCATACTGGAAAGGTTAAGGGACAACATGCACATGAGTCAGTATTTTATAGTACTGGGTTGCCATGACAGTGGTCATCTGAAGTACTACACAGCAGACTGCACCCAGTTAGCAACTGTTGCACACTGATTGGTGCAGAGCCCATCTCCTGATCATGTGCATCACCTACAAAAGCCATGCTGCAATCCATTCAAACCAGTTGAATCCTTGCAGTGTAGAGAGAAAGAGAGAGAGAGACAGACAGACAGACAGACAGACAGACAGACAATAAAAAAAACTTAAACAACAGAAAGCTGTCACAGCTATCAGAAAAAAAATTACAGGTATGTAAAACATATATGTATTTAATTGAATGAAGTATGTGGTATAGAATAAAAGGATATATGATGTGGAATGATTTATATGTGCCATCTGTAGTTGTTCCTGTAATGATGTTCTGCTGAACAACTGCTCTGGATAATACTATCTGTCCCTGTAGACAATAGGACATACCTGTCAACTGTGCAGATCAGCAATAAATAAAACAAAGATGTAAGCCATAATATTTGTTTTTGATATGTTAGTGTAGGCAATAGCTGATGGTGGAAGTACTGCCGTCATGATAGACGTGAGTGTCTAAGCACACCACTTGCAGGGCAGTCATGTTAATGTGTAATGTAGGATGCACAAATGCCATAGGTGCATAATAGGCTTGCCAGCAATCAGTCACCATATATACCACCCTAATGTTATTCTGTGTTCACATGTGACACCTGTCTGTATTGCAGCAAGGCAGAACAGTGCAGCTGTAAAGGAAACAGAGTTACAGAGTGTGGACGAGATGTCTGTATGCACCCAACATATAGATAAATATATGTGGGATATATAATTAGATGTGTATGTCTACAGATATACAGACACTCATGTTGATATAGGTATATAAACAACCCACAATATATATCTACACATATATGTACATATATATATATATATATATATATATATATATATATATATATATATATATATATATATATATACATACACATATATATGTAAATGCATGACCCCTTCCATGATATCTGTGGAAGAACATCACACATATCAATGCACAACATACATATACAGCAGTACTGTCATGTGGTGTGCAACCTATGTGGAAAACACGTCGCATTTGTTCGTGAAGGTGGGATTTGTATGTTGGTGAAGGCTAGTAGGCAAATTGTGGTATGTAGGTTGGGTCTGCAGACAGAAAAGACAGCATACAGGACTGGTATATGACACATTTTGTGTGTAACCACCATGGATGAGGAGTGTTGTTTGGAATGTGTATGCCATTGAGCCCCCATATGGAAGCAATGGGACCAAGGTCCCCACCCATGGACAGTCAGGACAGCATCTACATGGTCATAATGGTGCTTGGGCTGTGGGCTGTGCAGAAGGAGCAAGCATACCCACCCTGTGTATGTGTACTGCAGGGCTCCAGGTGATGTAGCAAGTCCCCCATATCTCTGTGGAGCTCTCTATGCACCAGTCCCTGGACCTGACTTTGGGTGACAGAGTTATGTCTGTGTATGCTTGTGGGGTGACACCATCTCTTGAGGTATCCCACTTTGGGTTTTAAGATAGATACTGCTTTTTATGCAGATTGTCGAACAAAAAATGCTGTCTATTTTTGCTATTGTACTACCTGCTTCTCATTTTACATAAGGACAGAATACTTGAACACCTTAGGGATATCAGGAATGTTAAAGAAACCGGTGCACTATCACTACATGTAGCTAAAGAGGGTAAAGAACATAAATTTAGCTTTATGGTACTAGAGATTCTGCATAGTACCAAGAGAGGAGGAGACATAAATAATAGAACAGAATCTAGTGAACAGAAATGGATTTTGCACTTTCAAGCTGATAAACCTCCTGGTTTAAACAACAGAGTTTCCCTGAAATCCTTCCTTAAAGCATGGCCATTAAAGCATTGATCTCTCTTTTAATATTTTATCATGTATATTTCAATAGTCCATCTTTTATTATTTTTTACTATTGTATTTATCAGTTTTAAGTACATATTGTTCATTTAGTCTGTTTTATTCAATTTTTTAATGCTCTATATATTCTACAGATGTATTTTATCACATGGCTTTTAGTTATGATGCACATTTTTATCTGATTTTTGATTGGATGTTTTAGCATTTAAAAATGTAACTGCTATTCTATCTTTGTTGGTCTGATGAAGCGGATGTTATTCCGAGAAAGCGCTTACCTACTACAATAAAGGACATATTGATCTTCACTGCTGTGTGGAACCAGATTATTTATCTTTTTCTTATAAACTGACACATGTGTAGGCCATAGTTGTCAAGCATCTGCAAAAGGGCTGGAGGTGGAGAGGGTGTGTCATCATGACACAGCAGTGCACTGCAGCAGGGATCCTATGTATGCTAAGAAAGGCTGTATCTGCACACAGTCAGGTTAAGTAACTGTGGCAGACGTAACCCTGACTCCACAACAATAGTGACAGCAGTGTGTGAACTCCAAGGGATGTGCACATGAGTAGACCTTGCAACCATGCAGAGTTGTGGGACATGTGTAGGGCACCCCACCCATAGCCATGGAAAGGTCTGGTAGTTGTCAGTGTAATAGTCTTGTATTGGTCATACATGCACTGCTGATGTTGTGATCTGTAAACCAGACATTAGGCATTCACAAATAACATCTGTTCACATATCATCCCAGGTATGAGTTGCTCTAACTCCCCCATAGAGGCTGTGAGCATTGGAGCTGACATAACTGACACAGTACTACACATTCAGCAATGGTTTGTACACTTGTGAGGTATGGTGCACAGTACAAGGCAGGGTGCAGAACAGGTCCACAGTAACACTTTGTACATGGGTGCAGTGTTATCAAGGGGAAGGGCCATCACCTACCAACACAGTCCATGCATCACACACATGTATACTGGTGCTAGCATGAAGTCACTATAGTTGCACTGCATGCTGTTGATTACCATATGTAATGCATTCTGACAGAAGGGTAATGGGAGGGCTGTGTGTACAAAAGTTGTGCAACCTCAAATGTAGGTGTGTGTGTGTGTGTGTGTGTGTGTGTTTGTGTGTGTGTGTGTGTGTGTGTGTGTGTGTGTGTGTGTGTGTGTGGTGGGGTGGGTGTGTATTGATTGTGTCTGTAAGTGCAATCTGGTGGAGTGGAGTGTGGTCGATGCATGTCAGATGTGTGTGTACATGTGTGTCTGTTTGTGTGGGTGTCCATGTATGCACAGGTGATTGTGAGGTTGATCACATGGCAGTACTTATCCTTGGGATTGTGCCATACATGTACGTGGAGTGACACATGAGACACCAGGACAACCTGTCTGATATGTGAACGCAGGACAGCTGATAGCATAACAAGGTCTGTAGCATGGAACATGCATTGAGAGGGAAAGTACACACCAGGTATGCACATCATATTGCCAGCAGCAGATAGATAACCATCTACCCGCATATGCAGCACTACTAATGCAATGGGTAATTACCAGAGCATACCAGTGAGTGTATCCAGATATTACTGTTGTCCATGTGATAGGTTGATTGTGCAGCAGATGTAGCATGGACAGAGCAAGACTGTAGTATGAGACTCTGGTGTGTGACACATGTTGTGAATGTAGCAGCCCCAACCATATAGAGGTCATGTACACCATGACTGGACATACAAAGGGTAACACTGGATGACAGCAATGAGGCCATGTACAACCTACTCCACTCAAGTTAGGGAGGTGCTGGAGTAACAGGTCATGTGTTGTGATCACACGTGTAGGCATGGAGAGGAATGATATGTTAATGGGTAGTATTAATGAGTGTATGTTAGCAAGTGCCATGCAGGATGGTGAACATATGTAACTGAATGTGGGACTGTCTGTAAACCCAGGGACAGGGAGGTAGTAAGGTGGACTGTCAGTGTGTGTTTGTGTGTGTGTGTGTGTGTGTGTGTGTGTGTGTGTGTGTGTGTGTGTGTGTGTGTGTGTGTGTGTGTGTGTGTGTGTGTGTGTGTGTCTGTGTGTGTGTGTGCATGTGCGTATAAATGTGTGTACTGTTATGCAATGCTGTACAGGTCTTAAACTGTGTGTATGTTTCCCCCACAGGTGGCAAGATGGTTCAGGATTCCTCCTGCATGCAATCTGAGGTTGGTGTCCGTACAGGCACCAATGATGATGATGGTACTGTTGAAGCACAGGTGGGGTTGTCAGAGGTCGACAATGCGCCATCATTTGTCATCACCCCCCTAGCTACCCCACTAGCCCACACACAGTTACACTGCCCATACAAAGCCCATCACAAGTGGACATAGCAGAGGGACAGTTGGCGGTTTGTGCCGGTGACCAGGAAAGTGTGGTTTCCATGCCGACTGTGTCAGGTCACAGTCAGCATAGCCAGATGTCCGGCAAGGCACCATATTGGCAGATGTACTGTGGTGCTCATGGGGGGGGTACTGGTCATCATGCCCCTGGCAGAGGTGCCACAACTGGTACCACCAGGAGCATGTTTCAGGCTGTCATGGAGGCACAGGCATGTATGGAAATGTACACTAGATAGGGCTGCTTTGTCATCTGTAAGTGACAACATCCATGAACTTGTTGCTGCCCTCCATGAACATAAGATCATGGATAGATGGTGGGGGTGAGATGGTGGGCCTCCTCGACCGTGGTATGTCCCTGCTTGAACACGTGGTAGGAGTGGTGTGATGGCCATGTGGAAGTAGGCCAGAAACACCAGCAGCTGGTAGTCAACGTGGACATTCTAGGATGCCAAGCTGCTCCTTTAGTGGCAGTACCAACCCCAGCACACCACTGGGGGTGCTGTACACACCACAGCAAGCCTCGTGCATGTGGCCCTGGCTAGTCCCAGGCAGGACATTGTTCTAGCAGACATCTGTCATCATCAGGGGAGAGTACCACCTCAAGGTCTGTACCTGCACGTGCTCATGTAACCCCTGGCAGGCACAGTCAGTGTGTCCGTGGCCAGAGGCTGTGAACTGCACACCCTGCCAGGTATGGTCTGCAGCTGTCCAACAACACCTGTATAGGGCAGCCACATGGCAGAACTGTGTGCATGCATACCCACACACTATGCAACCACACTTAGGGCAATCCCATACCGACGCACACCACATCACCATGCCCCGATCAAAGAACTAAACCCCTCACCCACACATATGGTGACAAATGTATAGACCACCTGCTGCCTCTGGCAAACCAGCAACACATCCTGTGCATATGATTATACCTGTGCTACATCCCTGTCATCCACAACATCAATGCAGGGACAGGCTAATATGGTTATGATGCACATGGTGACTGTAATAGAGTGCTGCAATGTACTGCAGTGTAGGATGTTGTCAGGGGTAATGTGTAATGCATACATGTCAGGTAGTGTAGCCATCCAACTATGATGCACTTCAGCTGTTAGTAGCACTGATTGATTGTGATCTCCATAATGTTATCTACTAGTATTGTAGGTGTACATGTGTCAACAGGAGGATGGTCTGCAGTCATATTCCACAAGGGTTATGGCACTGTGGTGACACCATAGCCATGACATATCCGGTGTACAGTTGCACACATGTCATAGGTTTGTATAACAGTTATTGCATGTGCCACATTGACAGGTGACCCATTGGGACATGTATAATCTGCAACCTTATGTCACCCCATCCACATACACACGCATCCTTACTTGGTAACACTATGACTAGACCCCTACCTAGGTATGTAGTGCTGCTGAACTGTGTGGCTTTCATTGCACAAACCACACAACATTTAGGTTGAGGTGTGTACCAGGTTACATGTTAAATGCAGAACATCCACAGACATGTACAATATGGTAATGGGGGATTTAATGGTTGTATATGTAGAATACATAGTGTGTCAAACCATCATATACACATTGACAGACACATAACAGGCAGACACACATCTTAGAGACCTGGGCTTGATGCTAACTAACTAGTCCATGTGTCCAATGTGTTACAGGTAGGCTGCACACAGCACATGCGTAACTGGGCTGTATTGTGTTATCAGTTACCTGTATGGTTGACGGTGACAGTGGTCACCAGAAAGTGGTACAAGGGACATATACCAGGTGTACCATGGTGTAATGTCAGTGTGCAAAGCACCCACACCGCCCAATGGATATTGTACACACTGGAAACTTTTATGATACTCTGACATACCCACTATCACACATTGCCTACAATGGCAATACAACCCATTGCATATCACAACAGTGGTACTACAGGGATATGCATCTAATGCACATGCCACAGGCATAGTAGGGTGTTGCATTGTGGTGCCTCACCTATGGGCAGCGATATCATAATCTTTACTACTGTGTAGCAATGTGTAGTGTAATAGGATTATGTGGCTTCAGAATGGTGTACCCTACCGATATGCAGACATGCACACATACACTCACTTGGCAGACCTTGTTGGGTTTCCCATGCCTATTGACCCATTTGTATAACACTGTTGTGCTGGTACTGCAAGCCACATGTAGCTGTTAGGGAGAGGAGTGTAACAGGGTATATGTCATGTCCAATACAGCAGCGGCCACATCTGACTATGGCAATGGGAGTGGAGGTAGTTGTGAAGGCCATCATGGAATTCCCAACTACAGCTGTATTAACACACAAACACTGCTATCCTCAGTAATGCACATGAACATGTGTCCATACTGTGGTGCATTGCTGCAGGTTGTCATAGCTGTGTACCTGGCTATTGTCCATGGAGGGATTGGATGGGTAGGGGGTGTGTGTACATTGGTATCATGCCACCTGCCATGTGCCAGCAGGCAATCTATCAAGAGACACCACATTAGTGACCGGCAGGGTGACAGTTACATGCATCAGCCAATCCTCTGGGTGCCTTCTGCACATGGCCACTGAGGTGATCCAGTTGACATGTATGCAACATGTATTACAATACATGGTTAGTGTCTGTGATGGAGACCTGTACCCAAGCATGTTAGGTTGACTGTGGTAGTGTAGTGTAGGTACCCATTGCATGTGGCCCATATAGGGTGTTGTCTTCTATATGTGACAGGTAGTACACAGCTGGCCAGATATGTCAGTGTCAATCAAGCATAGGTTGTCTGTACATATCCCAGCTGGATACCTGCCATCTGCACATCTGTAGAGGGACTGACAGACACAAATTTGGTGAGTAGCTATGCAGTAGGATGAATGTATCAACAGATGGATGTTTGACAACAATATGTATGCCATTACTACATGTCGTAAGCCCTCACTAACATGTGCTGTACAGACGGTACTCTACAGTTACATTCCACATGTCTGATTATTATCCAGTAGGGGATATATACGGTGACACAGTCCATACACCAGGAACATGACAGTGAGGCCTCAGAGTGCAGCTATACCCACCGGTGTGCTTTTTGTCAGTAATAATGTTAGCACTCTACCCTTCAATGTGACAGCACTGTTGACAATAGTAATACCATGTTACACTACATGCCAGTGTGACAGCATGTACCCTGGGTTGTTACCCCTGCATGTAACACATTCACATGGATAACAGTGCTGTGCAGGTCTCATATACTTGTGTGTCCCAGACATGACACTCAAAACACTTTGCTACTGTAATGACAGCATATAGATGCATGTACTGTACATGGCAGTACATACACTTATTACAGATGTCATTTCCTAGAGTTTGACATAGCCTTTATGTTACGGAGAGATAGCCTCTGTGTAGACAATATGCCACAGAGCATAGCTGGAGGTTTTCTAGATGGTTAGCACAGGACATCTGCTTTAGGCCTATGATTCTTATAGTGAGGTATTTCCACTGCCTTCACAGCTGTTGCAGATGTCTTGAGAGGTACATACCAAACAGGGCATTGTACTCTATACTAGGTGTAATGAGGGATGAGTTCAGTGGGGCAATTACCTCCATTTTTCCGGATGTAAAGCCCTCAGTGATGAGGTGTCCTACATAGAAGGATTTCCTTACTGTTGTGGCAATGTGGTTAATGAAGGTGAAACAACTGTCCACCTGTGTCCCTATGTCTGTCAGCACACTTTTGGTGTTTAGTGTACTGCCACCTACGTGGTAATTCATAGGTACATGGTATTTCCAAAGGGGATAACTATAGATTAATTGGCATTAAGCTTGAGCCCATGGCTCTGTTTCTGTAAAGCCATGTTGTAGAATATTCACATAATTTGGGGATGCAATAATGGCTAATATAAGTATCTGCATACATGTGTGTGTGTGTGTGTGTGTGTGTGTGTGTGTGTGTGTGTGTGTGTGTGTGTGTGTGTGTGTGTGTGTGTGTGTGTGTGTGTGTGTGTGTGTGTGTGTGTGTGTGTGTGTGTGTGTGTGTGTGTGTGTGTGTGTGTGTGTGTGTATCTTAGGACTGTTTATTGCTTACACATTGTATATTTACTATGGTAGCCAGACTGTACAGCATGATATGTTATCAATGCCAGCCTGACATAATACATGTGGGATGGCTTACTGTTAACATCTTGTGGCCATAGAGTGTCAGGTCCTGGTTATGGCATTTGCAACAGCTGGCATTGTATTGCAGGGCTGACCTGTTTTGCTGGTTGGGTGAGGATGTAAATACGTGTAAGACTTATGTTGCTTGGGCCCCCTCACCCCCAATAACGGTGCCTGTGTTCATATATGTCTTTGTTATGTTCTCTATTATATATATATATATATATATATATATATATATATATATATATATATATATATATATATATATATGTATATACATATCTATATATAGATCTGCCCAGTAACAAAATAAACAGCCTCTGCAAAGCTCAAACCCAGGACCCTGCATACCATACACAAAGTGATTTATCACTAAGCCATGACAGATATACATAAATTGGATGTTTTCAGAAGCATATCATCCAGCCCAGTCATGCAACAGTACAGAGAATGTATACCAACAGCTAGATGAATGTGTGTGTGTAAATATATTAATATCTAAACAGATACAAAATATCTATATATGTAGATACATATGTATATTTAGAAATATTTACATATATATTCATATATATGAACATATATACATGCAAATGCCTACATCGACATCTATATATATATATATATATATATATATATATATATATACACTTATATGTCTACATATACACAGCAAGGTACATATATAGCTATGTAGGTATATACGGACATAGTCACACATATGTAAGCTGATATATATTTATCTATATAGATATATGTGGCCATACATCTGTAGATAGCAATTATAGATTAACAAAAACAGATATTTCCACATGTACCTTTAATGGGTTGAGACACCCCAAACAATATACGTCTTATACAAACAGGCATACCCCCCCCCTCCAGCCAAACACGTCCAGCCTGCAATACACCACTAAGCGTTGCAAATTCTTTTACTCTAAATGCAATATAGCAGCACTTACAGTCTGTAGTCAGGTCATGCACATCCCCCACCTGTGTGTTGCTCTGTTTCCACAGTGTATGTTGATAGAGGTAAATCCCCAATCCATCTGAGATGCTGTTTGCCAAACAACAGATCTAGTTCCTGCTCACAATGAATGAAAAGGGCCAACACCAACATGATGTTCCTAGATATTGGAGTTTGTTTCCAAGCAATTGGCTATGGGACTGTTACCACAGCTGTTATGCATGCAATCAGCTAGGAGAGGCCTGCAATTCATGTCTGGCCTATGCTGTGAACACAGATTATCATCAGATGTGCAAATCTTGCCCACCTGTGGCAGGAACTGGTAATGGGCATCAGGTTTACCCTGCACCTACATTGATTGCATGCTAATGGCATTCCCTGTTGTCAGAGGCATCTGTCCATACAGGGCATGTTGTCAGACATGGTATGTCCCTTGTAGGTCACATGTGATGGCACCACAGGTGTTGTAGGTGTCCATTGGGGAACATGGGGGAGATGCACTGTCTGCATGTATGTGCATATTGGCAAGTTGGACATGATGCCATACCCACTGTAGCCCACTGCTATCACCACATAGTTACTATCAGTGGCCAATATGCAGTGTACTACCCACATATTGGCTGTTGCCTAGGTATGTGTGTGTTTATGAGACATGTGTGGAGTGTGTGCTCTGGGTAATACTGGAGTTGCTAACTGTGATTGCCTGGCCTTGATGTCACATGTATGGGTATGGCTTTGCACCCCAGCCTCTTGCATCTGTTATCCCTGAATGGTGGACATCGTGATATATGGTAGGGCCACCATATAAGAAATATGCAAAACCCACTCTACATTGGCCACAGGTGTCACACACGCACACCCATCTCCACACAGGATACAAGTTACAAACACACACACTTGTCATGTCTGGAAGTAGAACCCCTACCTAACTTGTTTATTACACTACAGCACTACGCAGTCATAGTACATGCCATGGAGATTAATGTAGTACTCCTTCTTCAAAGGTGTATTTCACAATGAATGACATCAGCAGGATTGTCAAAGTAGGTCATTTGACATGTACTGTGTGTGACTAGCCTAAAATGCATTGCTCCCTACACAGACAGTGACACACACACAAAGCATCCACAACCGACATGGGTGGGTATAGAACCCTTAACAGAGATCTATATCACACTACAGCATGGAGCTGTTATAGGACACACCACGGGGATTACTGGTAAACTCATTTCCCAAAGGTGTATTTCACACTGAATAACATCAGCAGGATTGCCAAAGTAGGCCATTTGAAATGTATTGCGTGTGACTAGCCTAAAATGCATTGCTCCTTACACAAACAGTGAGACACACACAAAACATCCACAACCGACATGGGTGGGTACAGAACCTCTAACAGTGGTTCTATATTACACTACATTATAGAGCTGCTACAGGACACACCACAGAGATAACAGGATAACTCCTTCCCCAAAGGTGTATTTCACACTAAATGTCATCAGCTGTTGACATACCCACAGTGAGGAGATGGAGAACAGTGTATAGACCCAGGTAACCTACCAGGGGCTACATGAGCTGGAGATAGTGGAGGGCTATAGGGTGGACAGGGACCTCCTACAGCAAATTTTTGAGCTGTGCCAGCCACGCCTGACACACAGAACTAACAGAGGGGAACCCATCCCAGTGGATACCAAGGTAAGTGTAGGCCTAAGAATACTACCTACAAGTACCTTCTAAAGGCCAACTGGGGATATGATGGAGATCTCAAAGGCATCAGCATCCAGGGTACTCCACCAGTTCCTGGATGCCATGTCAGAACATGCCGGTGAGCACGTATATTTCCCCAACACCCATGAGGTGTTGGCCAGCAATATGCAACTGTTCCACCAAATAGCAGAATACCCTGAGGTAGTGGGTGCTATGGTCTGCATGCACATATGCATCAAAGCACCACCTGGTGAGTGGGGTAGAGTCTACATCAACCGCAAGGGCTTCCCCTCCATCAACTGCCAGGTTGTGTGCGATGCCCAGGGCATAATAATGAATATGTGTGCTGGCTGCCCTGGAAGCTATCATGATACCCACATCTGGCATCTGATGCAGCTGTACCACATATTTGCCAATGCAGACATCCCTGATGGTCACCTAGTGGGGGATGATGGATACGCACTGGAGCCATGGCTGATGACACCCATCAAAAATACACACACACCTGAACAAGAACTCCATAATGAGGCACATGCACAGACCAGAATTATAATAGAGCATGTGTTTGGGATGCTCAAGTCATGTTTCCTGTGCTTGGACACATCCGGTAGAGCCTTTCAGTACTCACCAGCTACATGTACCCAAATTGTCGTTGTATGTGCCATGCTACACAATGTGATCCTGTGGAAACAGCTGCAGTAGGTACAGCACAGGGCAGGATCGCACAGCCCCCCACCACTGCCAAGGCCTGCACAGCCACAGAGTGACTCAGCGGAGGAACAACCTGAGCCTGTCCCAGTAGGCAGAAGAAGGCATGCTCAGTAAGCCCTGGCCTTGGCAAAGAGGCAACACATAACACATACATTGACACAGGCAGGACCCAGGGAATAACACCTCTCTCCGTTTCTCACATACAGTAAAAGGGATGCCAAACATGACACTACCTGTGCTCATCAATTTGTAGGGAGTGCACCATGTGCATCCGACATAGGCAGCCCTGCAGCATCACCCTCAGTACTGGGACACTCACAAGGTAAGTGACTCACACATGCCAGTTAGGGAGGTTCACATACCCAGCAACAGTCCCAGCCAGCCAGACAGGTGTAGACAAACACAAACAAAGTCTGTGCTATGGCCACTGAATGATGCCTATGGGTAACCTCCCCCCCAGACCTACACAGACAGACTACAGCAGGTCAGGCAGTGGAATGTTAGTTCTGAAGGGTAGGAAATCAGAAACTAATATGTAGGCCAATCATAGCAAAGACCTGTAGTACACTGATATGCTTCTAGTCAGCATGATAGATTAGAATACAGAATGAAATGGAGTACCTGACATACCAGTGCAGTGATAACAAATGTGTGCAAGTGTCAGGTGTGCCCCCCCATCCTACATAGAAATGTAGTAACAGTCAGGTGTGCCCCCCCAATCCTGTGTAGAAATGTAGAAACAGTCAGGTGTGCCCTCCCAATCCTGTGTAGAAATGTAGAAACAGTCAGGTGTGCACCCCCAATCCTGTGTAGAAATGTAGTAATGGTCTAATGTGCCTCCCCAATCCAATGTACACATGTCGTAACAGTCAGGTGTGCCCCCCCACAACCCTATGTAGAAATGTAGTAACATGTATGAGTAGGTATAATACCAGTGGAGCACAGATGGGCAGAGGTGGCCAAGGTAACAGGATAGGTTGTAACATCTGCACAATATGCAGGTATGTGTGTTAGTTTGTTGTGTGTGTTATATTGTGTGAGAGTGGTTGGTATGTATACATGTTGAGGTAAGACCTGGTGGCCATTGCTTACTACCGCTGATGACAGGGACAAGTCCTCACAACTGCAGTGCCAAATACAATACCCACCAGTATAACACAAGCTAGCAGTAAGCCATTGCAAATGTAGGGTGGTAATATGTGCCACCATCTGAAAGACTGACATGGCATGGCTGTTGGTTTAGCTATACAAGCAGTACACAGGGGAAAGTACCCCAGACATACAGTATATATTGTGTCACTGTGAAATGGACATGCCCTTGGAATAGTACATACAGGTATGCATCACATTATCTGGTCCTGTAGAAGGGGATACCGGTGATGTCTGCCCAAGCACTCACAGATCACAAAGGAGGTAGGACTGCTGTATTGGGAAATGGTTGATGCACCTGCACATGCAAGCATAACTGGAATGCCCAGTGCATATCTATGTGTCAGATGCAAGTAGTGTCCATAGCACACATGCACACAGCTCACACAAACAGCACCCAAAGGTACCTCTCTGGTTGTACCCCTCCTGTAGGGAATGGGTACAATATGACCCCACCTGTATATGTCAATAGTGAAAGAATTCAGCATGCAGTGCAGGTGTCCCATGCAGGTGTGTCACCAGCTGTACGTACCACCTTGCCAGCATCCACACCACCTGATCAAGACTGATACAAGGTATTGGCATGAATGCCTAGCACACATACCCTGTCAACCCAGGGGAATCTACTGTATGGTGGTCTGAGACTGTAGGACTGACAGAATGCAACTGCCTGCCACATCTGGCCCTCAAAATACCTAATGGCCCACAGGCCTCTGCCAAGGGCCTGTGTCTCACATGTACTGCCAATGCATGTTATGTCATGGACAGCCAAAGAACAACACAACACACTCCACATATGTCATATGCAAGGCCATGTGGACAAACCACAGTAACATGTCCACCATGTCGCACTGCATGAACTGCAGACCAACACCAACACACAGTCATGATGGAGTGATAACCATAGGGAAATGCATGCATAATGTAAGGAAGAGGAGAAAATAACAGAGAAGCGTTGGGAGTGTGGGCAGCATGGAATGTGCAAGGTCTGTAACAAAGCTGTGTGCACACACTATCCCTGGATGTAAACACATAAATGGGTGGCTACATACCTGCTCGTACACCACAATAGGGGTAATGTCCTGTTTCATGGTCCCTGAGGTGAGATATTGCCATAGCAATATAAGGCCATATTGTCATGCTGATGGATGCACAAGTATGAGATCCCCTGCCAGCAATGTACCGATCTGCTGAACCACATACACAGACCCAGCAGCATGTGTCTGCAACACCCCCTCCAGGATGGCATAACCTACCATGAATATGTAGGCATCTGCCCAAAATACCACAAACAGCTGCAGTCACCTCGTCCCCCAAGACATCACTGTGAGCAGGAATGTCCACCTGACAGTACATGAGAACAGAAAACATGACAGTGTATAAAAATACACATATCTGAATATCCCTGCTAACAGCAGTACCATGTAGCTGACGCAGCACATACACAATCACCTACAGTACACACTATCCGCTGCACACTTTGTCCCCATATTGCCAAATGATCGACAGATACCCTGCAGAAACAGTTTGCTACCTGTAGGTGTACAACACAAAAGTCTGCACTGGAGTACAAACTACCTGGAATCGATCCACACATTCAATACAGAAGGGCATAATGGGCATACTCACACACTTAGAGAAATGAAGGCAATGTCAGCCAACAACATTCTGAAAAGTCATACTGAGCATGTTCACACACTTACACACATGAAGCCCATGTCTGCAAACAACAGTGGACCAGACATATCTGGCAGTTGTAGATGTTAGTGCAGACACTCCTCAGTATGCACCACTCATGCTTTGCATACACAGTGGATAGAAATGCAGACATATATCCAAGGACAACACACTATAATAAGCCAAAAGCAGATGTACATAGATGTGTGGAAGAGAGTGACTGTGACAAGGAATCATCCTGGCCTGTCCCATCCAGCACACAGCCAAATGGCTACAACCACATGAGGTTCAGATGTCACTCACTGTAGTTACTAGCCACCTGCATCTGTCAGCATTGCAGACTATGTGGTGCAAGTGCTAGCTGTACAACATGACTTTACAAGGAAGTAGTCATTTAGCAGCTGTATACATGTACCTGTGGAATATAACCCTGTGTGTGGCCACATGTGTTGTGTCAACCTCTAGATGAATGGGTTATGGCCCATGTACATACACTGCCTTTCCCATAGCCCTACTATGATGATCCTGTTGAGGTCATCCACTGTGAAATACAACTTTGGGAAAATTGTAGCCCAGTATTCTCTGTGGCATGTCCCCTAACTGCATACTGCTGTAGTGTGATAAACTAGTTAGGTAGGAATTCTAATCCTAAACTTGGCAACTGTGTGTGTGTGCGTGTGTGTGTGTGTGTGTGTGTGTGTGTGTGTGTGTGTGTGTGTGTGTGTGTGTGTGTGTGTGTGTGTCTGTCTGTCTGTGTAGAGAACAATGCTTTATAGGCTAGTCACACTCCCAACAATTTAAATGCCCTACTTTGGCAAGGCTCCTGATGTCATCCACCTTGAGATACACGTCTGGGTAAATTGCAGCCTAGTAATCTCTGTGATTTGTCCTATAACTGTATACTGCTGTAGTGTGATAAACTAATTAGGTAGGAGTTCTAATCCCAGGTGTGGCAACTGTGTGTGTCTGTCACTGTCTGTGTAGAGAGCGATGCTTTTTAGGGTAGTCACACTCACGACACTTAGGTTCATAGGTTTATACTAGGCTATCTGCCCTAGGGCATTTATAAGCCTAGCCAGAGTGTATTTGGCTTTCGCCACCCATTTTAAATTAATTTTGCTATGCCCTTTTTCGAGGTTAGTATACTGTGCCTCTGTCTAACAGTGACACAGAAGTGAAACCCGGGGTAAACCTACGATCCCCCATCAACTCATCAAGATTCCTCTTGAAGAGAGTCAATGAGAGACTCTGCCTAACCTGGACTGGGATTTTATTCCAGAGTGAAGGGAGCCTCTGGGTTATGAATCTGTCCCTCCAGCATGTCCTATTTATTTCAGTGCTGAGGTTCAAGTCTCTCGAGCGCATAGCTCGATGGGATTTGGATGTTCTGAGGTGCAGCATGTCCATTAAGTCCGGGTTGGACATGGCCTTATACGTCAGGCACAGATCGCCTCTGAGCAGGCGGCATGCCACTGAGTAGAGCTGGAGTTTCTTTAACCGGGCAGCATATGGCATCTGTTTGAGCCCTTTGATCCTCTCAGTGAGGTACTTTTGGGGTCTTTCCAGTTGCTGCAGGTGTCTGGTAAGGCACACCCCAAAAGGGGCACCGCACTCAACTATGGGCCCGATGACGGATGAGTAAAGAGGCACGATGACCTCCCCTGATCTAGATGTGAATCCCTTCATGATTAGGTGGGCTATATAAAATGTTTTTCTAACCACTTTGGTCACGTGGTTGTCAAATGAGAGATTGCTATCAACTTGGGTCCCCAGGTCCCTAATTACTTCTTCCAGATTAATGGATTACCACCTATGTGGTAATTTGTGGGCACTTTGTTTTTGCCAAAGGGGATGACTATACACTTTTTGGCATTCAGCTTGAGGCCATGGCTCTGGCACCAGTTGTCTGTTTCTATGAGGCCCTTTTGGAGGATGCTTGTGTCGGCCGGAGAGTCAATTATAGCACCCAGTTCGCAGTCATCTGCGAACTTGGTCAGCCACAGTCCTTCCGTGTTGCCCTACCCTGGCAAGGCTGCTGATATCAGTCACTGTGAAATACACCTTTGGGGAAGGAGGACTTCAGTTCTCCCCATGGTGTGTCCTATATCTGCATCATGCTGTAGTGTGATATAAAACTCTGGTAAGGGTTCTATCCCCACATATGACAGTTGTGGATGTTTTGTGTGTTTCTATGTCTGTGCAGAGAGCAATGCATTTTAGGCTAGTCACTCTCACTACGCTTCAAATGCCCTACTTTTGCAATCCTGCTGATGTCATTCACTGTGAAATACACCTTTGGGGAAGGAGTATTGCAGTTATCCCTGTGGTGTGCCCTGTAACTGATTCATGTTGTAGTGTGATGTAGATCTCTGATAGGGGTTTTATCCCCACACATGGCAGTTGTGGCTGTTTTGTGTGTGCTTCGATGTCTGTGTAGGGAACAATGCATTTTAGGCTAGTCACACTCACTACACTTCAAATGCCGTACTTTGGCAACCCTGCTGATGTCATTCACTGTGAAATACATCTTTGGGAATGGCGTACTCCAGTAACCTCCGTGGCATGTCCTATAACTGTTTAGTGCTGTAGTGTAATAAACTAGTTAGGTAGGAGTTCTAATCCCAGACATGACAGGTGTGTGTGTCTGTGTCTGTGTTTGGAATTCATATTCTATTTGGAGGTGGGCTTGAGGGTGTAACAACTGTACTCAATGGGGAGTGGGTTTTGCAACTTTTTTAT
This sequence comes from Protopterus annectens, assembly GCF_019279795.1. Classification (NCBI taxonomy): domain Eukaryota; kingdom Metazoa; phylum Chordata; order Ceratodontiformes; family Protopteridae; genus Protopterus; species Protopterus annectens. The sequence continues at coordinate 1,748,083,938 of NC_056737.1, read as the reverse complement.
ATGGTGGCCTTAGTATATATCACAATGTCCACCATACAGGGATAATAGATGTGAAATAGCTGAGAGGTTGGTGTGAAAATCATCAAGGCCAGGCGAACAAAGTGAGCAACCCTAGTATTACCCAGAAAACACTCTCAACCCATATCTCATACACACAAATGCACACACACACACACACACACACACACACACACACACACACACACACACACACACACACACACACGCACACACGCACACACACGCACACATGCACACACGCACACACACAGACTTGCCTGGGCAACAGCAACTATGTTGTCAGTACCTTGCATATTGCCCACTGATAGTAACCATGGTGTGACTGCAGTAGGCTACAGTGGGCATGGCACCCCGACCATCAGTCCAATAGGCATGTACATGCCAACAGTGCACCTTCCCCATGTTCCCCACTGGACACCTGCAACACCTGTGGTGCCATCAAATGTGACCCACAAAGGACATATCATGCCTGAAAATATGCCCTGTATGGACAGATGCCACTGACACCAGGGAATACCGGTATCATGCTATCAGTATAGGTGCTGGGTCAACCTGTTGTCCATTAACAGTTTCTGCCACATGAGGCCAGGGCTGGTATATCTGATAACAATCTGTGTACACACCATGGGCCAGAGACCCCAGGTACAGTTCCCCATGTCACTGTACATACATGTGAGAGGTGTGCACATCCCAGACACCATCCATGTCATGGACTAAGGAATACATACATGGCAAGCAATGCACAGCATTGGCTACACTCAATAGTCACCCAGGTGTCTGGTTGGTGAATACAATACCCACCTGTGCAGTCAAATCCAGACACTACACTCCTGAGCCACAATGCAGACCATTGTCATGTGGCCTGATGCCAAGGTGTACCCATCACCTAGGCTTGTATAGTCATCTGGCGCAGCGACCACTACACACCCGTGAAGCAATGCACCCATGCATGTCAGTGCTGGCACTCTGTGTCTGTGTGTGTGTTGTATGATATGTATGACCACATTCACACTCCCTACAACCCTCATTTGCACACTGAAGCATGCTGTCTGATGTCAAACACCTCCACATACCCTTTGCCCATATAACCTCCATATGACCTCTGTGGTGCCTGTGATACCTGCCCAGTAATGTGTTGTGGCAATCCCACTATTGATGAATTGTATTCCTGGCCCTGCCAAGCGTGTCAATGTGTGTGCATCCCTGTGAGAGTGTGGCTGTACTACACCTACCATATAGCTACCATATATCTGCTGCAGATATCACTCACCATCACATATATGTTTTGAGGGCTCCTCAACATGTAACCTACGTGCCACATCCAATAACTGCATAGACATATGATAGCACTACATAGTCATCAGGGGTTTGATACCCTGTACTGGTAGGTGTGTGACACAAACATGCATATGTTTTACTCTCCCACCCTCCCTGACTTTTCTTTGCCTCTGTCTGCCTCTCTCACTCCTTCTCTGGTGGATGTGGAGACTTACACCTGCTTTGCTTAGGCAGCAGCATGTATATTTTAAGTGTTGCTCATGATCAGCTGATGGCCTCTGCATGCATTTCAGCCCTCCTCTAGCTGATTGTATGTGGAACAGCTGTGGTAACATTCCCATAGCCAATTGCGTGGAACCACACTCCAATATCTAGGAACATCATGTTGGAGTTGGGCCTTTACTTTCACTGTGAGCAGGAACTCGATCCATTATTTGGCAAACAGCATCTCAGATGGTTTGGAGATCTACCTCTAACAACATACACTGTGGACACAGGACAACACACAGGAGGGGGATGTGCCTGACTTGACAACATCCAATTTGTAATGCTTAGTGATTTTGGGTGAGTCCTGCTTTATCTTGAGAACAACCCTCAGAATCAGAGGAAGGACAGGGAAGGTATAAAGAAACATCCCCTTCCAAGAAAAAGAGAGGGCATCCACTTTTGAAGCCAGAGGGCTTGGGACTCTAGTGCAAAGAGGAGGCAAACAGATCTACCTGAGGATTACCCCATGGATGGACAATGACAATGTCCAGAAACATATATCTGCGAAGCATCCATTTGTGAGCCTGTATTTTGCACCTGCTCAGAGTCTGTTACTATATTTTGCTCTGAAGGAATGTTTACTACCTGAAGACTCACTAGATACTGGACAGCTAGATCACAAACTTGAAGAGCTAGTGTGCAAAGAATGTAGGAATATGCCCCCTTGCTATTATGGCATTGTCTGTGAAGATTTTGAGAGGCCCTGGAAGAAAGAGGGAATGGAAGATCTGAAGGGCAAAAAGGACAGCTCTCATCACCTTGATGTTTTTGTCATCTGATCTCTAATGAGGAGGCCAGAGACCCTGGACCTAGTGGGAATTGAAAGAGGGTCCCCACCCCATGCCTGAGGTATCCAAGAAAAGTTCCTGAGAGGGGACTGGGGGTTAAAAAGGAAGCCCCACATTGAGAAATAGCTGATGAATCCACCACTGAAACTTGAATTTGAAGCATGGAAGAAGGGGGACTAGAAAATCTAAAGGATGACAGTGTTGGAGTCATACTGACTTTAGGAATGACTGTAGGTTTCTGATATGATGTTTGGCCAGAGATAGCATAAGAATAGTGGAGGCCATAAATCCTAGCACCCTGATAAAATTCTCTGACTGCAATTGAAACCATAGGAAGAAGGTATTGAAAAAAGGTGATTAGATAAAAAACCTTGGGAGGAGGCAGGAAAGCCAACATAGGAATGGTGTGGAGCCTGCAGCCAAGAAACACGGGATCCTAAGAAGGAACCAGGACTGATTTCTGGAAGTTTATTGCAAACCCCAGGCTTTGTAAGAGACAAACAGTATACTGGAGGTGGTGAAGCAAGGTCTCAGGGGAGGAATCATCAGTGAGCAGGTCATCTAAATAAGGAAAGATTTGAATCTGTCTCATCCTACAAAAGGTAATCACAACAGCAAAGCATTTGGTGAATACCCTTGGGGTAGTAGAAAGGCCAAAGGGCAAAGCAGAGAACTGAAAATGCAAGGAAGAGACAGAGATGCAAACACTTCCTGAAAAGGGGATTAATTGGGATCTGAAGATATGCATCCTTGAGGTCCAAGGAGTTCAGGAAAGCCTGGGGAGGAAGAAGAGGAAACAGGGTTGATGGGATAACATCCAAAAAGAAGGGACCTTCAGAAAGTTGATGAGCTGAGAAAGATCCGGAATGGGTATCCAGGTGCTTTCCTTTCTGGGAACCAGAAACATTCTGGAATAAAACCTCTTCCTCTCCTGGGAAGGGGATACAGCTTAAATGGTGCTTTGTGCCAAAAGGCCCTGAAACAGTTCTGGGAACAAACAAAGATGATCCTGAGGAGGTTGAGAGATACCTAGAAAAGGAAGAAGGGATTTGCGTAATGAAGTATCCTTGATGGATGATGGACAGAACCCAGGAGTCTTGAGTGACACCTAACCAATTGGGAAGGGACAGGGAATGAAGAAAGGATAAGGGAATCTGACTCATGAAAAGGGGAAAACAGTCAGATAGAATCTGGCTTGTCTTGAAAAGGAAATTTCTGAAAAATAGGAGTCTGAGTGGACTTAACAGGAGGAACACACATAGAACCCTTCTTACCTTTGGGAGGAAAACAAGACTGTTTCCAAACAAAGGCAGCTTTGGATGAATAATTCCTCCAGAACATAGCTATAAGAGACATAAATACATGCCTCAATTCCAGCAAGGCTTTACTTTTATCTTGAAGAGACTTAAAAAAAACTCAGCAGCAGCAGAACCAAACAGGGTCTTATTGCCAAGAGCAGCATCCAACAATTTTGCCTTAATATCATCAGGCAAAGGCTGGAGACAAAGCCAAAAGTAACATCTCAAAACAGAACCAAAGGCAATAGCACTAGAGGAGGCATCAGCTGCATCATAACTACAGTGGTGAGCTATGTGAGATGTAGATCCCAATAAAGAGAGGGTCAAGGCTTTGCCTTGAGAATCAGGGAGGTGTGAGATAGCTTGGGAAGCCTGAGGAAAAAAGTAATAAAACATACCTGGTCATATGCATCTGGTAATTAATAGCCCCAAAAGGCCAAAGTGGCAGCAGTATATACCTTTTTGCCTAGCCATTCCATAGCTCTGCTGTCCTTGTCTGAATGAAGTAGTTTAGTAGAAGGCACAGACACTATGTCAGCAGAAGGACATTTGTAGAGGAACTTGGACTCATCACATACCTTGTAAAATCTATCAGGTTTCTTTAAAGGCTGGAGGTTGAGAATCTGGGCCACAAGGGCTGCTAAAAAGGTGTATAGAAGGGTAGCCAAAACTGGAGGTTACAGCTGAGGGCTTAGGGGACTCCATCTGAAGGAGCTCATCGTACGTCTTTTTAATGTCAGAAACCTGAGAACAGTGACAGTCCTATTTGAAATAATCCATCATATGAGAAATAATATCCCCAAACGAGAGTTCTTCCAAGGGAGAATCTGTTTTTTTTTTTTTTGAGGGATGTTTCCCTAAATATCCTAGGAGGTATAAACCATTGTCTACACTCAACTAATGTAGTAGAAATCTTTTCCCAAGCAAGTATCTTCAGTAGCCCCTTGGTCCCTCTGAAATAATCAGCAGAGGATCTCCCTCAACATCCAGTGAGGACATTTGTAGAGCCTCTGGGAATGTGCAAGAAGTCAAATTCATGCCGGACTCCGATAAGGTCACAACACAGGAATCCAACACAACAACTGAGTGATCCACTAGGCTTTCACCATCCTCGAGAGAGAGATGTCCAGTGGAGGCAGGACAGCAGCCAAATCAGACCTGGATTTCTTGGCCTTTTTCTCAGAAGGCGGCTGACCTTCTGAACAGGAAGAGTCTGCCATAGCACCTTGCGCCAACAACTTCAGATGTTGGTTCTCCATATAACTTGACAAGGAGGAGAGAAGACTATGTAGGGTCTTAGGGACAAACACTTGGCAGATAGAACACTGTGTATGGTCATGGGAAGCACCCAAACAGAACAGACACTGCCTGTGATGATCTTTATGGGGAATCTGCCTCCTTGACTGATATTTTCCCTTTTTGAATGACACGTAAACTCATAAAGTCAAAAGAGAAAAAGATAAGAAGAAACCCCAACAGGGCTCTTATCTGAAACATGTCTCAGTAACCAGCACAAAAGAAGGAGCGTTCAGACCGAAAATCAATGATGGTGTTCTGACTGGCAGTAAAGAAGTTCTGAGGTATGTATGTTCGTACGTCATCTTTATTCCCTACGCCTTGAGTGGGGAGCATACGTGTGATGTACAATGTCTAAAAAATCATAAGGCTTTTGTATGCTGGCCAGATGTTGGGCTACCCTAGGCAGGGAATCCCTTTGGTAAAGAATACTGCAACAGTGGTGCTGTCGTCTACCACAGGGTAGCTCAGACTACTGCAACAATCCAAGTCCTACATTAGTTTTGTATTGTCATAGTCCCAAGAATCTGTAATTAACTTCTTGTGCTGGCATTTTTTTTTTTTTGCCCGACACTGATTGTTTGCTGCATATATGACATGGAGATTCACTTTGCTGTACATTTGTATGCAGCCATCTTCGTAAGTAGTAAATATTGTTACCTGTTGTACCAGTATGATGACTATGGTAGCTGTATATTTTGCAGCTCTTCTTCCAATGACTTTATTATATTATAAATAGGCATTGCCCAAATGAACACACTGGATTATTAGAATTAAATGAATATAAACATATTGAGTAGTTCATGGCTGTGGTGAACAGTGCAACCTTTTCCAGTTGCCAAAACAGTGGAAATCACAGCCAAGCAGTCATAATGATCAGGTTCAATCATCTTGATAGAATGAATATGTTTGCACACGTTCGGAATGATCAGATAATCAACACTGTTAAATGTGGACTGGTCAGACAGAGATAGTGCAGCAGAAGATGAAGCTTTTGACTGCTACCCATCTCTTTTTGTGCTAACCAGCATACCATTGCATGTTTCCTATACAGTAGAAGAGCCTGCAATTATCAATGTATTTTAGAACAAAAAACACTGAAAAAAGGGAAGTGTGGAAGCTGCTTCCCTGATACATTTTTAGTGAATGAAACCATGGGTGGTACACTTAAGGACAAGCAAGAGGAAGGAAGGATCTTGAAATGTTTAATCACCCAGACTTCTCAGAATGTCTGCCTACTTACCCCTCCCCCACCAACACACATTGAGCATAATATTTTAAGCATGTTGTGCATTCAGCAATACATGTAGCTAAAAATCCAAATACGTCCATTATTTAGGCATATATTTTTTTCTAAAAAAGTGCTAACTACTTTAAATAAAAGCTTAGTAATACATCATCAAGCTTATTGTAAACCTTTAAAATAAGGGAGACTCAACTTTATATTTTAAATCATGCAGCTGTCCCTCGGATAAAACATAAGTCTGTAATAGAGTCAGTGGACCCAAATTCAATGAGACAGTTATAATGATCTGGAACCCTTACAACATACAAAAACATGGTTAATTCAGAAAGCAGCACAGTCTTGCTATTTTACAAGGTTTCTCAGGGTATTTGTGTTTTGGAAAGTAAAGCATGAAGCCACTATAAAAATAACACATTTTATTGATTTCTGTTTTAAATTTCCATGGAATGGTATGATGATATGGGAACATTACTGTTTTGCTGCATTTTTGGCTGGTGATGGTTGAGTTGAATAATCAGCAAAGTCTTCCCACCTGTCAACATTTTTTTTGGAATGCTTTGTAGACGTTTCGGTATATGCTGTGATGAGGTGTCACATACAGAATGACAGACAACATTTTAATGTGCCCAAGCACAGTTCCAAAATGAAATTTCTGCAGACCAAGTTTAGCTTGAGGTTTCAGTCTTCAGTCAATGACATGGACTGACCCACTGAATGAGAAATAATATTTTCTATGCACTGAGATCAGGGTAGTGTGAAACAGAGCCACCAGGGAACTAATGGCAGAGTACAGCAATAAAGCGTTACCCTAACGTATAAAAGAAAATGGCAGGCAGTGCCTAGTACTGCATATTTGCTATTTGTTTTTTAATGTTTGTATATAATTTGCTATATACATTGTCCATTTATACTGAGGACCATTTTTAGTAGTAGGTAAATCAAGGCTGAGAGAATCAGACCAAGAAGTCCAGGAGGAATGTCATAACCTTAATCCTCTGCACTTATTGAATATTAGCCCCTGGATTCACAAACTCTGCATCCATGATCATTGCCAGATCAGCACAATTTGCAGTGCACATATGATGAGCCCTGATGCTCATTACACATGCATGTGGTCAGGTCATTGTGTGTGACAAGCAGCTCCTCATCGCAGTCATAATTCAGTCTCATGACTACATCATGTTGCACTTCCTTGCAGCCAAATTAAAGTACAAGCAGTAACCAATGAATGTGCATGAGCTCCTCTGGTGGTCACCACACGTCATTGCGTACAGAAAAGAAAACTATGTTGATGTAATTAAAAGCAATGCATATGCAAAAAAATGTTTAATGAATGGGAAATGTCAGTGATGGCTACTGTTGGAGTGTAGAGGATTGACTATAGCAATACAAACACAAGAGATGGATATGAGAGTATCAAGGGAGCTGACTACCACAGAAGGACTGCATAACACTATGGAGAAGGGGGTATAGAATTATGTAAAATGCCCCCAGGGAAAGTTGGACATTGTAAAGTAACATGATGTACCAACCTTCATCAGTCCTGACAACATCCGAGTTTGATTGGTGTACAGAAACTAAATTGGTAATATCATTAAAGAAGAAAAATATAAAACTCTGTGTGAAGCTGACCTATCAAATCAGTCCACTTGCCTTATATCTTTAGGTCCTTAACAAGGTGAGCCATAGAAGCACTCACACTGAGGTTCTCATAAAAACACACATTTCAGGGGAATGTAACACACTGGCAGACTGACAGAAAAAAAAAACTGACAAGACTCAAGGGATTGCAGCCCATGTCATTTTTAGAGATTTTCTCTACACCAGTGTATTAATAAGATGAACCATAGAAGCATTCTAAATGAGAGTGTCATAAAACACACATTTCAGGGGGAATCCAACACATTGACAAACTGAAAACCAACAATTGTGAAAAATGCAACCCTTAGGCAATTATAGTTCTCCATTCAGCATATTGACATTAAATAATTCACTTCATGAGTGCATCAAACCATCCAAGCAGTTAGACTTAAGGAGTTATCTTTACTTCATTTCAGATTTGCATGGTACTGCACAACAATACTCAGTTCATTTGCACAATCTGTAGCAAGCTCTGTGGTGCGTAACATGGATTGAAGTTTATTTTTGCTGCAAGACAAGAAGTACCCTTTTTCATTGGTTTAAAATAGGCATTAACATTACTGTCTGTGATATATGATGACTGGAAGATGATTTTGATTTATAAGCCCTTCTTGCGTATGTGGGGACTGGTGTGTTTATCTATTTTTTTCAGCAGACTAAAAGGTGGAAACAAAAGTACAGGAAAGAGATGAAAAGAGGAAGTAAGCAGCATGTAAAAACACAAGGAAAGCAAATAAAGAATGAGCAGGAGGGAGGTGGGATAGGAACGCACTGCACAGCATAAGTTCTGAATGCATTTCTCTGTGATTCCTTATTAGATTGTTATTTTATCAGACATACCTCACAGCTTCTTAACAAAATATTCCTTGAAAAATCCAGAAATAGTTATAATTGTTTTAATGAAGTCAATCCTTAGTGATTTGTCAAAAAAGTACACATTTTGTCATGCACTCATCGGACAAAAGTAGCCAATGATATATACAATTATTCACATATCTAGAAAGTTGAGATATACGGGTGGGAGCCTTATTTATTTATTTATTTATTTATTTATTTATTTATTTATTCATTTATTTTTATTTTATTTTAGCCAAGCTAAGTTTTTCACTGTATGATTCCTTAAAACCTCTTGTATTAGAGGTAACATGGGATATATGCAAATGACTCCTTAAGGACATCAGGTATTTCTGGGGTGGCTGTTTTTTTTCTTTTAGTTTTTACTGATTGGTTTCTGACCTTGTTACGCATCGTTTTAGTTTTGTAGTAGGGATATTTTCCAGATACCCTAATGGTTATGGACATCAGCTGGGTATGGCAACCTTGTGTTTCCAAACATCAGCCAAACAGTCAACTTATGCTGTACTGAAGAGGCCATGGGAAGGCTGAAACATGCATGTCCACAGCTAGTGGGGTTTGGCTTTATTGACCTGAATTTGTTAATAAAAGACTTAAAAAAGAAAAAATGTCATAGGCATTCAGAAATGCCATATAGCTGAAACACCTTATGTCCTTATGGGGTCATTTGCATATATCCCATGTTGCCTGTATGATCCTATGATTTGAAATGAGAGGGGAAGTATGAGCCCAACTTGAAAATTTAGGTCAGAGAATTAAAGCAACAGCCTAATAACAAGCCACATCCATAGGTTCTTAGATTCATCTGGCCTTTATAAGCCTTGCCATGCAACCCAAATGTGCCCCATGAGTTAATGCACCTTAGACATTTATATGAAGGGGTGTATTTTGGTTAGGAAAAGATTAACTGACTGGCTCTGTAGATCAGAGACTTGGACATCAATTTCCCATCCATAAGTCCAGGTTATGCTTGAATAAGTTTAGGAAGGAGCTCTGCTTCACATGGAGGGGGAGCCTATTGCAGAGAATGGGAATTCTCTGAGATACATATCTGTCTCTCCAGCATGTTCTGTTTATGTAGCAAGCAAAATTTTGCTCCTTAGATCTAGTAGTTCTGATGCTGTTTACTTTGTGGATATGCAAAAAAGTCCATCAGAGCAGGATCCAAGGATGCCTTGTACACCAGGCATAGATCTTTAGTCTGTAGGAGACTGAGTATAGCTATAATAACAGTTGCAGTTCCATCAGTTGTTATTTGCCTACTCTGATGGAGTGCTCTAGGATTTCCCTTGAAAAGAGGCACTTGTGCTTTGTGGGTTTATCAGAGTAATAAATAGTAACCATTTTGTATAATGCACACTGCAATAGGAGTAGAAAGTACATATTATCTACTCAAAATAGGTAAGATAAAGTGTTCTTTTTGAAAATCTATGTGAAAAAGTGAACAATTCTTGCACTTGAAAGAATTATGATGTCATCTGAGTGAGAGAGGGTTTTTAATTTCTCTGTCTTTTGGTGGCACAGAGGACTTTTATAATGTTCTCCTGGGTTAAGCAAAGCACAATTCAGTGAATCCCAGTTTGCAGAATTTGTTTTGTTTTTCTGTTCTGTATCAGAAGTGACCTTCTGTATAGAAATATAACCTTCTGTCATAACACTGTCTGAGAGTATGTTATATTTATCTGGGAGGAGTACAAAAGAGTCTCTCCTTATATGGCATATTGGGTGGGGGTTTCCCATGATAATTATTAAGAGATGCCCATTAGCAATGCTAAAACTAATAATATGAACAAGGCAAGAGTGAGCCAGTTTATCAGACATATACTCACTGATGACTGTAATTCTTATTCTCAAACATCAGTATAAAACCTTAATGCCCCTAAATTGAAACAGAACAAGTGAATTCTCAGCACTTTGTTTCCATTATCAGCAGTGCACCCTACTTTTTTTTTCTTTTAATTTTTCCATTTGAATTCCTTTCCTGTGCCATGCTGCAACTTATTCTTGTTTTGCATTTAATCCACTTTTCAAAAAAAAAAATACTCTTTCCCTGGGATTCAATAAACCCTACATGGTTATTCACTTATTCATGCACGGGCATGAACAGTTTGCAATTCAATAAACTCTGTGTAGTGGTGCACAATCACGCACAATCATGCTCACACACTGCTAGAGTCCATATAGCCATACAAATCAGCCTGCACAGCTGTCCGCAGCAATTCAATAAACTGTAAAGCAACCATGTAGACTCTGTAGACTTTTTTGAATACAACTGCAGAAAGGACTCTACACAGAAACCAAACTAAGTAAACACATCAGTACACAACTGACTTTAAAAAATAAAAGTACATGCATTAATATATATTTAAATAGTCTTGTTCTAAAAAAAGGGTGAATAATAGTGTTAACAATAATTATTAAATAGATGGAAGCCTTGTTCTTCCCATATTACTATACCCGTAAGTAATGTTGTTCTTCTTCTTTTCCCGATTAGGGGTCGCCACAGCAGAACTTCGATCCACTAATGATTGGTAGTAGATTTTTACGGTGCCAGCTCAACACCCAACCTTCAATGAAGGCACGCCCATTCACACATCTTTCGAACACCACTCGACTGCGGGGAGGACATACAGACTCTACACAGAAGGCACTCCAGCCGAAAATTGAACAGGAGAACCTCTTGCTGTGAGGCGACAATGCTACTGCTGCACCACTGCGGCTTCATACCCATAAGTAATGTATACATCTTAAATATAAAATGGCAAGAAAAACAGCACTGACACCATAATGTAGGCATACTGACCATGTAGGTTGTGGAATACACCAAAATGTAAGAAAAAATGGTTGCACCTTTTGTGTCATCATACCTCTCCACTGCATTTCCCTCGCCTACATGGTTACTAACCATGTACAAGAGGGCCTCTCTACATAGTTACTATGCAAATTACATCCACACATCTTTGATTTACTGAATCACCAAAAAGTGTAACTGTGTAGGGCAAACCACTTCAGGTAGGGACTCGTACAGTGTTTTTGCGCTGTGGCGTTTAGTGCAGTTGCAGGAAAATGAGGAATACATAGCAGGTGTCTGTCTAATTGATAAGTAATTGATATGTAAATATTTCTATAGCCCCACGTGTATATACTTGAGCTGGAGTATGGATGGTGCAGGGTTTGAGTACAGTCTCTGCAAACTTCTTATTTCCTACTTTTTTTCTTTTTCTTTTTTTTTTTTTGCCATTGGTGCATGCAGGAGCACACAGGGGCATGAAGCAAATACATAGCAGGTGTCTGTCTAACTGATATGTAACTAGATCTATAGCCCCACATGTATATCCTTGGGCTGGATTACAGATGATGCAGGGTTTGAATACAGGCCCTGCAACATTCTTTTACTTTGTGTTTTTATTTTTTGCTGTTGTTGCACGCAAGGGTGCATAGTGGTGCGGCACGCAGAAAAGACTGAAGCTATACTTACAAGCAAGTACCAGGTGTGTCATAGGTGCTAATTACAACAGAAGCAGATGGTTTTCAGCACAGTGTTATTCCACAGGTTATAAAACAGGAAGGTAGACCCAAGTCTGTTTTTTTCCTGCCTACTGCAGTACCATTATATAGAGTCAAGGAACTTTTAACCTCAGACAATGCTAGGGGCTGCTGCAGCTTTAATCCATGTGTATGTGCTAGAGGCTGAAGCTGAGGCTGCTGGTGCTCATGACAATAGGCCTAGGCTGAGGAGGATAAGAGTGTTTAGGCCCAGGCTGACATTTCATATGCTACATGACGTTGAGATTGTAGAGCACTGCAGGGTGGACAGGCACACATTAGAAGAACTCTGTGAGCTCTGCCAGCCTTAACTCAGACACAGAGGCAACCAAGGGGAGCCCATCCCAGTGGAAACTAAGGTGTGCACAGCCCTTAGGATATTAGCTACAGCTACCTTTCAAAGACCCAATGGGGATATGATGGGTGTGTCACAGGCATCAGCATCCAAGATCCTACAAATATTCCTGGTTGCCATGCTCATGCACGCCAGGGAGCACATATGTTTTCCTCGTAGGTCTGAGGAGAGGGCCAGCAATATGGTCCACTTCTACCAGGTAGCACACTACCCTGAATTACTAGGTGCTATAGAATGCACTCATGTACACATCAAGGCACCACCTGGTGAGTTGGTTAAAATCTACTATTATGGCAAGGGGTTCTTCTCCATCAAATGCAAAGTCATGTGTGATGCCCAGGGAATTATCTTGAATGTGTGTGCTGGCAGGCCTGGCAGTTATCATGACTCCCATATCTGGCACACACCACAGATGTACCATGTTTGCTAGGGTGAACATCCCATAGAGATATTTTCTGGGGGATGCTGGCTATGCACTGGAGGCATGGCTGATGACACCCCTCAAAAGTGCACACACAGCCACAGAACAATACCATAATGAGGCACACGCTCAAACCAGAAATATCATAGAGCATGTGTTTGTGCTGCTGAAGTCCCGGTTCAGGTGCCTAGACACATCCGGTGGAGCCTTGCAGTATGATCCACGTACATGTACAAAAATGTTCACAGTATGTTCTGTGCTACACAGTCTGATCCTGACTAGTCACTGTAATAGTAAATCTGATTCTGTGGAAACACCTGCAGCAGCATCAGCAAAGGGAAGGGAATTTATTGGAGAAAACTGGCAAAGGAATCAAGGTATTGGGAGCAAATAACTAGAGAGGGTAAGGTAGAATGGGAAGAGGCCAAGAATGTACTTGGACTGCAGGTTAGAGACTGCCTTCCCTGTCAAGGAATGATATCAGAGTATAGGCAAAGAGAAAGAAATATGAGGGTCCTAAATGAAAGACCAGCACTGGTAGAATTTTTAGCAGAATCCAGAACAGAAGCTGCCATTCAAAAAATAATAATTGGTAGAGCATATACAATATTGTATTTATTTATTTCCATTTGTTTACTGGGAAAGCTCAATTGGGACAAAGCCCATTTTCAGTGAAGGCCCAGGGAGAAAAGATCCACAGAGATTTACAAAACAGACATTAGAGAAATTTACAAAATAGACATTAGAGATTAAGAGCAAAAGCTGTCTGAATATTTTAACACTATATGCTTATGTTACATAACTGACATTATATTGAATAAGAACATTCATCATATAGACAAACAACATAAGTTCCTTTAAGGTTTAACATTCATTTAAAGTAATATACCTGAGATGAAAGTGGTTGGAAGCCCTTTCAGTATGCATTTAGTGCAGCCATATTACTTATAGGTTATTTAATATCAGAAATAAAAAAAAATGTGTTAAAAGTAGAGATAAGAGTAACAGATAGTTAAGGTGAGAGATGAAGATTATATTATTTGTAGGCTTATTTATTAACAACAGTCAGAATATGAGTTAATAGAAGAGATAAGAGTAATGGATAGTTATGGTGTGACAGATGTGGTGTCAGAAATAGAGAGGGTATGGGACTGCTAGGGTTTCCACCCCTCCGTTTTTTTTCCGGACTATCCAGAAATCAAACTGATTCTCCAGTAGTCTGGAAAACACTGTACAAACTTTGGTATTCTGTTTCAAAAAGGAAACAGACTATCGGAGTTTGTAAATCGGCTGATTTACTATGCTTTTTTTACAGAAAAGCATAGTAAATCAACCGAAAGCAGACAGCAGGAACGAAAAAAGAGGGCGTTCCTGCCTAGTGATGTCATTGCGATGTCACAAAATGGGCGGAATGTAGGCAGGAGAGGGCTGAGCAGGGTTACTGGTGATGCGAGGGGTGTGGCTTTACTCTGGTTTTAGCCACGAAGGAAGGTGGCAACCCTAGGGATTGCAGCATTAAAAAAGGGTGATGATAAATGAGTACATGTCTGTAAGCAGAGGAAATGGATTGATTAGCCTAGGACTGTGGGTAAAGCATTAATCAGGGATGGAACATTGGCAAAGCCACCTGTTATTGAGGTGGGTTCTAAGTAGATTTTTAAATTTGATTGGGTCACCAGTGGTTATGATTTCCTGTGGTATTGTATTCCAAAGTTTAGAGACATAATTAGAATAGAGGAATTCCCTCGCTGAGATGTTAGGTTTGATAACCTGTATTAGTGTTTCATTTGAGGATCTGAGGACTGTAGTGTTGGCATTGAGTAGGAGCAATGCTTGAAGGGCAGGTGTTTTGTTGGGTAGGTGTACCAATTTGTGGGCATAAGAAGTTAAATATAGTTTAAGTGGTGAGGTAGTTCAAGCCAGTTGAGTTGTTGTAAGGCGGTGCAGTGGTGAGACCTGTGGGAAGAGTTAGTGGCAAATTTAGCAATTTTATTGTAGCATGTTTCAAGTTTGACCAGATCAGTTTTTTTTTTAGATTGGTAAGGATTGGGGATGCATATAACCGTGTGGAAAGTAGATAAGTTCTGGTAATAATCTGCCCAGGGGTGGCTGTGAAGAATAGTTTGAATCTGTACAGTGCACCTAGGTTTGAGTGTGTCTTTTTGATAGCATGGGAAAGGAGAAGATCAAATCTCAACTTGTCTATTAGCATACCCAGTAACTAAGTTTATATCAGTAAATATAATATTATATTATACCTAGTAACTTAGTTTATATTAGTAAATATTGTATTATAACTATAAAAATCAATCAGAGGAGGTTAGAAAGGACTGAAAAGAGAGACTGAATAAGCAATTCACAAAGAAACAATGGGAGGATATATGTATGTCTCCAAAATATGAAACAAAATCTAGAAGGTTTATGATTTTGCTTGGAAATGTTTACACTGATATTGTTAAACCCCAAGTAGACTCCAAAGATTTTTTTTCTCAGCTAGACAGCAAATGTTGGTGTTGTGATTGGGAATAAATAGGTACTTGAGAATATATTTTCTGGGAGTGCTGTGATTTGGTGGACTTTACGGATTCCCTGCGAGATTCACTGTCAGAGATGCTAGGTGGGTAGATTGGTGTGATGAGGGAGATGATTTTTCTGAGCTGCCATACAGAATCGGAATTGCCTAGACATGGTAAGACCTTGCTGTGTGCAATTATGGTGACTGCCAAAAAAGCAATTACTAGAAAATGGAATTCTAAATCTAAACCAACTATCTTAGAAGTAGTGAATATAGTAACAGAGATAAAACAGCTGGAATTAAGATCTTTAAAAAAAGTAGGAGCAAACTATGTAGGAAAGATGGGAATTTTGAGAACACTACATACAGGGAAGGAATGAAGTTCAAATGAAGTCTGGAATTAAATGAGTTATATAATGTTTGACTGAAAATGATTGGGTAGATTATAATAAATGTATAATGTTTGAAAAATGGGAGTGTGTCAGTATTGTTTGTGATATAAAATGCTTGCAATCAGGACTATGTCAGTGTTGTTTGTTTTCATTTATATAAATATATGATTGCTTATGTCATAAGTGATGGTTTAATGAAGATGTTTCTTGTTTTAAAAAAAAGTGGCAGGAATTGAATAATTTATGTAATGTTGCTTAGGTTATATGGTATATAGCAATATATGTGAAGTAGAATGTTTGTTAATGTTAATTTGTTAATACAGTTTGATTACTTTTGTATAAATGTAAATTTGCCTATGTCACAAGTGGTAATTCAATAAAGATGTTTAAAAAAAAGAGTGATTCTATTGGACTTTTCCACTTCTATAGCATGCCATGCTGTTTTGTGCAATATTTCAAGGCTAGTCCTTTAGTTTGCCTCTACATGCAGTATAGCAGTTTCAGAAATAAGCTAATTTTGGTTGCAGAGCTGAGCATATAAAGACCATAGTGATCATTAGCCTAGTATATACCTATAAACCTATGACCAAGATTATGCATAAAAACTGAACATTATTTAGATTTTAAATGCATGCTTTTTTAAAGACATGGCTTATAATGATTGCAAAGAATAAATGGGTTTCAGTTAGGCAACGGAACTGTACCTTATTTTTCTAAGCATGGTATGTCGTCAAAGATGCAGCTGTGGTGTGCATTTACCAATACGGTAAAACTGGTCAATGCTGCTTACACTGTAAGACAGAGTCCACATTGTTTGTACTGAAAGGTAAAGCCTACATGGCTTACCTTATTTGGTAAGGTCTACTCTTTTTTCTGTGGATGGTAAGACCCATAGTACCTGTACCATATGTAAAGATCCACATGGCTTGAACAATATGGTAGGGCCCTAAGATCCACATGGCTTGGACAATACTGTACGACCATAAGGTCCATACTAATATCACATAATGGAAAGGAGGCCTCATGCCATCCAGCGTACATTCAGAACTCTGATACTTTTCTTCACTTCTGTATACAGTTAAGATATATTCTGAGCTTTGATACCTTCTCTCTAGTTTTTTCTGAGAATGAGTGCAAATTGAGAAAGGGAAGCTATAACTTAATATGACAAAACAATAGCAGAACATAAACTAGCATTTATACTGGCTTGTTACAGTTTTAAACTATAACTTAGACACAATTATGATACAAGATTTAGAAATATCTACCCAAGCAAATTAAGACCCAACTTGGAATGAAACCCAATATAATACTTATCTATCTAAAAGGCAGTCTAAGATTCTTTTTTAATAAAATCATGCATTTTTATAAAAATAACAATATGAATAATATTATTCCATGCCTAACAACTACAGGAATTGTAAATCATTTAATTTTGCTTTAATAAAGATTATGAATATATTTGTTAATGCAAATCATTAAATCACCAAAACATGGAAGTCCTGGCTGTTTACAGACTTTTCCTTGACATATTCTTGTGGATGTCAGATGCAAAGGGGAATATCGCATCAGCACATGTCAGAAATGAGTTTAACAAACCTACTCTCCTACCCATATGAAGCCCTCTTTCTTATTTTATAATTGGAAAACCTGTTATAAAAGAAGGGCTGAGGGGAAAAAACTGCCTGATTTAGATATTGGTGGGATCTAGTGCAGAGTTCTGCTGTCCTCCCTTGAAATTTAGTATGTAACTGATTCATATTTCATTTAGAAACTTGTATGTACATATACAGGCATCAAACTTCTACTGCTCATAAATATCTTGTAAGTCTTTCAATGAAGTATGTCAGTGGAGCTATTTGGACCATACCATAGCTATTGCAATACTCTTAGAAGTGACTTTTCCCTGCAAAATGCATGTAGATGATACTATATTGACAGTGGTTTTACAGGTACTACATGCCAACAATCATTCTGCAAAGAAAAAAAGTCCAAAGTTTGTTTTGCAACTTGCAGAACAATAACATGATACGCACTTGTAAAGTTAATGATTCAAGTCTGAGAAGTTGGCACCAAGGGCATTAAGAAGAAAGAAGCTATCAGACTTGGGCCATTCATCTCTGTTGTCAGTTATATGAAGTTTATTTCATGCTCCCACTGCAACAACACATCTGATGAGGATGGCAAGGAGTACAATGAAGAACAGTGTAAGTAACAATGAGGGGTAACCATTTTGCTACTATCTCATTATAGAAAGGAACCCTCATGCATACAGGGGTTAAGATGATTGAAGCCACAATACATCAACCTCTGCAGGCAG
The DNA here is from genome assembly GCF_019279795.1 of Protopterus annectens. Taxonomy (NCBI): domain Eukaryota; kingdom Metazoa; phylum Chordata; order Ceratodontiformes; family Protopteridae; genus Protopterus; species Protopterus annectens. The sequence goes on along the minus strand of NC_056737.1, from coordinate 1,748,065,699 downwards.
CTGGGATATACGGATTAAGCTTAAAAAGGAAAGTCTAAGCTGTACAGGACCTGCAGTTTCATAGCATTTCCCCGTCACTGTCTTGGTCTGTGACCCATCACTGGGAGCAAATCACTCAAAAACGGACTGCAACCAGAGCATGAAAATAGAAGAGTTATTTGTCCTGGCATCAAACTGGGACATAAATGTGTAAATAAAAGCCCAATGGTATACACTTATTAAATCTTTGATCAGTTCATTGAAAATTTGATTGAGGTGGTAGATTATATCACTAACAGTGGTATCCATGGCTTTAGAAGCTAATGAAAAAGAAATGTAAATGTCACATCCTAATTCTACAGTGCTGTTAATTATATTATATACTGCCAAAGTTTAGTCTCACTCTAAAATGACAAATTTCTTTTCCAGACCTGGATTAGTCTGGCTTCTTCATTTTACCAGTCAAATAAATAGAAGACATGATTAAAGGTGCAACAGGATACATCCTTGGAGATTGGATTGTGCTTCTTATGACAGTTTATATATGAACATAATACTGAACATAATGTAAACAGAGTGTGATCACCAGATTGTATATGATTAGGAAAATATAACTCCTCAATATTAATTAGTTAGCCATAGCGTGAATTTATTTTAGCCCTTCTACAATATGTGATAATAATGTACTACAAAGCAAAATTTAATGCATTGCTGAATAAGGTAAAAACATGAAAAATATCTTTTATTATTATGCATGTAAAATATTAGGGGATTATACTGTAAAATAAAGTAACCAGGATTTTACTGATGTTCTATAAGACACAAGTATATGATCAATGATCTACATGAGCAAAAGCATAAACAGGTAAAAAGTCAGACATATCAGATGGATTGTCTCAAATTTGCCATAAACTTTGATGACAAAGTGGCTTACAAGAAAAGAATATCAACTAGTAAACATCTAGGTTTGATTGTTGTGACATCTTTAAAGTAAACTGTGTCAGACTCTGAGAATGTCTGTTTCTTTCTAATCATAATGGTTGCACATTGCCCTTCTTTATCACTGAAAACAAAAGTAACTGTCATCTGTGCTTTATTTTGAAAAAAAAAAATATATATATATATATATATATATGCGGGTGTGCATGTATGTATCTATCTCTGTATATATATAAATATATATATATATATATATATATATATATATATATATACACACACATCGTTTCTTCCTTAAACTAGTGCCAGCTTATTGCCATTCTTGGTCTTATTATGTCTTCACTAAGGATGGACTGAAAAGTTTGACCTAGCCTTGAAATTACAGATGTACAGATGTTGGATAGTATTAATTTTTTTTAGCAATTTCAGCCTGCATGTTGTACAAACTTATGCAGCTGTGTGATCTACTGGATGATTTGCACAAAGCAATTTAATGAATCTGATCTCAGCAATTCAGAAAAAAATCCTTAGAAATAAATCATTCATAGAATGGAAGAGAGCAACCTTTTTTATATGAAAAACATCTTATCTTTAATTTTGCTGTTTGGGAAATTACCAAGGATCTGCCTGTCCCTTAGCTCCCTTAACAGGGTCTAAAAACTCACCTAAAGCAATACCAGAATCAGAGCAGTGCTGTTAAAAATCTGTGCCTTCAGATGCCTTCAATTTCAAAACAGGATCCACTGCCATGTTTGTCCTCATGTTTGGAGTACCATGGCTGTGGCATCTGCTGTGAAGTAGTTGTGATTACTCATTTTGCCCTGGAACAGAAAGTCCTTGGGGAAAAAATTAAAAATCAAATCTGCAATGTCTCATAGGCCAAATTGTAATCTCCATAAGCAGTAATATTCACCCTGCTGTAACCTCTCATATTTAGCATTGCTTGTCAGCAGTGTACTAACAGCTAGTAGCAGGGTTTCTGCTTGTCTAATTATGTCTCATTTAACACTCCTTATATTCTAGGTATTTTACAGCACAAATGTTTTCAGAAATGAAGAATCTGTTTGGCACGGGGTTTGACTTCTAACACTCAATTCTGCATTATCTGAATTGACGTTCTCTGTATGCAGTGCAGTTAAATGATTGATGAGCTTGTTACGCCTGTCTTCTGTAATTTGGCCTACTCCCTCTTTACTCAATGCACTCAACAGCCAAGTTTCCAATTTAGTAATAAGACAGTGAATTAACTATGAATGATTTATTTCTGAGGATTTTTTTCTGAATTACTGAGACCAGCTTCATTAAATTCTTTATAATCTACAGCTGTTTAACATCTTCCTTACTTTTACTAGGACACGATTTATGCTGGTCAAACATGGAATGCAAACACGAAAAAGTAATTTTGGTTCATGCAACATTGTTATTTTTTATGTTACTTATATTATATTACTGAAGAAAATAATGGGGTAACAAAACAAGCTATCAATGCATCTTTGAAGATAACAGTGAAATACTTTTTTTCAAATACACTTTTAAAAGTTGTTTAAAGTACACTGTTGTCTTTCTTTAAATTTAAGTTTGTTTGCGGTAGCTTTGCACTTTGGACACTCTTTTACCATACTTTTACATTACAAAGGCTGGGATTATTCATCTAGTGTCAGTAGATATTTGACTGTTCTATCTGATTTTGGATCCAAACAAAAGCTCTCTAAGTGTGGTCAGTTTAATGGACAGAGGGCTCAGTAGTCAGTTTTCTGTATTTCCAGGTCTGGTCTACCCCCCAATCTAGACTACAGTGGCCAGACCAGTATTCCTCCCCAAAGGAAGTCGACCAGAGATATTCAAACAACCTTTGGCTCCATCTGCCTTCTTTCTACTGACCATGCTGAGTGTATATTAATTACTTTATATAAAGATCTTTCCACATATCAATGTGTTTGCCTAGTTTTCTGTGGCATGCACACTAGCAGCTCTACAGCAGTTTCTTACCCATTACTCCCCCTCCCTTGTAGCTTCATTCCTCCCTTGTTAAAAGTAATATTCTCAATATAATTTTATACAGGTACTCCACTAGATGGTAGAACACCTCCACTCTTCTAGCAACTTGCAGTATGCTATTGTCCTGCTCCCTGCTGCTCTCAGGAAATTTACTTCTTGCTATTTGTATTTGTCCTGTCGTATTAGCCATAAACTCATAAAGTTCAGCCCCAACTTTAAATTAGGTATTAAACATACGGTGAGCTTGCCAGCAGCTTTGTGTACTTAATAGTGACTGTTTCACTTATAGATTTTGTTGGGTTTCTCTTTTTGCACAATCCTCCTTCTCGGCTCTGCCTGCTCCATTTGCCATTCAGGTTCACTCTGCTCCCCTACCCTGCCCCCAATTCCCACCCTCCCCCACTAGCTCTACATTTATACACACATAGATACTCCCACACTAGAATTAGCCTATCAGAGCAGGCTCCACCTACCTCTCACTTAGCTATTTCCCCCACCCACTAATTATTCTCTCTTCTCTCCACTCTTAATCTTGCATCCTCCGTACTACAGCATTTATACTATCTAACATCACATACCAATTTATCAATCACTAAACCCTTTATTTATTATACCATATAACCCCACTGCACATAACAGTCTTAAAATAACCATGCACCCCACACCTGCACAGCCATTACTCATAATACGTATTCCCTTCTCCCTCTACCATCTATTCCACCTTATCAGCCTTCCAGTCTTCTCTTATTCTGTACGCAATCACACAACCTCTAGATATCCCAAAAAAGAATCCTTACATCCTATATTTCTTCTCACCTCTACCACTACAACGATTCTCTTCTCCTTAACAGAAAGCTTATTGTTACCTCAAATACAGTCCCCATCCCTCACAATCCATATCCCATATTATTTCATTCCTTCAACTCCAACTCTAAGGACTCTAAAGACCTTTCATCCCTCCTTCTTGAACTAATCTCTATCCTCCTTTCAGGAGACATACATCCTAACCCTGGACTCCCTGCCAACCAGAATACAAACTAAACCTCAACATATTCACCCTCTCTCCACAAATCTCTCCTTTTCACAACAGTTAATTCCCAAAGCCTATGCAATAAACTACCCAACTTCCATGCTTGGCTCTCCCATAACCATCCCTACATTCTATCTATCTCTGAAACGTGGCTCAAACCACATCTGAAAGACTCTGAACCCCCCCCCCAGCTGTAGAATCATAAGAAATGACAGAACACAAAAGAAAGGAGGTGAAGTAGCCCTACTTTGCTCCTCCTCTCTAACAGAGACACCTTACACCAATCCTGTAATCCAATTTGCTACAGCTGAAATAACCTTGGCATTCCTAAAAATCAGCAACCATAAAGACATATGCATAACTGCCCTATATATTCCATCTTGAAAAAAAAAATCCCCATTCTTGAACATATTCTCTCTTGGTTCTCATCTAACAGAAGTAATGAAACAATTCTCATAGGTGACATTAACATTAACTGGACTTCTATTCACTCAGCTGCTACTTCCCAGAATATAAACCTATACAATTTCACCCAATTAATTAACCCTCCCACCAGACCTAATAAAGATAACTCTTCAGTCACTATTCTGGACTGGATATTAATTTCCTATCCCCACAATATATCTGATAGTGGCAACCTACCCGATTTCATTAACTGAACTTCTATTCACTCAACAGTTACTTCCCAGAATATAAACCAATACAATTTTACCCAATTAATTAACCCTCCTACCACACCTAATAAAGGCAACTGTTCAGGCAGTATTCTGGACTGGATATTAGTTTCTCATCCCCACAAGATCTATGATAGCGGCACCCTACCCGATTTCCTTAGTGATAACCTTCCTGCCTTTGCACATCACTCACCTTCTGCTCTACACCTATAACATAACTATATCTCAACCTGTACCCTCACAAACTTTAACCATCAAGCCTTCTCTGACTGCTTAAAACATATGAACTAGAACCCTCTGAAAACTCTACCTCTTGAAAATGCTGTTACTTACTTTAATACTTCATTCACTAACCTACTAAACAGCTTTGCTCCTCCAAGAACTAAAAGGGTGAAATCCAAAACCATCCCCTGGCTATCCAAAGAAACTATAACCCTCATGCATATCCATAACAACTTGTGGAAAAACTACCTAAAATACAAAATACCTAACTCCCTTACCGAATACAAGCAAGTTTGTAATAGGGTTAAAAAACAAATTGCTTCCGACCACAAATCCTACTACTTTAAGCTTCAGAACGATCACAAATCCAACCCAAGAAATTTTGTAGTAGTATTTCTGCCCTCCTAAGTCCTGGCAGAAAAGACAATCCTTGCCCTGACTCTAGCTCTCCAGATCATATCATAGCCACAAAATTTTAGTTTGGTGGGTCAACAAGCTATCCACACTACTACCTATCACCACAGAAGTCCCACAAGGTTCCATTTAGGTCCCCTCCTATTCTCCATGTTCATTAATAACCTCCGCAGCATCTGTCAAGATGCAACAGTTATACAATATGCTGACGATGCAACATTTTTCTGTTCAGCCAATGATCCTCAGAAACTCCTCTCTATAACCCAAAAAGCCTTCCATACCACTGAAAACTGGTTTCTTAACAAAAACCTAATACTAAATCCCCCCAAACAACAAACTGCTGCTATTTACACAAAACAAATCTACCACAACACCCAGCCCATTTAATATTGTGCCCAGGGATGGGACTGTCATCTCCCCTGACACTCACACTAAATTTCTAGGAGTGACCATTGATAATAACCTCAAATTTGATCAGCATATAAATCAAACCATTAAAAATATCCACAATAAACTGGGCAGTCTATATAAAAATAAACCATTTCTAACACAACCAGCTAGGATAACAATTGCTCAAACTCACCTCCTTTCCACACTATTTTATGCCTGACCCATTCTCACCAACTTACCCAAAACCAAAATTGCCAAACTCAGCACCTGTTACAATCAAATTGCAAAATATGCTACAGGTGCCCCCTTCCTAGCCCACTACAGCCATTCCCTAAGACAGTTTGGCTGGCTTAAATTCCCTTATCTCCTAAACTATCATCAACTTTCCTTTGCCCAAAATCTCCTACTATTCCTAGACAAAACTCCAGCTCTGGCCAATCTACTAGAACCACAACCTAAAACTATACAACTTTGCTCTAGCAACAAAAAAATAATCAAGGTCACCAAGACCAACAACATGTCAGGGGACTCCCTCTTTCCTAACTACATAGGCAAAATTTGGAACATCCTACCTACTGCTATTACCTCAGGAGGCTCAAAGATTGCATTTTAAAGCCTCCTGAAAGAAACCCTAAAGCACACATGGATATGCACATGTTTCCCACTTGGCTGACCCGCCCATCCTCTCCCCTTACTCTTGCCTTCTGGCTTCATCTTCATCACTAATAGAATGCAACTTCTCTATCTTCCTTCCAGTTCCACCTCAAATTCTAACCCCTTAGTCAATACCCATATGTCACTGCTATGACACTGTTATCTAGCCACTAAACTTTACTTTTCTCTTTGCACCTCTACTTTTACTTTATATTTGAGCTACTTATGCCTCCTGCTTTTCTTATTTAACCTGTTATCCAATTTACCATCTCTGTCTCTTCTCCTGATACTATACTCCCTACTATGTCTAATCTTTGCTCTTTTTGTTGCTATACTCCCTACTGTGGCTAACTTGCTCATAACTCAAATGTATAAAGCAAAAAATGCAACCCCTGCTAACAATGTCCACCATTATGTAATGCCTCACCCTAAAACTGTAAATGAACCTATGTGTTCAATCTATGTAATTATGTTAAATCTTAAGCTTCAATGCTATGTTACTAGTCAGTGTTAAGTTTGATACTATCTATGCAAATTTGCATTAAGCTTGAATGCCATGTCACTAGTCAATTTTAAGTTTAGGACTATCTATGTAAATTCGAATGCTTCTGTATACACCTTATATTTTGCTTAAAATTTAACTGTGGAACTTTTCTCCCTGGGTCTCCACTGAAAATGGACATGCATTGAGTCAGACTTTCCTGGTTAACAAATGTAAAATAAATTAAATAAAATAAATTTAACTCCTTCTTCATAGACTCAATAGCCAAGCTCACTACATCTTTCCCTAGCAATTTATTAGTTCCTACCATATCTCTCGCATACAACTCCACTCCATTAGTCTACCATGCTACTCAACCCCCTCCTTTCACCTTCAAACCCAGTCCTGTCAACACCATAAAAACTCCTCCAAAAATTAAAACCATGTTCTAATGCCTAGACAATCTACCATCTACCCTCCTCAAGCTAGTTGCTGACAGCATAGCTCTTCTCATCTGCATCCTAATTAATTGTTCCATTCAAGAATCCTATGCACCCCTCCTCTGGAAAAAAAGCCTTTATTATTCCCTTACACAAAGGGGGCAACAACATTGACATCTCCAATTATCGTCCAATAGCCATTCTCTCCCCTATCTCTAAAATTCTTGAAAAATGTATTCACCTTCTATTCTCACCTTACCTCCTAGACAGCCATCTGCTGACCCCGATGCCACATGGATTCAGACCTGGGCACAGTACCACCACAGCCCTTCTGTCCTTCCTTGATATCATCAACCCCACTCATGACTCAGGCAATATTGTATCTACCCTTCTCCTAGTCTTATCTAAGGCCTTCAACACCATTTCCCATAACTTACTTTTGCCCTGGCTCTCTCCTATTAATCTTTCCTCCTCTTCCATCAATTGGTTTTCCAGTTACCTCTCAAATAGCCAACAGGCCATTAAGTGGAAACATTGTACCTCTTCCTACCTTGACACTCTGACAGGCATTCCCCAAGGTTCTGTCCTGGGTCCTTTCATTAACAACTTCCATGACTGTATCCCAAATGCTAAACTTGTCCAATATGCAGATGACTCTACCATTATCTGCTCTGCTGAATCTCTCCCAAAACTCATGCAAGTAACTCAGGATGCCATCACCAGCAATGAGGCATGGATGCTAAACAATCATCTAGTTCTCAATGCATCCAAAACCAAAATTGTGATCTTTACCCCATCTAAAACATCAAAATAGACAAGAGCTCCTTCTCTATAGTTAGCAAAAACATGACTCCTATCAAAATAGTTCCCCATACTAAGCTTCTAGGTGTCCTTATCGATGAGCAACTAAGGTTTGACATTCACCTACAAACTAACATCAAGAAAACCCACCAGAAGCTTGGAATGTTTTATCGACACAATTGTTTCCTTACCCCTTCAACTAAGCTTACCATCTCTGCTACTTACCTCCTTCCCTCTCTCATGTATGGAGCCCCTCTCTTTACTAATCTACAAGCCACCCTTAAAGCTAAACTGGCTTCCTGCTACAATAAAATCTCTATGTTTGCTACCACCTCCAAATCTTCCTCCCACCACTGTGATGCCCAATATACCTTGAATTGCCTGGAACTACCCAACTATCTTTTTTACATTCAGCTCTCTACTGCCCATAAACTCATTTTCAAGCCATCTAACTGCCCCTCCATCTCCTCCACCCTTACCATGCATCTTACCGACAGATCACTGAGGTCCAATAATTAGACCCTCCTTGAAGTGTACAAACCCATACATACTCCTGGGCAACTTCTATTATCATTTTCCCTAGCATGAAAATGGAACTCACTGCCACCCAATATCCAAACTACCCTGAACCACTCCACTTTTAAGACTTTGCTCCAGTCCTATCTCTCTCTTCTAATTGGAAATACTCCTGCTCTCACCCTTCATAACTTCTATCTACTTGACTGCTACTTCCTTCAACATTTCTCTCTCAAAATTCTACCTAACACTAGCCAAGCTCTTTTTCCACCTTCTACTTTCTCTTACAATTACGTACTCCCATTATGCCTTAGATAGTATAGGCATTTGCATTCTACATACTGTAGAATGCTTGTTATCTCATATTTGTATAGAATTTATTGTTATGGCATACTACACAAATCCTTTTGTTACTATGTTACTATATCAATATGTCTGTGTTATTTTTTTTAATTGTGTAATATTGTATATTAATTTTTGTCGATTTTTGCTTTTGTATGACTGTACATGGAGCTTTCCTCACCGGACCTCCATTGAAGAAGGGCTCATCTTGGCTCAATGAACTTTCCCGGTTAAAAAAAACTGCAAATAACTAAATAAACATTTGCATGGAACTGCTCGCTGCACCATTGCCCTGTGCAGATGCAAACATCTGGAAGCAAATTTTCCCTTTAGAACTATCTATAAAGCAGTACCCTGTAAATCAGTAAGTACAGAGAAAATACCTTGTACACTGACAATTTAGAGCAGCTATTTGCACATAGAGTTGCAATACTGTTAAATTTAGTATGTTATAGCCTAGTCTGCCTCCAACCCCCTCCAAATAAACAACCCAAAAGCCTTCTGTTAACTCCCATATGCCACACCATTGTAGCTCACCAATTAGGGGACCAGACAACATGGATATGCAATTTCCTAATTTCTCTGCAGCCATCCTGGTGAATATGGGTATCTTGAGAAAATGTAGCAATTGTCTCATGTTTACTGACAAACATCTAATCCTTAAAGTAATGGATATACTATGCCAGAGATGTACATACACAATGTCACTGGAGGCTAGTAGCACACATCAGGTTGTCAAAACCACGCACACAGCACTCCCCACACATGGCAGACAATACAAACATAGACCAATATATATTCTGATTTTAGAACACCCATCAGAAATTATACTCAGTAAACCCAAAAGCACTTAACAAAAGCAACACCTAAAAACATGCATACAGCATCACTCAGTGGGGCTCCAAATACAAAGCCCATAGGGTAAGAAAACACACTTCACAGGACTCTACCCATAGGCGATTCCATTGTAAGACATACTGATGTCTGTCTAACCAGGCTGTACAAGCAGCTGATAAAGGTTAATTTCCTATCTAGAGCCAGGATCTACTAAATTATGCATGCACTCAGGTCACTGCAATACAGTGCCAGTATGATTTGTTCATAGTCTAAGTAGGTGTAAGTGACCTGAGACATACCTGCTTTGATTATATGAAGAGAGACATTATAGATCTCTCTACATGTCTCAGGCCTATATGAGCTTAGCATTGAGCAGCATAGTACCTTTACAAGGGATGATGCCACAATACCAATAAAAGATGACTTATTTTAGCAGATGACTGAGTCTCTGGTGTAATTCTAAGAGGTTCCAATATCTGTCAGCATGGTAAAACATGGTTAACACACCATGTCACTTTGCCAAGGGTGGAATCTACCTGTTCTCTCTTGGCTTTTGAATACTGACTCAAACTTTATCTTTCCCATAGAGCCTTTCTTAGTCAATGCCAAATATACAAACCTACAGACACAGCAAAATTAATTCAAATGAACCTCAAAATATTACTGCTCAGTGCCAGGAGTATAAACAAAAAAACAAACTCCCTACAAGCCCTCCTCACCCTGGAGAATATAGACATCTGTGCAGTTACCAAGACATGGTTTAAAGTTGCTTAGAGTATCCCAGTAGTGCAAGGTTTCAGTCCCTTCTGCACTTTTTGACCAGTAACTGCACAGACAGGAACTAAAGGCGTTTGTGTTTCAATACACATTAATAACAAGCATATATTTAGGTTGGATATGATGCAGTGGGGGGTTTTCCACGTGTTACCATAGATAAAAATCCTGTATCATATTCTAGCAAGTTTTAGGTCACCATCTGCGTCCCATGAATCTCATAGTGCATAAGTAAACCTACCGCAGACACATACCCTCCAACCTAATGTCTTACTTATAGGGGGTTTTAATTACCCTTCCATAGACTGGGAATCCTACATTGCCCAAAATCTGCAGGCACAGAGATTCTGGACTTCATAAATACAAACACGCAACCATTTATTCCATATGCCCACTAGAGATTCCAACATACTGGCCTATGGGATAATGCTTCACCACCCCCAATGTCATGTCCACCCTCTTGAGGTCTAACTATAAAGCTGTCTCTTTCAAAATGAAAATCAAATCAGTAACCCCCAGTAAATCTACTGACTATTAGGAACTATTCCAAGGCAAACTACCTTTTTTATTGTGCGATAGTTTGTCAAAATTAAGTGCCCTTCCAAATCTAGAGAACACAGCAGTTTATGCAGAATTGTCCACAAAAACTCTGTCAATGGCAGCATAGTGCCTGCTGTACCAACCAGAAGTAAGCCCAGGACTAACTCCAAAAACAAACCACCTTGATGGTATTCCAGATGAAACAGGTTATACGACAAAAGGAAAATATTATGGCTAAAATCGGGAAGTGTAATTTCCATAAATATAAGAACTTCTCATCAAAATAAATAGGCAGCTAAGATGGCTAAGTCCAATAAAACCAATTTTGAAGATAAGATAGCCTCCCAGGAAAAAGACAACCATAAAGCCTTCTTCAGCTATGTCAGAAACTTCAAAGGCAGCACACACCACTGTGCTGAACTGGTGGTTAATGGTGAGCTAGGTAGCATAACGAATATGCTGGTTGACAAATTCATTTTCATCTTTACCCTCACTCACTCCCAGCCACCTCCCAAGAAATACTTTCAAACAGAACCCCTCCAGCTATAAATAGAGAGCATATCCTGGCTGTGCTTGTTAATGCCAAGAACACAACCTCAGTGTACTCAGATAATATCCTGGGATGCCTCTCAAATAATATAACAAAATGACCTGTCAGGACTACTGGAGTTATTGTTTAACTTTAGTCTTAAAAGAGGCGTTGTGCCACAAGAATGGAGAACTGCAGTGGTTACTCCTCTTCATAAGGGAGGACCATCAATAGATCCTGGAAACTACAGATCCATTAGTCTGACTAGTCATATACAAGGCCATGAAAAGAATTATGGAAATGATCAACAAGAACATAGGAGACCTTCAGACACTGGATCCATCCCAGTTTGGCTTTGTCAAAGGAAAGTCATACCTACTGAACCTAGTGTACTTCTTTGAAAAGGTCACTAAGACAATGGATGAGGGTAAAACAGTTAATACTGCCTCCCTTGACATAACTAAGGCATTTGATGTAATATCCCACTCTGGCATTGTTAACAAACCTATGCAATTACGGCCAGCTGGCTCACAGATAGGACACAGGGAGTTAGGATTGATGAGACCATTTTATCAAGGAGGCCATTCATCAGTGGAGGTTCTCAAGGCTCTGCACTGGGTCTGTTCCTCTTTGGCATCTACTTCTCCAATGTCAATGCTAATGTCAAAGGGAGTGGATCTACCACAGACAAATGACTGGTGCCAAACCCATGGCTTACAATGCCAAGATATGCATTATAGTACCTTTTGGGAAGTTGGCCACCCCAGGAAACTACATCATCAGTAAAACACCACTAAGACTCGACCCACTAGTCTGGGATCTGGAACACATTTACACAGTAACCTCATCTTTGATCAACATGTATCCAAGGTAGTAAGGAAATATTTCTATGTTGTCCAAATTATAAGTGTATGGCATCTAGGTCCAGGGAAATTATTATACCACTACACTCATCCCTTATCAGACCCAGTATTGAATATAATGCCCTCTTTGGTATGTACCTGACCAGACACATGAAGCAACTGGAATGTCAGCAACTGTTTCTTACAAAAGTAATACAGTGCATAAACACAATGCCCTCTGCAGATCACCTGAAAGCCCTATTTCTATACTTGGTCACCTACAGACTACTGAGAGGTCATCTATGCCTGGCATACAAGACATCCCTGGAACTTGACCCTGCTCTTATGAACCTTTTGTGCATCTGAGAAACAAACATCATCAGACCTACTAGAGCTAAAAACGTAAATTTTAATAACAATTTAAATAGGACATGTTGGAGAAACAGATATGTATCTCCCAGAATTCCCTTTCTCTGAAACAAGCTCTTCATCCATGTGAAACAAAATCCCTCCCTAACCCTATTTAAGTGTAACTTGGACCATTGGATGGGAAATTGAAAATTTATTTCTGGTCTGGTGCCCATGTCTCTGATAGGCAGAGCAGTCATTAAATCATGTCATGACCAACAACCACCGTTATATAAAGTATAAAACATATAAGTTGTGGAACACATTTTAGTTGTATGGTTAAGGTTATAAAGGCAAGTTTAGTATATACCTATGAACCTATGAACACTGTAAGCATAATACTAAAAGTACAAAGGTGCACACTTATACAGAAATGTTGAAGTCCAGCAGTAATGTTAATGTTAAATTCTACTAAATGTGCAGTTGTTATGAATAAACAATCAAATTTTGTGTCTTGTTAAGACATTAAGGAAAAATGATTTATCTTAGAGACATGTAACTTTATCATTCATTGCTTCTATGTGGTCTAACTGAAGCTATAAAACCTGCCCAGTGCAGCACCTTATTGGGAAGAAGGAACAATTGCCTGTTCTGACTAAGAGTCCAAAAGACAGCCATTTTAATGATATTACAACATTCAAGTCTGTAACCTTAAAACCCAGCTGGGAAGAAATTACTCCTGGATGTCTCTTATCCTCTATGTCACCTCATGTCTTTTTGGGACATGTCAGGGCCACCAGAAACCATTGTATTAGAGTTGACAGCAGCACAGAATACCAGCTGATGACAACTGTTAAACATTTGGATGAGGCTGGTGTGTGAGATACCTAATATAAACCAATTGGCACTGCAGGCATATAGGTTTATAGGTGTGTACTAGGCTAATGACCACTGGAATCTTTGTAAGGTTAGCCATGCATTCCATATCTCTGACAAGTTCTGGTACACTTAGTAGCATAAGCATAGGCTTGAGAGATAAAAGGTGTACAAGCAGGGTCCTGGGAGGTAAGCCATTTATAGATTTCATGTGTCCATTAGAGAAATAGGTGTCAACATTAGGATGAATTTCTGGTTCTCCATCCAGCTGTCCAAGTGACACTTGAATTGGGTTAGTAAGGAACTTTGCTTCACATGGATGGCAAGTCTGTTCCTGAGAAGGGATGGTTTCTGGGATACATACCTGTCACTCCAGAAGGTCTTTTAAAACTGGAAATTTTGCAGCTGTTTGTTTTGCATATATGAAGGAGGTCCATCAGAATGGGATCTAGAGGTGCCTTGCATGTCAAGCATAGATCTTTCTTCAACAGCATGTCAGTTTCAGACTACAGGGAAAGGCCTTTGTGGTGGTCTACATAGGAAATGTTATCTATGCCCTGTATTCTTTTAGTAAGGAATCTCCATGGACTTTCCAGTTGTTGGATGTGCCTGGGTTAGGTAGATACCAAAGGGGGCATTATATTCAATGATAGGTCTGATGAGTGCCAAATGCAGTGGAACAATGGCATCCTTGGACCTTTATTTATAAGTTGTGCAATATTGAATGATTTCTTCACTACCATAGACATGTAATGTTTGAAGGCCAGATTATTGTCTATGTGTGTCCCCTAGCCACTGCCTACTGAGTTGACCCTTAGGGGTGTGTTGTCAGTATGATAGGTTACCAGAGGTGGATGACTTCCCAAAGGATACTAATATGCATTTCTTGGGATTTAATTTTAGTTCATAACTCTGACACCAGTTATTTGTCTGTGTCAGCCCTTCCTGGAGAACTTTAGTGTCTGTGGGAGATTCTATGACTACTGATAAGTTTTAGAGAAGTAGATGCCAAAAAGGTGCAATCCCACAACTGATACCTGAAGGACTCCACTGGTGACTGGCCTTTTTCTAGAGATGGACTCCTCATTTCTAGCATCCTGGATCCTGTCTGTGAGCCAAATGGCTTTCTTTCATGCGGCATAAGGCCTTATACTTAACCTCTTGAGTTTGTCAACAATGCCCACATGGGGTATTATGTCAACTGCCTTAGCCTGATCAAGGTAGTCAGTGTGAACAATTTTGCCCTCATCTATTGCTTTTATGACCTTCTCCAAAAAGTCCACCAAGTGGAGTAGACATGACCAGCCTTTGATGAAACCAAACTGGGTTGGTTCCAATGTCTAGAGGTTTACTATATCATTATTGATCATTTCCATGACAATTCTTTTCATGGTCATTTCCATGACAATTCTTTTCATGGTTTTGCATATGAGACTAGTGAGTCTTATAGGTCTGCAATTTTCAGGGTCCGTAGATGGCCCACTTTTGTGAGAGGGATGATGGTTGCTGTTCTCCATTCTTTAGGTATAAAGCTTGTTTGAATGTTATAATCAAATAGTGATACCAAAGGGGCTGTTATGTCATGTTTCATTCTATTTAGAAAACAGATTTGGATATTGTTAGTTTCTATTAATGCAGTATTATTGGCCTTAGAAAGAGCATTGAAGATCTAGATATGTTCCCTAGGGACAATTGGGGGTGTGATATTTGATGATATTTCCTGAGGGGAGGCTGGGGGGAGAGAGGGATAAAATTACAGCTGAATTTGTTGGACAGTAGGCTTGCTATATCTTCTGGTTCATTGTAGGTAGCTCTAGTAACAATGAGCTCCGCACACAATTGGGTATTGCCTTTGAGATTGCAGACATAGCTAAAAAATGCCTTGTGATTGTGCTTGGTCTGGAAGGCCAGCTTTACTCCAAATTTGGCTTTGTTAAACTTTATTTGTCCTCAGAGTTCTTTGTTTAGTTTAATGAGAGTGCTTTAATCCTGCTGGGTGCTACACATATTAATTTTGTCATGATTATCTTCCTTTTGTTATTCATCCTATTGATATTATGATTCAACCAGGGTGGCATCTTCCTTTTATTAAACATCTTAGTGATGTTATGATTCCAACACGGAAGCTTGTTTTTTGAGATAGTTCTGTACTTATTCTTGATAGATGCAGATGCATCTATGCAGCTCTTAACATGCTTGTATAGCACTGTTTTGAGCTGTCCCGCATAGCAGAAGTGTTGTTAGGCTTTAGGGAGCTTGAAATTTTGCCAGGTTGTTATTTAATAATAGGAACCCAGCCTTAGGGTAGTGCCTGAACACTGCAGGGTTAGCTAGGTTCTAGGTTTTATTTTACTTTAAAATAGACTCTTTTATGGTCTGACCTACAAACGAGGACATTATACAGGTGGATGTGCAATGTTTTCCCATATTACTGAAGAGCAGATTCAGTACATTTGCACCCCTGTTTGGCATATTGACAATCTGATCCTGGGAAGATGTGTTTACAAAGTCAAGAAATCACCACTTTTGCTGTTGTATATGACTCTGAGTTAGTAGAAGGGTAATAAAAGTTTCATATTATGCTGTTGAGTTGGATAGTCAATGCCTCTAGTAAGAAAGTTAAATGTGTTAATATCTAACCTCTTGGGTCATAGAGGGGGACCTATAGCTTGCAAGAAGTGGAATTTTGTCTATGGAGATTTGAACATTAAGAATTCCAAGTATCTATTCCACTTTCACTGACCTGGAGGTATATTTATTTGTGATATTAAGTGAGACACATCCATCTATAGTCCCTGCCTGTGTAGTAGCTGGTCTAAATGTTTGGAAGGCATTATAGCTTTGTGCTCCTATGATGCTTGTGGCGACCATGCCCTGTCCCAGCAATCAAAGAGCCTCAATCCTCACCACCAACACCAGGGAGGGTGTCTCATAAAAGAGGAAAGGATAACAAATACATACAGTAAAGGACAATTTCCCTTAAGTGCACACAGAGATCACAGTCAGTCTGGGGCTGGTTGCTCCCTTGCTCTCCAGGTCCCCAATAAGACTCCCCACTGGCACAGCCATAGGGTCCAGATCTCAGCCTAGCTGGCAAGCTAACCTCCAGCACCCTCTCTGTCCAAGCAGTGCTACATGTCCCTGCCCAGGTAGCTGACACACACCCACACTTTGAGATAAGTATTTATACAACTTCACAGACACTCCTGGGAAAGGCTGACACAGATTCTCTAGCTGTGCCCCTTTACGCAGACTATATGGTAGTAATTACTGCCACCACCAGCTTAATAATTATCAGCTACCCAAAGGCCCTTGAAAGGGTGCCCAGTTATTACTGTGCAATAGTATTATTCAATTGATAAAGTGACTATTCAGTCTAAAGCTTATTAGAGTGGCCTATTATGATAACCTCTATAAATATGCAATGTACTCTAGAGCCTAACTTGTCTCTACACAAACCACACACAGGTAAAGGATTTTAAAATATTTAATAATAAATAATTAAAACATAAGACAATACTACTACACCACAGAGATATCTAATAGTTCATAGATTACACAGAAACTTTAAACAATACAGTAGGACAGGTCTGATGTCAAAGAAAAACACTTAATCTATCTTCCTAATCCTTAGCTATTCTTAAGAGAAAATGCAGTGCTATAATCCTACTTACATAATAAAGAGCATAAGCAGTACTGGGGTTGATGGTCCAAGACAAATGCTTTCAGTCTCTCACTGAACAATAGTTTTTAAAACACTAACAAACAGCTCTGCTAAGGCCATCCCAAATTGCATCATTTTGACACTTAGTCTGGAGTTCCCAGGCCACAAACTGCATTATTTAGCAATCTAACACATGCTCAGGAAACTATAACAATAAAAGACATTTCACATGTATACTCTAACAATTATTCCTTAAGTTAAGACAATAGAAAGAATGCATTCATCCAGATGCTTCAGCATCATTTTTTTAGATAATTGTAACTTCAAAGAGCATTTGAAATGCTTTGCTTGATTTTCCTTACAGCAGATGGCAATGTTGCAACAATCTTGAAGTTCATATTTTACAGTGTTTTCTTTCATTTAAAAACACAAACCTGTATTTTACATTTATTTATACAAATGATAGAATTATGTATCAAATTCTATTTGTCTGGGCTGGCAGCCTTCACCCATCTTTCCCCAATCTTCACATCTCTTTCTCCCCTGAAGAACTCAAGCAAGTTTTTCTAGTGACCCTTGAGAAACGCCGCTTGAGAGGATTAGGTCTACCTGAGGGTACCTCACCCCATTCCCTGCCTTGAGAGGCCATCTGCATTGGCATTGCTACTCCCACTGCGGTGCTGCACTGACATATCATATACTTGCAACCCCATCCTCCATCTTAGTAACTTGGCATTTTGCTGCCTGGCTCTGTTTAACTATGTTAGAGGGTTGTGTTCTGTCATTACAGTGAATTTTCTTCCATACAGATAAGGTTAAAGTTTTTGCAGTGCCCACACTATGGCTAGACATTCCTTTTCTACAGCTGCATAGCATTCCTCCCTGGGTGGGAGCCTATGACTGAGATAAACCACTAGGTGCTCTTCCCCCTCTGAAGAAATCTGGCTAAGTACAGCCCCAACCCCATGGTTCGAAGCATTCACTTGCACAACAAATTATTTGCTGTAATCTGGACTGTCTAATACAGGGGGTCATCCCAAAGCTTCTTTAAGCTTCTGAAATGCCTGCTCACATGCTAGGGTCCACACTATCTTATCTGGCCTGTCCTTCCTCATCAGGTCTGTGAGGGGAGCAACTATGGTACTATAACTGGGGACGAACTTTCTGTAGTGCCCTGCTGTCCCTAAGAATGCCCTCACCTGCTTTTTGGTAACAGGTGCAGGCCATGCCTGAATATCTTCCACTTTGGCAGGTTCTGGCCTTATCTTACCACTCCCCACTCTATGTCCTAGGTAGGAGAACTCTGCTATACCCATCTGTCATTTGCTCAGCTTAAAGTTCGGATCTGCCCTCTGTAGTCTGCCCAGCACCTCCTGAAATGCTGAAGGTGCTCTGGCCAGGAATTGCTGTAGATGAAAATATCATCTAGGTAAGCAAGGGCAAACCCTCCTGCTCCTGCTAGGATATTATCCACCAGCCTCTGGAAAGTCACTGCGGCATTCTTCATTCGAAAGGGCATCTTTGTGCTCTCATACAAGCCAAAAGGAGTCACAAAGGCTGACTTCTCTCTAGCACTGGGAGTCAATGGCACCTGCCAGTAACACTTGGTAAGATCAATGGTTGTAAGATACTTAGCCCCACCCAGCTGCTCTAGGGCCTCATCTGTCCTAGGCATGGGGTAAGCATTTGACTCTGTGTGACTATTTAATTTCCTGTAATCCACACAGAACCTGGTGCCGCCATCCTTCTTTGGCACCAGCACCACTGGTGAGGCTCAGGGACTGTTGGACTCTTAAATCACCCCTAGTTCCAATATCTCCTGTACCTCCTCCCTCAGAGCCTGTTTGACTCTCTCAGGCACCCTATAAGGGGCCTGCCTCATAGGCCTTTGGAGTCCTGTATCCACCTGGTGCTGTACCAGGTGGGTGCTTCCTGGTTTCCCAGTGAACACATCCCCAAATTCCTGCAACACTGTTTGGATTTCTTGAACCTGGGTAGGAGATAGCTGCTGGGACATTGCTACCCTTTCCACCGAAGTGTCAGCCCGGGCCGCACTGAGGAGATCAGTCCCCAGATCTCCCTCAGATTCCTCCTGCAATCCACTGCAAATGCTCAACACAAGGGCCTCCCTATCATAGTAAGGTTTCATTATGTTAACATGGTACAGTCTGTGCCCCTGCCATCTGCCTAGCACTTCCACCATGTAATTAACATCACTTACCTTTCTTCCACCTTGTAGGGTCCCTCCCAAGCTGCTTGCAGCTTGTTGTGTCTGACAGGAATGAAAACCATTACCTGCTGCCCCACAGCACTCTAGCTCAAGCATTCCTGTCATACCACACCTTTTTCTGCTGTTGGCCTTCTGCCAGGTTTTCCTGGGCCAAGCCCATGAGTTCCCTGATCCTTGTCCTAAGGTCTAGGACATATGACACAACAGACTCCTTATGAGACTCACACTCACCTTCCCAGTCATCTCAAATTAAATCTAGAAGTCCCCTCACCCTATGCCCATGCAGCAACTCAAAGGGTGAAAAACCTGTGGATTCCTGGGGAACCTCTCTGTAAGCAAACAACAGATGGGGCAAATATTTGTCCCACTCCCTCTTACACTGATCTGCAAATGCCCGTAGCATGGACTTGATTGCACAGTTTAACCTCTCAACAAGACCATTAGTCTGGGGATGGTAGGGGGTGGTCTTCATGTGCTTCATCCCACAGGACTTCCACAGACAAGCCAGCAGGTCTGACATGAAATTGGAACCTCAGTCAGTTAGTATTTCTTTTGGAAAACCCACCCTGCTGAAAATCTCTAACAAAGCATTTGCCACCTTCTCTGCCTCAATGGAGGACAAAGCCACTGCCTCAGGGTATTGTGTAGCATAATCCACTACCACTAGGATATATTTTTTGCTGTGGAACTTGGGGTATTCAGAGGACCCACAATATCCATAGCTACACTCTGAAATGGCTCCTCAATCACAGGCAAAGGCATCAAAGGAGCTCTCACCTTGTCTATTGCCTTGCCTACCTTTGGCACTGCTCACTGGTCCTGCAGTACCCTGTTACATCTCTGGAAATTCTAGGCCAATAGACGTTTTGCATAATATGCCTCTTTGTACGTTTTATGCCCATATGACCTGCAAAAGGAATATCATGGGCTATGGCTAGAAGTGCCAGACAATAAGCTCTAGGCACTACCAACTGCTGTACTCTCTCACCTTCTAGCCCTCCCTCAGGGGTCCACTCTCTGTACAGTAACCCTTTGTCCCAGTATACAGATTCCCCCTTCCCTAGAGAATCAGGTGCCTCTGAGCTACCTGCCTCAGGCCTTGCAATGTAGGGTCTGAGAGGTGAGCCTGTCTCAACTCTCTCCTTGTAACCCTTCCCAGCTCCCTCTGCACATGAAGTCTGGCATCCTCTGACAGCGGTGCCTTACTGTCAGCCTGGGTACTACTACTCACATCTACCTTTGCATTTACCCTGTCCAAGGGAAGAGCAGTACCCACAAGCAGCTGTGGCTCAACTTCAGTCTCACTGCTACAGAGTAGCTCCCTCCCTGAAGTAACCACCTCAGCAGTCCTGGCTGCAAGTATGCAGTCTGTCTGGGTCTCCCCCAGGCTACCAGACCCACATGCTTGTCTCGTAGCCTCACTGCATGTAACTACATGAGTACATAGTACTGCCACATCCAAATCCTTCCCTCTCAGGACATCTGCAGGATGGCAGTTCTGTACCCCTGTTTTCTCAAGACAAACTACTATTGGCATTTTGTCATTCCCACTTATTGGCTCCCTCACCTTTGGTTCCCCACCTTGCCTCCATGGACATCTGTATTCCACATGGCCCCACTGGTTGAATTCAAAACATTTAACTCTAGCTCCTGGATGTGTACCTGGACTAGTGGCTTCCCCTGTTACTGGCGGATTCTGTTGGTGCAGTCTGTGCTGCCCACCATGGGTTCTTTTAGACCCATGAGCAGTACTGGGGGTCCCCTTTCTGTGCAGGGCTGCCCTTCTGGCTAAGTATAGGTCTCCCTTCTTCCCCAATTCATCTGAAGTAGCACATTGTCTATCAGCTAACCAGATCTTCATGTCCTCAGACAAAGTGCTAAGGGCTTGTTCCCTCCCCAAATGGTCTGCCAGCCCTTCAAAAGTGGTGACCTGACATCCACTCACCCAGCTATGAAAATAAGTGCTCAGTTCAACAACATATTCACATACAATTTCATCTGCCTTGCATCTATGCTCACAAAACTTTTTCCTATACATTTCAGGTGTTAGCTTAAAACATTTTAACCGACATTTCTTTACAGCAGTATAATCAAATCAGACAGTCAGGCATTTGTGATATACAAGTTACAGCTTTCCCATGGATTAAGTGGGTCAAGAACCGTACCCGGAGCCTTTGGTCAACACTATACTGTTTGCATACCCTTTCAAACATGTGAATGAAACTACCAAAATTATCCCACTCTTTAAATTGCAGAGGTAATTTACTGAGCTGTTGTGCTTCTGGGGTCCAGTTACTCCCGTTTCCATTACCTTCATGACTCTGGTGAAGAGTCAATATTTCCCTCTCATGCTTCCTCTGACGCTGCTTTTCTTCGGCTTCTATCTCCAAATGCCTGGCCTCCAACTCAAGTCTCTTTAGCTCCAGTGGGATTTTTAAGTCCACTGCAGAAAGGTTGAGCTGTCCATTCTCCGAGGATATTGTATTTCCACTGCAAGTCTGATTGTCCTCCTGGATGCTGTTTTCTGATGCAGCTGTAGCCAAGGCTGCAATCAGGTCTGCCTTAGTCAGGTTTCCATGCACCAGGCCCCTAGCCTGGCACATCTCCACCAGCTGGCTCCTTGTCAGCTTTCCATACTCCTGTGCTGATATGTTGTCTGCTTACCCTGACTAACTAAGCTAACAAAAGAAATAAAACAATTGTGATCTGAACTCTGAGTATACACTGCATGGCTGATTTAGAGTACAAAACACTTTCAGAGATCACTGTACATCAGCTACAGGATTCACTCTACCCACACCACTGCTACCAGATATGTAAGGATATCTTATCCCAACCACTGCCACCACTTGTGATGACTGTGCCCTGGCCCAGCAATCAAGGAGCCTCAATCTTCACCACCAACACCAGGGAGGGCATCTCATAGAAGAGGAAATGATAACAAATACACACAGTAAAGAACAATTTCCCTTAAGTGCACACAGAGATCACAGTCAGTCTGAGGCTGGTTGCTCCCTTGCTTTCCAGGTCATCAATAAGACTCCCCACTGGCACAGCTATATGGTCCAGATCTCAGCCTAGCTGGCAAGCTAACCTCCAGTACCCACTCTGTCCAACCAGTGCTTCGTGTCCTTGCCCAGGTAGCTGACACACACCCACACTTTGAGATAAGTATTTATACAACTTCACAGACACTGCTGGGCAAGGCTGACACAGATTCTCTAGCTTTGCCCCTTTACCCAGACTATACGGTAGTAATTACTGCCACCACCAGCTTAATAATTATCTGCTATCCAAAGGCCCTTGAAAGGGTGTTCAATTATTACTGTGCAATATTATTATCCAATTGGTAATGTGACTATTCAGTCTAAGGCTTATTAGAATGGCCTGTTACGATAACCTCTATAAATATGCAATGTACTCTAGAGCTTAACTTGTCTCTACACAAACCAGCCAGAGGTAAAGGTTTTTAAAATATTTAATAATAAATATTTAAAACACAAGACAATACCACTACACCACAGAAATATTTAAGAGTTCAGAGATCACACAGAAACTTAAAACAATACAGTAGGACAGGTCTGATGTCAAAGAAAAACACTTAAACTAACTTCCTAATCCTTAGCTATTCTTAAGAGAAAACACAGTGCTATAACCCTACTTACATACATAAAGAGCATAAGCAGTACAGGGGTTGATGGTCCACGACAAATGCTTTCAGTCTCTCACTGAACAATAGTTTTTAAAACATAACAAACAGCTCTGCTAAGGCCCTCCCAAATTACATCATTTTGACACTTAGTCTGGAGTTCCCAGGCCACAAAATGCATTATTTAGCAATCTAACACCTGCTAAGGAAACTACAACAATAAAAGACATTTCCCATGCATACTCTAACAATTATTCCTTAAGTTAAGACAATAGAAAGAATGTGTTCAGCCAGATGCTTCGGCACCACTTTTTTAGATAACTGTAACTTCAAAGAACATTTGAAATGCTTGGCTTGATTTTCCTTACAGCAGATGGCAATGTTGCAACAATCTTGAAGTTCACATTTTACAGTGTTTTCTTTCATTTAAAAACGCAAGCCTGTATTTTACATTTATTTATACAAATGATAGAATTATGTATCAAATTCTATTTGACTAGGCTGGCAGCCTTCGCCCATCTTTCCCCAATCTTCACAATGTTCTCCATGGCTTTAAACCTTTTCTCAGTGGCTCCACAGATGTTGGCATTCTGCAGCATAAGGAGAGCTTGTAGGCAATGAAATTTCTGTCACTTTGCAGTAACAACTTATTTTTTTGGCATTGATTTTCTATGTTGGAAAGAATGTCAGTTCAGCATTTCCTAAAAAAGGCGCTATTAGGGAGGACAATGTTTTAGCTAATATTTTAAATCCTAGAGGAGAAAGTTGCAGAGCATTCCTTGCAAAGAAGCATGGTTGTTGACCATCTCCTTCCATTCTGTCAAATATTGCACCCTTTAGAAAGACACCAAAAACAAAGCTGATTACTAAAGGCAGTCAACTTCTGTTTGTATTATGGCATCTTCCTTGGAAAAGTTTGAATGCTAATCAAAGCTAGGCTCACACCAGCCACAGGCAAATTTTCTGAGAGATCCATCACATCTTTCTTCATATTGTCTAGGCCCTCTAGGGGGTATGTTTCAGGACATTTAAACTCACATGAACTATGACTGCATCACTCTCCTATTTGTGGTCCAATGAACTGAGTGCATGAGTAATCTGGTGGATTATCACCCCAGTACTCGGAAAGGAAGAGAGAAAAGTTAGATGAAAACACAGTCTCATGAATGAAATGTTTGATGAAATGATAATCCAGTGAATGGAGCTAAAATCTGTACTGAAGGCATTATGTGGCTGCTATACAACTGTATACTCAAATCCTTACCTGTCAGGTGCACTGTCAGCAAAAAAAAGGGAATTGACTGGGGTGCAGCTTGGCCAAGAAACAGTTAGGAATCTTCAAAGCAAACATTTCTAGCAGAAAAAAAATTACCATTCCAAGATGGCACTAGATTAAGGAAGAACATGCCCACAAAATAGTCCTCTTAATTTCATTTCCCAAAGGTCAGTATGGTGTTTTAATAGACAGATAGTGCAATGACTATTTCTGCCTTCTGAGGACTGACCAAAGATCAGCATGGTACGTTAATACACAGATAGTACAAGGACTATTTCTGCCTTCTGAGGGTTGACATCTGTGTACCATAGAGCTGTATATTTTTTGAGCTTGTACAAGAAAAGATGTGCAAGCTGGAAATTTAGTTTCTGTAAGTTCTTTAATAACAAACAAGAGAAACAGATATCCAAATAATTCTCCACTTGCTTTATTTAAAGAAACTGGAGTATTGCAGATAACTGTGCATTCTAATCAGGAAAGGAAAGGAACTACCAAACCACAATCTATGTAGGAAAGGAAAGGAAAGGAACTACCAAACCACAATCGATGTAGGAAAGGAAAGGAAAGGAACTACCAAACCACAATCTATGTAGGAAAGGAAAGGAAAGGAACTACCAAACCACAATCAATGGAGGAAAGGAAAGGAAAGGAACTACCAAACCACAATTGATGTAGGAAAGGAAAGGAAAGGAAAGGAAAGGAACTACCAAACCACAATCTATGGAGGAAAGGAAAGGAAAGGAAAGGAACTACCAAACCACAATCTATGTAGGAAAGGAAAGGAAAGGAACTACCAAACCACAATCGATGTAGGAAAGGAAAGGAAAGGAACTACCAAACCACAATCTATGTAGGAAAGGAAAGGAAAGGAACTACCAAACCACAATCTATGTAGGAAAGGAAAGGAAAGGAACTACCAAACCACAATCGATGGAGGAAAGGAAAGGAAAGGAACTACCAAACCACAATTGATGTAGGAAAGGAAAGGAACTACCAAACCACAATCTATGGAGGAAAGGAAAGGAAAGGAAAGGAACTACCAAACCACAATCTATGTAGGAAAGGAAAGGAAAGGAACTACCAAACCACAATCGATGTAGGAAAGGAAAGGAAAGGAAAGGAACTACCAAACCACAATCTATGTAGGAAAGGAAAGGAAAGGAACTACCAAACCACAATCGATGTAGGAAAGGAAAGGAAAGGAACTACCAAACCACAACCAATGTAGGAAAGGAAAGGAAAGGAACTACCAAACCACAATCTATGTAGGAAAGGAAAGGAAAGGAACTACCAAACCACAATCTATGTAGGAAAGGAAAGGAAAGGAACTACCAAACCACAATCGATGGAGGAAAGGAAAGGAAAGGAACTACCAAACCACAATTGATGTAGGAAAGGAAAGGAAAGGAAAGGAACTACCAAACCACAATCTATGGAGGAAAGGAAAGGAAAGGAAAGGAACTACCAAACCACAATCTATGTAGGAAAGGAAAGGAAAGGAACTACCAAACCACAATCGATGTAGGAAAGGAAAGGAAAGGAACTACCAAACCACAATCTATGTAGGAAAGGAAAGGAAAGGAACTACCAAACCACAATCTATGTAGGAAAGGAAAGGAAAGGAACTACCAAACCACAATCGATGGAGGAAAGGAAAGGAAAGGAACTACCAAACCACAATTGATGTAGGAAAGGAAAGGAACTACCAAACCACAATCTATGGAGGAAAGGAAAGGAAAGGAACTACCAAACCACAATCTATGTAGGAAAGGAAAGGAAAGGAACTACCAAACCACAATCGATGTAGGAAAGGAAAGGAAAGGAACTACCAAACCACAATCAATGTAGGAAAGGAAAGGAAAGGAACTACCAAACCACAATCGATGTAGGAAAGGAAAGGAAAGGAACTACCAAACCACAATCGATGTAGGAAAGGAAAGGAAAGGAACTACCAAACCACAATCTATGTAGGAAAGGAAAGGAAAGGAACTACCAAACCACAATCTATGTAGGAAAGGAAAGGAAAGGAACTACCAAACCACAATCGATGGAGGAAAGGAAAGGAAAGGAACTACAAAACCACAATTGATGTAGGAAAGGAAAGGAAAGGAACTACCAAACCACAATCTATGGAGAAAAGGAAAGGAAAGGAAAGGAAAGGAACTACCAAACCACAATCTATGTAGGAAAGGAAAGGAAAGGAACTACCAAACCACAATCGATGTAGGAAAGGAAAGGAAAGGAACTACCAAACCACAATCTATGTAGGAAAGGAAAGGAAAGGAACTACCAAACCACAATCGATGGAGGAAAGGAAAGGAAAGGAACTACTAAACCACAATCTATGGAGGAAAGGAAAGGAAAGGAACTACCAAACCACAATCTATGTAGGAAAGGAAAGGAAAGGAACTACCAAACCACAATCGATGGAGGAAAGGAAAGGAAAGGAACTACCAAACCACAATCGATGGAGGAAAGGAAAGGAAAGGAACTACCAAACCACAATCGATGGAGGAAAGGAAAGGAAAGGAACTACCAAACCACAATCTATGGAGGAAAGGAAAGGAAAGGAACTACCAAACCACAATCTATGGAGGAAAGGAAAGCAAAGGAAAGGAAAGGAAAGGAAAGGAAAGGAATAACTACCAAACCACAATCTATGTTGCACTATTTATCTCTTGTCAGGAATATATCCTTCCTTGGTCACAACTAGAGTATTGTAGGATGTTGGCATAAAAGTGAAATCTTCTACCAATGCTTCTACAAGTCTCCAAATCTTCATCCAAAATGTTAGTCTGCTACTGTTGCTCAACCCTATTTGAAAACATTTCCCAAATATCCTGACACATTGATCAGATCTTGATAGTAGATACATAAAAGTAAATATTCTGAAGCACTGCCCTAAGTCCTTTAATATAACACAGTTTGGCATTACTATTTGTTCATAGGGAAGTATTACCTGATGTTGTAAATGTAACATACAGTTCTGAAATAGAAAGTAATTTTTTTCTAGTTGAAATGTAGAACTCATAGCTTGTGTTTCAGCACTGCATAAATACCAACAATCAGATGCAGATAGAAAGAAAGAGATATAGTGATGTTTGTGTAGTGTTGCAAGTATCTTTCAATATTCTAATGGCATTCTTCCTCTTCTTCTTCTTTCAGCTTTTCCCAGTTAAGGGTTGCCACAGTGGATCACCTGTCTGCTCATTATTGGCAGTGGAGTTTTACGGTGTCAAGTTGAGAGCCTGGCATCCAACCTTCCATAGAAGGCACACACATGCATGCATTCACACTTAGGGCCAATTTAGAGTGTCCAATCCACCTACAGCATGTCTTTGGAAGGAAACTGGAGCACCCGGAGGAAACCCACATGACCACAGGAAGGACGTGCAGACTCTGCACAGAAGACACCCCAGCCGAGGATTGAACTGGAGAACCTCTTACTGTGAGGTGACAATGCTAACCACTGCACCACCATGGCCATCCAACATACTAATGGCATTAATCATTCATATTTGTATTAAGGTTCATCCCCCTGCAGCACCTCTTACCACTTCTGCTGAATGCAATCTCTCCAGGACTGTGGCACTTCAGTGAAAACATTAATATTTGAATTTATTGAAAAGTAAAGTATTACCTTTTTTTTTCAGATGTGGTACAACCTCACAGTTAGTATATTTAGCCTTGGAGAGTGTGTGTGGTGGGGGTGGGAGGAGTGAGGGCATCAGCTAATCTTGTCTCTTTTCAAAATTGCTATGCATTAGTCTTATTACATATAGCAGCTGACATAATCGCATCAGTTACCTAATCAAAACAGATTAACTCTTAATTTATGTACACTGGTACCAGCATCAGTGTTGAAAATACATAAATAATAAACCTCCTGGTGGTGGTTCTAGATGATTGTCACTGTTGAAGTGAAACCCTGACCCCATGTGGAAAAATGGGAAAAGGTGTTATGGCTGGATGGATGGATTTACATTCATGAATTACATTTTCAGTGTATTTACATTTACACTGATAGAGATTTTTTTTTTTTACTTAATGCTAAGAGTTAGCTGTTTACTTGTGGAGTTTCTTAGAGATATAATCATCAAGTTCATCTTGACCAGTCAGTAGTCACTGAGTAACAGTTTATGAACATGCACCTTCATTGTCTAATTCTTCATTAAGTGATAAAATGACTTATCTCAAGTCGTTTTATCACTTAATGAAGAATTAGACAATGAAGGTGCATGTTCATAAAATGACTTATCTCAAGTACAGATATCTGGGTAAAATAAATACTGATAGGGACAATAGCGTTTCTGAAAGAATAACTGAGAAATCTTCATTGTTCTAAGTGATATTTGAAGGCTCAGTTTGGACTAGTTATGCAATTAAAGGAATGTTTTGTCCATCTGTGACAATATGTAGAAGAAAAAGGTGGTCGCACCTGTCTGGACCCACTTAGCCATGAACTAGAGTACCGTCACCAATCATCAGGACAGAATGATGCACCAGAGCTACATATTTAGCAAAACTGATCTGAAAGCCCAATATTATTATCAGAAAGATAATGACAATCATATTTTAGTCAGTAACATCACTTTTGATATAAAAGAAGTACAAAGATTTGATAACTTATGAGGTAATTCAGTGTCATGGAAAGATTTAACTGATGTTTGACAATTAGTGCCAGCTCTTAATAAAATTCTCTCTGTAATCCAAGGTTTAATGTTGATACTCTTAGCTTCTCTTTGCTTCCTGCATAAGTCTTAATAGGTCACTTAGGGTTGAAAAAATAAACTAGGCTCTTCATTGATCTCTTGTACATTATGGCATACTACTTATAAAGGTCAAAAAACTACTTATCTGTAACAAATACTTATAATTTGTAATAAATCTTGTATCATGATATAATGCTCCTTCTCAAAGAAGCTTGGGGTATTCTCCTTTCTCGCCTCCAATTTTAATTATCACACTCTTAAACAAATCACTCAAAATACTTCAGGTAGTTTAAAATATAATTTTCCTAACATACAGATCATATAATTAAAAGAGTTTTGCTGCAACAAAACTAGTTAATACTGTTAACCCATCAGTTATCCTTAAGGTTAGAACAGCTATTGGTACATTTATTCTAATATCAAAAACTGGAGCACACACTCCCTCAAACTGCCCTGCAATCCTCACCCCCAAAAAAATGTTTCATAAGTGACTTAGACCCTATCAGCATGCAGGAAAAACACTAAGTGATGGTCTGTAGACCAAACTGGATGACTGTTATTAAAATGGCTACATCTATGCTTGCTACGTTTATCTTCAAACCTGTTAATTTGTGCCACTGCCTCCCACTGAAATTTATGCTTTAAGGCAGTGCAACAGCTCAGATTCTAAAATCATAGTCAGAAAGTGTCCTCATCATAATGAAAGCTCATTTCAAATCGGGAACAATGAGTCAACTTACAACAAAATTGCTCCTGAGCTAACAGAATTCCCTTCTTGCTTATATCAGGAATTTAACATCTTTTTGCTCAAGAGCATCTTCAGTGAATATTTCTCTGCTGAAGTCCTCTGCTGTATTAGCAAAGAAAATGATGACCATGTCTCCTGTGAAGTGGGTTCTCACTGTAGTCAATTTTTGTGGTGGTTGTTACATAACTTTATTTTCTTACTGCAACTTTCTAGTACAAATGAATGGGTTGAGAATGTAGTGTGATATATTTACAGCCTGTTCAGATACCTACTGCATGCACAATAATACATATTAATGTGATCAGCTTGTATTATATATGCTTGCAAATGATTAGCAAGTATTTTAACACATATTGTAACAATTGCAATTTATGTATGTGCCTTCTTTGGCTTTTGGCCCATGTTGTGGCTGAAAAAGGATATTTGCCAGTCTGCCTACCCATTTACTGAAAACAACAACAAAAAACATAATTATATTTGCTAGCAGGACATGTGCTAAGAAGCTTGCTCATCCAGGTGTGTTTATTAAAGTAACAAATACAGGAGACAACCTTAATACCTCTTCTTCCGTATTGTGGTCCTGGAACATAGCATACTGGCCAGTTTCATCATCAGTCTGCATTTATTGTATTCTCTTTGTATACCACTGATAACACAGAACTGAAAACAAAATGTGAACAAAGCAGTGAAGCACAGTATGTGTTGATGCATTCTATGAAATGCCTGCTGAGTATCGAGTGAGTTGACATTGATGAGATTGATGATAAGTATTGTGTACATTTATTAGAAATGGTATAAGTCTTTCAGTTTATAGATCAGTAGTTGAGATCAACAAGGATAAAGGTTTTCATTTTAAAAGGTAAAGGATTAAAGGTAGTTTAGAGAAGACTCTTTTGGTATATTTGTCATGAAATAGGGTTCTGTTGTTTGTCAGAAGATGGTAGATGGCCTTATTTATGGCTCTTTGGGTGTGGAGGTGTTCCAGATCATTATTTTCCCTACTAAGTCAATATGTGATGGAGATACAAATGCAGAGGTATGCACAGTAGTGAGTTCTAAAGAATCCTGCTAAGGATGGTGTGTTGTCAAAGCAATGGAACTAAGTATCAGTCATGGTGCAAATGTTATTATTTTGTAGTGACAGGATGGCTTCTTGGGAGGGCAGTCCAACTATTAGGCATGCTACTTTTATTTTTTTCAGGTTGGATTTACCTATACTGTAGAAGTAGCAGACTGGCATTGCTTAAAGGAAGGCACAATAGGTGTGGGGAAAGTTTTAGCCAATATGTGTAAGACATGAGGGGAGAAGTGCAAACCACACCTTACAAAGTAGGCTGAACTGTCAACCACCTTTCTTCAGGTAGACAGATATTTGAACCCCTTCAACTGCCCAAATGATGACATTATTTTCATCAAAAGTAGACTACTGCTCAGAATTAGTTGCATGCCATCAGCCTTGAATGACTACTCAGAGAGCTTAGCTATGTTTCTGTTTATATAATGTGTGTGCATTTTAGTGCAAGCGTGTGCACGTGTGTGTGTGTGTGTGTATGTGTGTGTGCGTGTGTGTGTGTGTTTGTGTGTGTGTGAGTGAGTGTGTATGTATCTTAAAATATTCAGCTCCACATGTACAATATCCATGTTGTATTCATGTTTAGGGTGAAGGGACTTGAGTGCCATGGAGAACTGCTTAATATTTGCACTATTATGCCTGAATGATTGTTTTGTTTTCTTTATAACTAGATTTAATTTTTATAGTTACACTCGCATGACTTTTTTGTGTTAAATACAAGGCAAACATATCCTAAGTGTTTCCAGGTGTTTTGATAGGTTACCTAGGCAAGGGGCAAGACACTTGCAGATGACTCACAGAAGTAGGGGGGCAAAAGGATGGTTTGGCAGAAGTAGGGGGTAAAAGGGTCTTGAATAGGTAATGAAAAGAGTGGCCAAAGTGAAGACACACAACACTTTTTTGTTTAAATTCACAACACTTCTGTAGTACTTGCTTGTCTAATGTCATTTATATTTGTCCAGGCTGAGACTGAAATAGGTCCATTTGGATCAGTGCTTTACTCCAGTACCAAACTAAATAAATAAAAATAAATAAACAGATTAAGAAAAATATACAACTGGATAAGTTTCACTCTGTAACATATCTTACAGTGTGAACTGACTATGGGTGGAATTCAATAAAGCCTACACGAAGAGATTTTCCATGTAGGCATAGTGTTATGGCCCAAACACGGAACATGGCCGCCAAGCGATCCAGGAAACAGGGCTGAAGGGCATGCATGAGCATTCGGACACAAAGGCCTCTGCAGAATGCAAATCACCTTATAAGCTGGTGAAAACCATGCAAATGAGGTCGACTTGAAATTCAACAAGCAAAAGGCACCCGTGCTGTGTTGGTGTAGGGAATGTACACAGATAGAAACCATGTGCCGGACTATAAATTTTAAACAGGGGTTGCAAAAGCCTACAAAAAAGGTGGCTATGGTACCATAGACATGCAAATGGCCAAAACTATGACCACTGAGTCAAGAAAGCAATGCAAATCATTAAAAAAAAAAAAAATATATATATATATATATATATATATATATATATATATATATATATATATATATATATATATATATATATATATATATATATATATATATATATATATATATATATATATATATATATATATATATATATATATATATATATATATATATATATATATATATATATATATATATATATATATACATATATAAATATATATATATATATATATATATATATATATATATATATATATATATATTTAATGCATATATTATTTTTGCGTGGCATGCAGCACCACGCAAACATGCCATTATGGAAAAAAACATTAAAAAGTGTAAAAAAGTGTAAAGTAGACATTTGCAAATCTATTGCATTATAGTGTCCAGGATGCAGAGTATTACAATGGCAGGTGCCAGTGGTTGCTACGGAGGCAGACCTTGGAGTAGTGAAGTATTTAGGGTATACGCAATTAGCTGTATGCAAGTGAGCTGGGGTTACTGAATAGCAAAAAGGGCAATTGTGTCTGCAAATACAAGCTGTGGTAGAGCTACAACCATGTAGGTAGGGCTAAAACAGGTAGCTGACATCAAAAGGAGGTGTGTCACAGTATGTTAAAGTGGTTTGGAGCTCAGCGGCACCTGTTTTCACTCAGCAGGGGTATATGACTAATGCTGTTGAGCATGTTTTAGCTAGTTTAAGAAAAGCTGAGCATGCCTGTGGTTGGAGGAGTGTCGAAAATGCTGAGCATTGTTTACACTAGCATCACAGGTTTGCATGGCTCTCAGCACTGCCTAGTGGCGAAAGAAATATGAAAAAAAATTAAACAAACAAATAGCCTAGGTAGAAATGACTGATAAGCCCTGTTCAACAGACACTGGCACATTCAAACCCCAGTGATATACCTATCAGGTGGAATGCAGAATAATGAGCCAATCACACAGGCTGCAACTGCAGCATACCACTATAAAGTATGCATATACCCTACAATCTGATTTTCCCACATACTCTGCATCATTGGAGTACACATTTGGAAATTTTAACTGACAAAATGATAGGGGCTTCTGCTTCTCTGCTACATCTGTATGTGCTTGAGGCTGAGGTCAGTGAAGATGATGATGCTGACAATAGGCCCAGACTGAGAAGGAGAAGAGTGCTCAGGCCAAGGTTGACCTTCCAGGGGCTACATGAGCTGGAGATTGTAGAGCGCTACAAGTTGGACAGGGACATACTACAAGAACTCACCGAGCTATGCTGCCCTCAACACAGACCCAAAGCCAACAAAGGGGAATCCATCCCAGTGGAAACAAAGGTATATGTGGCCCTTAGAATATTAGCTAAAGGTACTTTTCAAAGACCAGCTGGGGACATAATGGGGATCTCACAGCTATCTGCATCCAGGGTAGTCCAGCAGTTCCAGGATGCCATGTAAGCACATGCCAGTGAGCACATTTATTTACCCCTCACTCCTGAAGAGAGGGTCAGCAAAATTCATCTCTTCCACCATGTAGCATGCTACCCTGAGGTACTGGTGCCATAGACTGCACTCATGCACACATCAAAGCACCACTCAGTGAAGAAGGTAGAGTCTAAGTCAATTGCAATGGGTATCCCTCCATCAACTGCCAGGTCATGTGCAATGCCCAGGGAATTATCATGAATGTGTATGCTGGCAGCCCTGACAGCTATCACGACTCCCACATCTGGCACACCTCACAGCTTTACCAGATGCTTGCCAGGGGGTACATCCCATATGGCCATCTACTGGGGGATGCTGGATATGCACTGCAACCACGGATGATGACCCCCATCAGAAATGCACACACACCTACTGAAGAATGTCATAATGAGGCACATACACAAACTAGGAACATCATAGCATGAGTTTTCTGACTGCTCAAGTCACCATTCCACTGCCTCAATATATCTGGCTAAGCCTTGCAGTACTCTCCAGCCACATGTGCACACATGTTCACAGTATGTGCCATGCTACACAATATGATGCTGTGGAAACAGCTGCTGCAAGAACATCAGAGGGAAGGGACACACAGCTCCCCACCAGTGCCAAGATCCCCACAGTCACAGAGGGACTTGGAGGAGGACCCCCCGAGCCTATCCCTGTAGGCAGACGTAGGCGTGCACAGTATGCCCTGGCCTTGGCAAAGAGGCAAGGCATAGCACATGCACTAATAACCTAGGGACCTAGAGACTGACACCTCTCTCTGACTCACATACACAGTAAAAAGGATGCCAGCCACACCACACAACCTGTACATTACCATGTCTATTTTGTGTACTGTGTGCATCCGACAGACTCAGCCCCGAAGCACTGTTCTCTCAACTGCTGCAGGCACAAGGTAAGTCACTCTTCTTTGCAAGAAATGAATGGGGTAGTAGACTGTGGTAGCATATGTATGAACCTGCCACATGTATGCAAGGGAATGGAGTGGGCTACCAGGATAACCGCAGATAACTGACAGCTATATGGGGCAACAGGAACCCTCTGCCCAATATTGGCTGCCCCATAATATGCAGTAGGCCCCAAGCCAGCAAAACCCACTGCACTATGTGAGGGAATTACAAACACTGGGGTCACAGTAGCGATGCTTGATTGTCAATGATAGAGTCCCCTATCCCCAACACACATGTTCCTATACAGCTGCAGTAACATTATGTTTTCAAGGTAATACCAGCAGATCACACAATCGCTGGGCTGTCCCAATCATTCTGGTGACATGTACCCTCTCCCCAACATGCAGTGGTCAACGTGCTATGTATGAAAGTGTCTGATAGTGTCAGGAAGTAAACTGCACTGTCTCATGGTTGTTGTGGCTTAGTGGGTAAGTACATTACCGTTGTTGATAGGGTGCATGGTTTGATATTGTTTGCGCCTACTCATTTGCATGTGAGCCACACCTATGGTAGGAGTTCTACAGAATGTCCATATTTCAATACTTGTTATTGCAAGAAAGCTGGACAAAGCCACAGACAATGAAGGGACAGGGGGCCACAGATATGGACAGTACATGGCTCTGAGTAACCTAGATGGTGGCTAGTAGAACAGCAGGTTGTAGTAAGTCAGTGTAGAACCAGGATATAAAGGTTGTCACATAACTGTGTCAGTACTTACAAGTCAGTGGACACCTTCAGACCTCTCAATCAATCGGGGACACATTTCAACAGAATCAGGGACAAGTCAAGAAAAAATCAGGGACAATCAGGGACACCTTTAAAATATTAGTGCTATTAACTTGAAACATTGACAGAATCAGAGTATATGAATTAATACACATTTACTGAAGTAAAAGAAGTCTATAACTCTTAATTATTGTCATTATTCATTAAGTGTAATTCACCACCTTTCCTCCAAACATCACTAGTTTTAGGAGGGATTGAAAGGGACAGAGCTAAAATTTGAGTCAAAATCAGGGACAGTTGAGAGGTATGGACACCTTCCATACCCCACAAATGTACAGGGTTTTGCAGAATGTCCACATTTATGCCTCATATATCTGTTCTGTTTGTCATAACATTGCATCTGTCTGGCAAACTATTGGGAAATTGATAAAGGTTGCTGTGAAAAGATAATGACAGACAGTTCAGATGCAGACTTCATGCCCATCAGAAAATGCATGCTAATATAAAACCATTCTGCTAACTGTCTACATTTGTAAGAGCAATATTAAAATCATGTTCCTATGTTTGGGCCTATGTCCCACCATTATATATGGTCTGTCCAGATTATTGGCTGTAAGACTTTGAGTGGTATGGGCAACATGTAGCCTTATAATAAGAGTACAACACAAACCATCTGAGGACCAGAGCAGACATATAGTGCACAATGCTGGACAGCCTGCAAAACAGGGACAGGTCAGAGGTGTGAAATCTGAAGCCCTGTGTATGGTGTTATATCTCTTACCCCAGTCACAGCATACCTACAACTACATAGAGCAGCAACTGTGGGCAAAACCATGAACTGGAGCAGGGCAGGACAAAGGCCCACATATAAGGGTAAGGAGGAACTATTGCCCAGTTAAATGTATAAAATGCAGAATAGAACAGTTCATACAGTAGCATGGGCTCCCTGAAGTGTATGGAGTCAGCAACCAAAATGTCTGTTAGCGGTTCCTCACATCAAGCTATTATGAACTGCCACTGACATACCAAGAAATCACAGTACTATGTAAAATGTACCAGACATATCATGCAAAACTGTTGACTCCAATACACTCTGTACACACCTATGGTTAAGTTAGTATGAACAGCAAATGTAAAAAGCACACCAAGGTACCAAAAAATCACCAGTAAAAAGTCCAAGGTGCCCAAAGAAGGGAAGTCCAGCCAAAAAATGAATAAAAACAGCTTTATTCCAATGAACCAAACAACATTAACGTTTTTTAACAAACACCAGAAATACCTCAATAAAAGAATCACAGGCCTAAAGCAGATGTCCTATGCTGACCACCTTAAAAAACTCCAGCTAGACTCTGTCGCATATCGTCTACTCCGAGGTGATCTCTGCTTAACATACAAGGCCATGTCAAACCCAGAGCTGTTAGACATGCTACACTTAAAGAAATCCCAATCCCTCATAGCCACACACTCCAGGGATCTAAATCTTGTCAACACAATAAACAAAACATGCTGGAGGGATAGGTTCCTGACCCAGAGACTCCCCGGACTCTGGAATAGACTACCCATACATGTCAAGCAGAGTGCCTCTTTGGCCCTCTTCAAAAGGAACCATGATGATTGGATGGGAGAAAGGAAATTCACCCCCAGGATCACGTCATTCACGCTGCTAGACAGGGATCCAGAGAAGTAAATAGTGTGGGAAGAAATAGCCAGGGAATTGTTATGGCTAGGCTTGTATAGGCCATAGGGCTGAGAGCCTAGTACCAACCTATGAACCTATAAACTTTACAAATACGTTTTCAATTAAAGTACTTCATCAGACTGACACCATCCTAGCTAGACAAATAATTGACCTTTCGCTACTGCCTTTTCCTGATGTCTTGAGTGCCAGATTCTGTCCCTATGTCTGGAACATTCTGCCCCAGTTTGTCGGGCTGTCTCCACAGTGTTTGTTGTAAGAGGTATTCCCAAATACACTCTGTGATGCTGTTTGTCACACCCCTGCATGAAGTACTCCTCCCAGGCAAGGAAAAGTATGAACAGCACATAGCCAGAAAATCCTTCAGGCATTATATCAGGGAGGTGCTGGACTGTTTCATCAGGTTCAGCAGACAATTGGCTGTAGCACACATAATCCTGGAGTGGAGTCCAGGCAGGTCTGGCCGGGAGTCCCATTCTAAATATTGATGGTCATACTGGGCATGCTCCTACACTTAGCTAATTTCAGTCCATGTAGTTCAGTCCATGTCTGAAGCCACATCTGACTATACAGCTGTGATGCCCATATATATCTATGCATACAGACAGGTATGTAAACCTTAACTGCCTCTCCTATCCCCATCAGACATGATTACCCTTACCTATCTGTATGTAGCACATATAAGATATATTTGGATCTGTTGAGTTTAATATATCTACATATGTATAGGTAACATATATATACACACATATATATATATATATATATATATATATATATATATATACATATATACCATATATAGAGAGGTAGAGAGAGAGAGAGAGAGAGAGAGAGAGACAGAAAGGCATAGAGTGATGTAGTGCTGCAGCCAGTTGTACACCAACTGTAACCAGTGGTATGTGCAAATAGTACGGTGAGCTCTAGTGTGTAATAGTAGGTTGGTAGGTAGGTAGGGGTTCTCATCTCACATCAGCCACCGTGTGTGTGTGTGTGTGTGTGTGTGTGTGTGTGTGTGTGTGTGTGTGTGTGTGTGTATGTGTGTGTGCGATTGTGTATATATTCCACATACAGCAGAATGCGATTGTGCACTGGTCCCTCATTTTATGGCCCTGTGACTATTGTCCTCCACAATAGTGGTCTCCCTGTCAACAGCTAATGATGTCATCCACCTCAACAGCAGTGGCAGACATTATCCATACACATATGCTCTCTGGCACATGTGATAAGTACGTAGCACTATAGTGTATACAGCTAGATAGGTAGTGGTTCTAATCTCAACAATGGCAACTCAGTACTTGTGTGTCAGTAAATCCCCCTGAAGCTGTGTGTGTTGCCTATGTCTGCACAATTGCAATACATTTTAAGGCCTGCTCCACCCTCTTAATCCCCCCATTGGATTACTTTACAGGGCCTGCAGCTGTCTTCCACCTTAGATGCACAGTTAGACACTCTCCAGATACATAAGCTCCGTGGTGCATGTGATAAGTACATAGTACTATAGTACATATAACTAGATAGGTAGGGGTTTTAACCTCAGAACTGGCAACTGTGTGAGTGTATGTGTGCATGTGTGTGTGTGTGTGTGTGTGTGTGTGTGTGTGTGTGTGTGTGTGTGTGTGTGTGTGTGTGTGTGTGTGTGTGTGTGTGTGTGTGTGTGTGTGTGCGTGTGAAGAATATTCCCCATAGCAGTGTGGCTGCCTTGCATATATGTGTGAGGTTATACCATTTTGAGATCCTGTTAATCTCCTCCCTTTGGAGTACTTAACAGGGCCTGCAGTTGTCATCCACTTTAGATGCACAGCTAGACACTCTCCAGGTACATAAGCTCCATGGTACATGAGATAAGTACATAACACTATAGTACATTAACTGGATAGGTAGGGGGTTTAATCTCAGAACTGGCAACTGTGTATGTGTGTGTATATACATTTACTCTTGCAGCAGTGTGGTTGTCTTCCCTGTGTTTGTGTGCAATGGTTATACCATTTTAAGGGCCTCTGCAACCTATGCAAACATGTTAACCCCCATTGGAAAGCTTTACAGCACCTGCAAATGTCATCCACCTGAACAGTATTGTCCAACAGTACAAAAACATATAAGCTCCATGGAACATGTGATATGTATGTAACGCTATAATATGTACAATTAGACAAGTAGAAGTTCTGTGTTTGTGTGTGTGTGTGTGTGTGTGTGTGTGTGTGTGTGTGTGTGTGTGTGAGAGAGAGAGAGAGAGACCGTGTTAGGCCTAACACCTCTCCCACCATGCAGGCTGCACTCCATGTTTGGCCAGGAGTGTCCTGTGAAAACAATTAAAACAATACATAGGTCCCAAGAATGTAGGACAACAAACATTTCCTCCATGTGCATAATAGTTGCATAAACCAGTCATTTTACATCAGAAACACTTGAATGTTCTGAGACATAGCATAACCTAGGGAAATGCTTCAAAAATAAGATGTCATATTGGCAGACCAAGAAAAGTCCTGTCCTTTGCACTTGCTGTGGGTATGGTTTGTCCTGCCAACTGTCACGATACTACAAGAAGTATCTGACATTGTGCCTTCATTAAGGTGACAACCCTAATCTATGTTGCCTATGTGTGTGCAATATGTATACATATCAAGGCCATGTGGGTAGATGGTGGCCCATACATAAACCACATGTATCTAGGCATGAATGCTAACTGCCACCACCCACTTATGGAAGTACTGACTAAGGCTGTGGAGACTGTAACTTGTGTGCTCTGTCACTGACCCCCCAAATGATGTTAACACACTGCAACAGAGTTTTTCATCAGGTACAGATTGATGCCAAGGTCCTGGCTTCAAGCTAAATGCAAATAACAGTGCCATCATACCATATGGCAAGGACACAGCCCCACTGTTGGCAAAATCAGTGGCAATCCCATAAACACACAACCTGTGTTGACAGACCAAGCTACTCTGTTTGATAACAATGTCACATTCAACCATCATGTAGTGACAGTGGTCAGAAAGGCCTTGTACATGGTGAAAGTCACAGATAAAGTTAATGCATCCAGAAAAAAGGTCAACATTACCTCTGTATAGTTCTCAGCCAATACAACAATACTTTAGTACAATGGCCCGTGTGATACGTACCTGTCCAGACATCTGCAATAACTAGAAAGGCCATGGTAATACCCTCAAAGGTAATCCATGCTCTCCAACACATGTCCCATGCAGACAGCCTCCAATCAGTAGTGCCCCACTCGGTATCAGACAGGTTGCCCAGAGTTGGGCTGTGGCACGCCTACAACCTAATGTTGGACCCTGCCCTTCAACAGCTGCCCTATATATGTGAGTCCACTTCTTCATGCATTACCAGCACAACAGGCCTGAATCTGATAGACAACATCAAGAAATCCTGCCGGAGAGACAGGTTTGTCTCCCAGATGCTGCCCTGTCTCAGGAATGCACTTCCCATACATGTTAAAACAAAGTACCATGAAGAGCATCATCAAGTGTAACCGTGATCAGTGCTGGGGATACCACAAATCTGTCCCAGGGGTCCAGCTGTGTTCCTCAATGACAGGGGTAACAGGTGCTAATTGATGATTCTGTTGGGGATAAACTAATGGCTAAGCTTGTAAGGGCCTCAGGGCCAATAGCTTAGTAACCTTGTATGATCCTAGGTTTACCAGTTATGGCCCTGTGTGCTGTGATGAACTGTATTGTTAGGCGTCCACTCCCATCCCTGCATCTATTGTGGTATGTCTCCTATGGGCAACATACCAGTACCACGTCATATATCCACCATCTGACAGATAGGTGAGTGGTACCACAGGTGTATGGAGACAGTCCAGCAACATCTGTGTGACACAATTACAGACAGCACTGCAAATGTGCTGGAGGGTATACTCCTTGGGGTGTCCAACATCCACAGTACATAGATGTTTGCAGAATGTGTACATGTATCTGATATATGTAGACCCTCTGCCAGACAAATGTGGATGTCTGAAAATCACTTGGACAATATGTAATGGTTGTTTCCAGACTGTGGGGAATCTGTCTGTCACAGGTCAGGCACCTCAGAAAACAGTTATGGTTCTTTAATATCTGTTACTATATTCAGTCCCTCACATTGCATGCTCAATATGTACACTCAGTTGCTGAGAGTGAGCCTATGTCCCCCCACGACTTCTGGCTATAACCTGCTGTCCTGCTGTAGGGTGTCAACAGGTATGCTAGCCATAGCTCTCAGGTGATCATATACAGGTGCTGGGTACACAGTAACCTAGCCAGAGTATGTCAGGAACAGTCAGGGACACCTGGACAATGTTTGAACTCTGCCTGTGCGACATTCACAGCATGAGAGGAGTAGACTGACAGTATACCATGTGATATGGCAGCTATATCCACCACAACTGACTGTCACTATTTTCTAATACACAACTAATATTTTCATATGATATTTTTTTAAAAAATGTTTTACATACATTTCATTTCATTTCATGATGCACCTTTAAATATTTGAATTTTAAAGTGTTTTTAATTAATTAATTGATGTTGATTGGTATATAAGGGAGCTTTTATGATGTACTGATTGTCTGATGAAGTCAGGAAGTTGACGAAAACGCACATTTTTGTTTGTTAGTGGATTAAGGCGTTTACGTGTTTTTGGTCTTGTTTTCAAGCCTCTAATCTATTTTCTACAATAAACGTGATTGACTTTATTTCCTGGTGGCGAGGGGTCTGTCTTCGTGACTACTGCTGGTTTTGTGGTTCTAATACACAATCCAGTTGCATTCGTACATGAGCTGACCATTGCTAGAGAGACTCCGGGCCAGAGCTGTGATCTATGTCACAGCAGACAGAAC
Organism: Protopterus annectens; assembly: GCF_019279795.1. Lineage (NCBI taxonomy): Eukaryota > Metazoa > Chordata > Ceratodontiformes > Protopteridae > Protopterus > Protopterus annectens. The sequence goes on along the minus strand of NC_056737.1, from coordinate 1,748,023,567 downwards.
CAAAAAGGAAGCCTGTAGCTGCTGGACAGCTGACTAACAGCAACATGTAATTCCAAGAAATTTACCACAGACCTCTATTGTGGTAATTACTATTTCCCATGCCTGCCTCCCCCAACTGCATCGAATTACATGCGGAATACTATTACATACCTGGTATAGCGCTGTACTCCTTCATGTGCAGAAATCCTGTGGTAGAGTGCTAGGATATCACACTCTGTCATCACAGAGAAAGTCACAAACCTGTGCACCATAGGCAGCAGCTTGCCTTTTGTAGGCAATGCTCATGAACAGCCAGTTGCCTGTGCACCAATCTGTAGCTCAGACTTGCTAATTACATTCAGAACAGCTGGGTTACATTTTCATTAGCCAAAGTCATGGCAACGCAGTGCTGTATTTGAGGCCTTCATGTAGGCCTTACCCTTTTCCTAGCCTGTGAGAAGGACATTATCGATGTGTGGGGACTGTAGCATCACAGAGGGTAGGTTGAAATACTCTCCATGGTTTGGATTTATGTGGTATGTCCACAGTTTTGCATGCTATGTCTGGCCATTGTGAACAGACTTTCTGATTATGTGGCAGTTTACTGTTTAACAATGTGGGTAGAGGTTAATAAGGAGACAGACAGATGTGAGTGTCATACATCATTTGCATTAGAATATGCATGCTGTTGTAGTAGCCTCTGGTCCATCAGCCATGTATGTTTGTAGTGGAAGACTTTGACATGTGTCACTATCATTTGACCATTTACCCCCACTGCTTTATGTATGGGTGTTGTGTGGATTCCCTGTTCTAGGTGTTTGGAGGTATTTAGGTCTGTTGCAGGTAGCTGAACATACAGATGAAAATGCTGCAGGCTGCATCTGCTGCATTTTTCCCAGGAGCCATACTGGGGATTGTGAACATATTGTGGGACAACAAGCTGTATATGTGAGTGAGGGAGCAGTGTCAGCTCTGTTGTCACACCATAGCCAAGGTGAGGGTACCCATAACAGTCCAGGTGATGCTTGTGCCTCTGGTACATATGTTATGTAATAGTGCCATCCAGAGAGTGATAGGCAATATTTAGGACACCTATACATATTTGTAAAGTGTGTCCCAACCTACAGGCCTTTGAGGTGCTAATATGTGTGGTAGTGACTGCAGTTGCAGAAAAAAGTTCTGCTTAAAATTGTACAGGTCAGTCATTTAATTGTCCCAACAACTATGTACTTGACATGCAACACATTGAAATGGAAGCCAGGACTGTGGGTGGACAAATGTACAACATGCTAGAAATGTAACAGATTGAGCTATGGAGTCAGTAGTATAGCAGGTATATTTGCAATACATATGTGCATGCATACAGTCTGTTACACAGGATTGACATGAACATGTGTGCTCAGATGTATATGATGTGTGACACTAAACTGTCTATCAAGATTTCATAATCTCAATGTGTACTGACTTGCCAGTATGTCACCAGACAGCATAGGTTGTGTGACAAGTGTTAATGGCACAACTGTGGACATTCTGCAACAGTCTGCAGTTGTCATCATTACCAGATATCCTAGGCCTTACATACATCAACTGAAATGCATTTGTCTGTGTACTGGTTTGGTGTCTGTATCACAGTCCCAAGTACATTGTCATTAGTCCCATTATATATACAAGCACTGGCAAGAAGGATATGTTTATGGAAACACATGTTAGTCATCAAGGCTTAGTGGGCTAATGCACTGTGCTGTAGTTAACAGGGTCCTGGATTTGAGACTTGGCAGAGGCTGAATATTTTTCTGTTGTGCATCACTGATAAACAGGATAAGTTTATGGAAACAGCTGTTAGTCTTCAAAGCTGAGTGGCCAAGTGGGCTAATGCACTATGTCATAGTTAACACGGTCCTGGGTTTGAGACTTGCCAGTGTGATAATTTTGCTGATGAGCAGAACAGTGTCAGACAGAAGGTGATTAAAGCAGTTTAAAGCAGCTTTAAGCAGGTTTGTGTGACACACTGTGAGGCCAAGCAGCACTTAGCCCTGCATAATCCTGCGCTGTTTTCAAAAAAAGAAAAGAAAAAAGGGGTAATAAGAAAGCAGTGAAATGGGGGCAAGCAGAGTGAAAAACAATTTGAAAGACAGGTAGGGATATGCAGGATCAATGTAGGAAAAGAACGTAGCTCTCCATTTCTTGTAGCACAAACAGCTGTGTATGTTATGGACAATTTGGAATTTAGAGCCTCACATCCCAGAGGGAAGGGTGTGGGTAACATATTTTTGCTGATTAATTGCTGCAATGATTGATTTATGGCAGTAGGTGTGGACAAAATGGAGAGTTATGTATGGGGCGACATGTTTTTATGGGACAGATGTACCCTTTTTTTTGAGTAGTGAGTGGTATGTTAGGGAAGGAATATAGGTACATGTGGGGAGGTAAGCTTGGTAGGAAAGGTAGCATTTGCAAACAGACAAGACAGCAGAGAGGGGCGGTGTCTGATACATGAGAGGGGTAAACACCTTGGATGGGTGTTGTGGAATTGGAGGACCAAGTGCCCCCAGATGACAGAAATGGGACTGAGCTCCCCACCCATGGGTAGCCACCACTGTTCTTCATGGCCCCGAAGGTGCCTGTGCTTGGGGCTGGGTGTTGGGGCCAGTCTGCCTCTTCAGGTGCACCAGCCTGCCATTGATCTGGTGCAGTCAATTGTCCATATCATGCTAGACAATCCTGCTCACCATCCCTGGAAGCTGTTGCCAGGTGACACTCCCACCCAGGGGGTATGAGCACCATCCCCTGAGGCAGTTCCACCTGTGGATGGTGCAGGAACAGGGGAGGGGGCAGCTCTAGTTTGGGTCTCAGATGTGCTGGGACCCAGTGCCATAGCCAGATGAGGTGGGGTAGGTGGGTCCACAAGTACCAGCCTACCCACTCATGCTGTGGTGTTCAGGTTTTTGTCAAAATGTATAGGTTAGTCATGCATAGAACATTTAAACTTTAGTTATAACAGCATGCATGAGTGTTCCAATTAACCCAGAACAATAAAATTGCATACTATACAGAACACAATAATAAATGGGATAACAGTCACTATTGTAACAGCATTCCAGTAACAGTTATGCAAAAAGGTCCACAGCATTGGTATTTCAAGAAGGTATGTTAGTATGCAACCATTGTAATATGTAACAATAATTAAACACAAGGCCCAACATATGGTTTTGAGAACAACATATGTGAAATGGAAACCATACCCATAGTATAACAATAATAATATTGTGATGCATATATGGGTTGGGGGGAGAAACATTCCATTAACAACAGTATAGGCTTATATTTATTGTAACAGTACTGTTCTATACTCTACAGGGCTGCCTTCACTTTTATGTCTACATAAAACCAAAATTAAACTCCGAGACCAGGCCTGGAACAAATGGAGAACTACAAAACCCCCCCTAGATCGCATCAAGTTTCTACAGCTTAGAAACTCAACCAAAGCAGCCGTTATGTCTGATAAAAAAACAATATTTCTGTCACCTCCAAGATAAACACCAGCATAATTCTAAAAAATTCTGGGCTGGATTCAATCACCGCCTTCATCCAGGCAAATCTACCACCCCCACCCCTGAGAAACTCATAGGTAAAGATCCAGGAGAAATAGCCAACACTTTTAATTCTTTTTTTCACTGAGACCATCCAGTCCCTTGCCAGTCAGCTTACTACTTCTCCCTCGGCTGCAACCTTAACTAAAGACCCAATTCAACCCTCCTTTAACCTACAACCAGCATCTACCTCTTATATTCGTACCCTCTTGAAAAAACTCAAACCAACCACCCTAGCGGCTGACTTACTCCCAGCCAAATACTTACAAATAGCATCTGACGCCATAGCCTACCCTGTTTCAATCTTGATCAACTGGACCATTTCTGAAGCTTCTATTCCCTCAATCTGGAAAATTTCTTATATCATCCCTCTCCATAAAGGAGGGTACTCCACTGACACATCTAACTACAGACCCATAGCTATACTGTCTCCTCTAGCCAAAATCATGGAACGCTGCATTCACAAGCAATTCATTACCCATCTTACTCGAAACAACCTCTTGTCTAACACCCAGCACGGCTTTCGCCCCCATCATAGCACAACCACTGCTCTCCTCTCCTTTGTTGACTCAGTCAACCACAACCGCAATAATAAATTAATATCCTCTGCGCTCTTTCTCGACCTATCGAAAGCCTTCGACATGGTCAATCACCAACAGTTGCTCTACACACTGGAAACCTTTCGTCTTAGCAAATCAACCATAAGTTGGTTTAACACCTACCTCTCTTGTAGAAAACAGGCGGTTCAGTGGCAAAACAGGCTATCAGACCTACTCCCCACTAATATCGGTGTTCCCCAAGGATCTATTCTCGGTCCCCTTCTTTTTTCCATCTTTATAAATGGTCTACACTCTATCATTCCCAAAGCCACCTGTATTCAATATGCAGATGACTCCACCCTGATCTGCTCTGACGTCTCTCTCGCCAAACTCCAAGTCACAACCCAAAACTGCTTTTCCATAGTTGAAAAATGGTTCTCGGAACTAAAACTTTTACTTAACCCAACCAAAACCAAATTACTTCTATTTTTCCCCACTCCAACAACCTCCCAAGGAAAAGAACCTCCCAAAACCAACAACCCAACCTTCCATGTGTCCTCCAACAATGGGACCATAATCGAACCTGTCTCCCACACCAAACTACTAGGGGTGACCATAGACCACAAGCTTAAATTTGATATGCATGTCAGCCTGACCATTAAGTCGGTAAACAAGAAACTCGGGTCCATGTATAGAATAAAGAACTTCCTAACCCCGCACACCAAACTAACTATCGCCCAAACCCACCCTCCTCTCCACACTCCTTTATGCCTCCTCGATATTCTCCTTCCTTAACAAGAGAGAGCTCAATAAACTATCAACAACCTATAACCATATAGCCAGATTCATAACAGGAATGCCCTATCGTACCCATCACTGCCTAAATCTAAGGACACTGGAATGGTTAGAATTGCCCAACATTCTCAAACTCAACCAACTCACTGAGGCATTTAAAACAGTCAACCATCCAGACAAAACCCCCTCACTGAACAAAATACTTACCCCTTACTCCAACCTTACGTCCCTCAGGTCATCCAAAAGCCTACAAGTACAGACCATTAAATCTAACAACTTGGGAGGTGAAGCTCTCTATGCCAATTCCATTGGTAAATCCTGGAATGCCCTCCCAAACAACCTAAGACTCATGACCTCTCTTCACCAATTCAAAAAACACCTCAAAGATTTTCTAAAGTCCCAATGGCTATGCCCTTGCTCTAATCCAGACTAATAGCAAATGTCCCTGGCCCACCTAGGCCCACCTAAGCCTCTACCCAACCCAAAACCTTAAGGGTCCACAATGTAGCCATGTTAGACCATCTACATAAGTCTGTACCTCTTTTAAACAATATGTATAACCTACTTGCTTGCTTTAATTGCCTATGAATGTAATAATAATTACTTGATCTGCTGATGTTTTGTTTATGTACCTCTGTTCCTTGGAGCTTTTCTCCCCGGGCCTCTACTGAAAATGGACATGTATCCAGCTAGACTAGCCCGGTCAACAAATGTAAAATAAATAAATAAAGTGCCCTATATCTTCTGTAGCGCATACATACCTCTCAAGCTATCAGCATGGGACAGTATGGGCCAAGCTGTAACACCTACAGGTACACTACTAGAGGGGACTATTATATGTCAGGGGGGAATATATGACTACCAAGGTGCACTTTGCACTGATGTGTGTGTGTGCTACTGACATACTTCGACTGGATGTTAAATTTATGTCCAAGGGTTTTGGCAACAGTGATCACTATCCATGACACTTGAGAGACATGTATAATGCATAGTACAGGGAGTTTACACATATCCCACCAACCTTGAAAGGTATGGGGTTAGATTATCAGCAGACATTCACAGATGCACCAGGTATACAGCTGTAACAACAATAAAATGTTTTATTTAACTTATTAACTTGGAATAGAAGTGTACTTGTGGATGTTTAATTTAATGCAGTCTTATCACCTTGCTGAGCAAGAGCATCTGGAGACATGAATTAGTATACCATTTGAACAGCTAGGACTGATAATTTATTTATCTGTAATTCCTGTGGGGAGAACATCTGTTAACAATGCATAACTGTTTCTCGACATATTCAGCAGTACTTGCCTATTTCTGTAAATATATATTAGTACTTGTCCCTGGATTCGAACCCAAGTCTGTGTGTGGAAAAAAATGAACAACAATATATCAGTCAGCAAACTGAGCAACTGAGCCACTGCTTTGTGTTGAATGACTGATATGTGCCTAGAGCTCACCTGGTAACAAATTCTGACCTGGTAATGTAGGTAGAGTGTCACACAAGACTGGAGTGACACTTGACACACATGCATGAGATGCATGCATGACAGAGATAGTGGGTGAACAGTGTATTACTACTTGGAATTCAGGTGTACATATTTAACCCCTAGTGGATGGGAATATGTGTGATGTGTACAGACCATAGTGGGGTGCTGGTTGGCTAGCTGGCACATATGCAGTTGCACGTGGTATATATTTACTTTACAGCTATTACAGTTTTACACTTGCCTGCATCAGCATAACCACTTTCAGGAATGCATATAGCTGAAATGCAAAGGTTAACACAAGACAACCCTGAGGGAAACACACTATACTACCTTACACATTACTATTCAAGGTTCAGATGTTATAGTGAAGAACAAATATCATAATGCAGTATATCTTGCAGTACAGCTCCACATCTACCCTTTAGTAAAACAGTTCTGTATTGGCCAACCTTCAGTCACATCATGGTATTATATCCATGTTTGCTTCACAGTGCTTGTAATACACAATTTTATGACCAACAGCCCAAAATACACACAACATTTGGCATAAGAAATCTTTATTGAGAGTGACATGAAACACCTTTTATTCTTAAACACTTTACATAATGCAGGCATTGACAGACAGCTGTTATTCCACACTGTATGTATTACTAATTTTATTTTCTTACCAATTCTGACTGCAGGTGTACTTTATTTCCTGAAATTTATGATTGTAGATGATTTATTCCCTTCACATTATGAATCCAGTTGTACTTTATTACCAGAACATCATTATTAATACAGTATACACTTGCCATTCCTTAACATTAGCAATGCAATAGTAAAATGTTTTCCTTAACATTATCAGGTTTCATGCTTTCATGTATATTGAACTGTACCTGGCATTACTCACTTATATCAGTCCAGGTCTATGAACACATTCATTGCAGTACACTCAGAAGAGAATATAACAACTGGCAGTTCCTACTGTACTCTTTCTTAATTATATTAGTAAATATTGCAAGATATATCTATACTTACCACACTCTCGGCATAACCTGGTTAGGTGCCCTGCATGGGTCTCCATGTTGTGAGCTCTCTCCTCTACAGCTGTAGGGAGAGAAACACAGCATTATGCATACATGTCTATCAGATATTCATACTAGACTTTGGTAAATCAATGCTTCCTATACTTAGAAACTTCTGGGCCACTGTCATCCCAAGCATTTTGGATCCACTGGGCTAAGAGTTCACCCTTCCTACTCTTCAAGTCAACATAGTGGTGACGTACCTGCTCACCAGTGTGGGGGATGCCAGTTCCAGTGGTGAGGTCATGTGCCAGCTAGTCCCAGACCTCAGATTTGTATTCAGACCCCTGGTACTGGCCCTGCAGCAGCCAGTTGTCATAGTCTTTTATGAGGAGCCCAACCATGACCCTGGACTCCAACATGCCCCATTGCTGCAGCTGGAAGCGTGCACCCTCTCCAACTCCAGCCATAGCTCCTGCACAGATCAAACCCCAACAGGTTCCAGCTGTATTCCCATCTGTTCAGCTTAAATAAGGCTGTTTTCCCACCCTTTGCCTCCATTGCACCATTTTTAAAAATGCTAAGCATAAGCAAAACTCTGCGCAAACCTGCTAAGCTTAGTTGAGCTGTGCTTAAACTGGCAAATGCTTAGCAATGCCCAAACCAGCTAAGCAGAGCTACATGTTGTTAAGTAATGCTAAAAAGGGTCTTGTTTAAGCATTGCTTGATTTGGCTTAGCAATGCTTAGCAGAGCTTAGCTGCGGGCAAATTAGACTTTTTTAAAAATAAAACAAAATATTGAAAGTAAGTGTTCATTAATGATACTTTATTATGTGTATCTATTTTAATTTTGTATCTCCTAACCTTATGAATTTAATTACATTTTCTTGGATTGTGACTTTAATATATCGGACATTTGTGTGTAACTGGAACTTTTATCCTCGGGTCTCCACTGCAAATGGGCTTCTGGTCCAGCTGGACTAATCCAGTTAAAAAATCTCAATGTATTCATAATAACAAAAAATATTTTATTACATTTTCCTATTGCATGTAAAAGCTGAATGGCCTGTATTCAAACCATGCACATATTGCACACAAGGCTGTGACTAACTATTCAGTTACTAAGGGATGGTGATTATAACTCTACATTTCTATATAGCTCTCAGTTATATTTAAGCACTGCTGAGCACTGTGCCATGACATGCAAATCCGATTAGCTATGCTTTAAAATGACCTTTTACATTACAACTGAAAGTATCCAGTTTCTATTTTTAGGTGTCTGGCATGTATCTACTGCTAAGTGCTGAGCAGCGCGACCACACAAAAAAAAACATATTTAAACATGTTTAACTTTATTATTTAAGTGCCATCCAGCACTTTAACAGTGCAGGGGATGTGTTACTCATCTGCGGACACTGTAACACACCCCCTACACTGATTCTGTAACCGTGTTACACAGCTCTCTCTCAGTAGCGTGCTTTCATTAATATGCAAGGTGCACTGTGGAGGGGAAGCTGCAGACATGGTCACAGTACACTCTATGTAGGATTTACACTATTCCTACATGGAGTTTATTAAATCTTTGGGTATATCTGTTTTATTCTACACTTGAACATGTAGAAGCAGGAAATTGATAACAGAAGTGTGGAAAGACCTACGTACTTGAAAGCAAGGTGGAGTATGGGTGAAATAGTGAAACTAAGTTGTTGCGAAGAGACAGCTGATCTGATATGTGTAAAAAAATAATTATAGTAGAGAAAGGTGTAGAAGGCCAAATAATTGTTATGCAAAAAAGTTTTTTGAGTACTGAAAACTTCAGTTGCAAAGCAATGTAGAGTAGGTCCACTTTAAGGAGATTACTAGTTGACTGAATATGAATGGAAGGAAATTATGTCACTGTTTATGAATAAATATGCATGTAAAAATAAAAATTAAAAGGAGAATAAAGAAGAAAAGATTTTCCAGTGTAATATTAGGAGCATTATGTTTCACATTGATGAGTGGCATATATTCAAGTTGTTCTTCTTTCGGCTTTTCCCCGGTTAGGGGTTGCTACAGCGGAACTCCGGTCCGCTAATGATTGGCAGTAGATTTTTTTATGGGTGCCGAGGTGCCAACATGATGCCCAACCTTCAATGATGGCACACCCATTGTACGCATGTCTTTCAAATGCTACTCGACTATGGGGAGGACATGCAGACTCCACACAGAAGGCACTCCAGCCAAGAATCGAATGGGAGAACCTCTTTCTGTGAGGCGACAATGCTATTGCTGCACCACCAAGATTGGAACTACAAAAGGGATGTAAAATACTGGGGGATTTGGATTAAGTTGCATAAAACAAATTAGCGGCCTTGACTACATGGTGTGGCCTGTATCTAGGACTTGGTGGATGTAATACAGCTGTAGGAATCCAGGAATTTAAGGTTGTGCTGCAAGTAACACAACTGGTAAAGGTTTCAAGTTGCTGCATGGTTGTTTTAAATGTGGTGATTATTAATTCTTAAAGTGGAGTTTTTTCTAATGGTTTTCATTTTTTTTACATTTGATAACCAGGAAAGTCCGACTTAGAATGAGGCATTTTTTCAGCAAAGGCATGGGGAGAAATGCTCCAGATGCATGTCTTTGTAATGTGGGAGGAAACCGGAGTACCCAGAAGAAACCCACACAAACACAAGGAGGACATGCAGACTCTGCACAGAAGGCACCCCAGCCAAGAATCTAACTGGAAAACCTCTTTCTGTGAGGTGACAACTCTACCACTTCACCACTGCACCATCCGGCCTGTATTTCATGCTAGCAATATTAAAACAAAATAAAGCCATGTTTAAGCAAAAGTATTTATCTTATCGCTTACAGCTGTTAATAGACACATTTTTCAATTGCATCAAGAGTGGTGAGATTCTAAGGCATACAGTGCTTTTAGATGGTGTGTTAACTACAAGCATGGGCATTTAAATATCATGTGCAAAGGCTAGAAATGGAATACAGCATCTGCATTGCTTTTCTACTTTCTTTCACATTTCAGAAGTGGCTAGACTCTGTTCTGGACATATATCCATTAAAAGTGATGGACCCGGATTCAATAAACTCTGTGTAGGGTTCACATAGACACTACATGGAGTGTATGTGCGACTGAGATATAGCTCAGTGCGTGGCAGCATATAATGCGGATTAATGAGGTGTTTCTTTCCTAAGGTAGGTTTCGTGGCTCATACCAGTATTGCTTGCTGCAAAACCTTGTCAACAAACATGGATATTTATTGTGTAAAGGAGAGCACATACGGTCAGTGGATTTGTGTAGAATGCCACCATGATCACCAAGGCTGTACACATATTTCTGAAGTGAGCAAGAAATAGAGGCAAAAGCCATAAATAATATGTGGACAAAGGATGCAAATTAGGGACACACATATTAAATATTGCTCTTACAAACATAGAAAGTTGATAGAGGCAGGTTTTGCATATACATGACTTTTTTGAAGGGTATGAAGAGACTCAAAATGTCTGCGACTATTGCCTGACTTCAACCCTCAATAATTTACTAGTGATTGGCCAGTAAACTACAATTGTATGAGAGATAGCCCAAAAATATGAAGCAAAATGTGGACAGTCTGAAAAAAATCTGTTCAGTTGAGAGGTGTGGCTGTACAAATAGCTGTCAATCTGTTAGTTCAAAATATCTGCACAGGGGCCACATTAATGAGAAGATAAATAACCAGTCATAGGGACATATATGACCATAGATGTCTCATGGGAATGTACTAGAATGTAACAGTCTCAACCTCTTAGACCAAAAAATGTTGATAAAGTCATGAAAATGGGGGACAAAAGGCAAGAAATAGGGCCAAATTAATATTCCATTTCCAAACTTGTAAAAATGATAGAATATATAGGTTGTACATTAGCAGGAACGTTTTGAAGAGCATGAAGTTTGAAAATCAAATGTCAGTCATCAGTTATTGACTGCACTTTGTAATGACATGACTATGATTTGGTAGGAAAACAACATGTTATGAGGAAAAGATCACAAATATGAGACACAAACTGGACATTCTGCACAGATTAGGACAGTTGAGAGGTATGCACCAAAATGTCTGTAGTACTGAATCACAGCAGTACATACATCATCCCAATTATGTGGCAGAAAGCCACATATTTCATAAGGAAAACATCTGGACATCCATGGAATATCTGGACAGTTGAGAGGTATGAATATGAAGTATATGGACCAAACACTACAGGACAGTGTACCTACAGTGCAGAGTATTGTGATATCCCATTCATAGTATTCTGTACTGAAAATGTATTAATGATCTGTAACAGGACATGGGAATGCCATGTAAAATGATCACTCAGGGGGAAGTGTGTGTATTGAATAGGGACACACAGTTGAATTGTAGGAATGAACACAAGGAAAGAGTACAGATGAAACTCCTGCATGTACAGCAGCGGACATGGTCACATACCTATTGGTTTAATTGTAGGGTATGATGTCCACATTATACTTGGGTGTTGTGTCTTTTTCCTGATGCATGTGTCTCGTCAATGCAGGTGTTGTCATGGCTGTGGGTTGATACTGTGTGTAATATACTAATATCACAGTTGTAGTCAATGATTGCCCACAAGCTGTAGTCCTTCAGGCAACTGTTAGGACACAGCATACGCATGTCATCTGTGATGTCTGCCACTTAAATAAAGGGCAAGCAACAGCCTAGCAGACAACACCCCTGATGTACTGACATGATCACTGGACCTGAGATATATGTCACATCACACATTTCAACATAGTGATACGCCACGTATGTCATACACTGGTCTAATCATTTGTTGATATAGCTGTTTATGGCCACATATGACAGTGTTGATTAAATACCACAGTGTGACTTTTTGTCAAATGCCTTCACCTGTTCAAGTTCCACAAGATGATATTGTTGTCGTCATGCATGCCCTTGATGACCTTTTCAGGACATCTATAAGATGTAACAGGCCTGATGTAGCAATAACAATTCACACAGGTCTGTAGCACACACCTGGAACATTACTAGTATACACGTAGAAGAGGTCAATAAGGACATGTTGGTCGACCTAACAGTTGGAGAGTCAGGATGCATTTATACAAGCATGTATCAGATGCTTCCCCTCAATACAGGTGGATGCATGTTGATGTACACCCTTGCATGGGAACATAGACCATATGGAGGGTGCGTTGAACTGCGTATTCCACCATATCAGGAAGGTGTATGCTCTTTGTCACTCCATAGCTGATCTGTGATGTTGTCATAGTATGTTGTCATAGTGCATTGATTCCATGTGATAGGTCTGGAAGGAGGTAAGACAGTGCATCCTGGCTATTGTGATCTCGCCTAGGGTTCTGACACAATCACACACACAGGTATCATTTGAAAACCCTCAAGCTGGGGGATTAAACCTTACATCAGTTGATTGGCAAACAGTTTGCTCACTGACAGAACACAACATATGACAGATGGTGAATCAACCTGTACCAGTAGAGCTGTCACCATTGGAAAACACCAGGGATCTGTGCATGACCCTTCACTGTTTGAACTGTATTTATCAACATTTCAGGCAAATGTATATTCTTGCATATTTTTTGCAAACAAACCAATGTAGACCACCACTGTCCAACGATAAAACACTGATTTAATATAATAAAACGAATACAAACAAGCAGTTTTTAACACAGATAAGCGCTTTCGGGCTCTGCCCTTCTTCAGATAAAAGAAAACAGTTTTAATCACATTTAAATACCTAGTTTAAAATCACTTCAACCAATCAAAATTTATATTGCACCCTCCTATCTTTGAGGGCTGGTTTCATGAGAACAAATTCATTTAGTCCTGGTGTCCTATGGGCTAAAAGCTCAATTATCCACCTTGCTTCTTCTCTCTCAGTGGCATCCACTAAGCTACCCTTTCTTATATTAGGAAAAACATTAGTAATAGCTCTAAATTTAAACTGATGGTCATTATTAACTTCTATATGTTTATAAAGTGCATTATGCATGTTTCTAGTTCTTATGCATGAGAGATGTTGCAAAATTCTAACTTTAAACATGTCATTTGTTTTTCCCACGTAAAACGCTGTGCATTGCTGACACTCAGCCAAATAAATTATGTTCTTTGTTCTACAATTGGCTTTAGCTTTAAAATAAAATAATTTTCCTGTTACTGGATGCTTAAAAACAGTCTCTTTATTAATGTAGTGACATGCTTTGCATGACCCACATATTTTAGTGCCTACTTGACAAATGAAACTTTTCTTTTGATTATTCTTTTCTTGTGTTAGAATGTCTTTCAAATTTTTATTTCTTCTAAATCCAAATCTAGGTTCTGTCCCTACTATTTCTTTTATTTTATCATCAGATGAAAGTATATGCCGATGTTTCTTAATAATATCACATACTCCATGTATATTACTACTGTACATGAATGTCATTCTAATGGGTGCAAATCTTTGACCATGTTCCTCTTCTGATGGATTTATCTTAAGTTTTGGTATAGATTTTCTATGAGTATTACCTTGACCTAATTCACTTACTATTAACCTCTCATTATAGTCTCTATTTCTAAAGATTTGTTCCATATTCATCAGTTCTTCTTCAAAGTCGCTATCTTTAGTACATAGCCTTGATGCTCTGCTTACCTGACCCCTTATTATATTCTTATATGTATGTCTGGGATGCATACTGTCATAAGTAAGTAAATTATTTTTCCAACATTCTTTCCGGAACAATGAAGTAACAAAACCAGATCTTTCTTGTTTAATTCTTACATCCAGAAAATCTATAACTTCATCTGAACACATAAGAGAAAATCTGAAAAAATTAGTGGTATGTTCCAAATATTCTATGAAAAGTAGGAGGTCTCTTTTCCCCTTCCCATAAAATAAAAACATCATCCACAAAACGTCTATAAAGAAATAGATGTTTTATCCATCTATTCTGCCCCCCTAGAACAAAATGCCTCTCCCAAAATGACAGAACCAAATTTGCATATGTATTGGCACAGGGGGTGCCCATGGATACCCCCTGTGTTTGTCTATACATATTATTATTGCATATAAATACATTATTTGATAGAACCAAATGTAAACATTTTCTTATTGTAAGTAATTTCCTGTCATCTGATTCACCCATTTCTTTACATAGTTCACAAACAGCATTCATACCATATTCATTTTCTATCACTGTAAATAAATTAACAACATCTAGAGTGACCATTAATACTTGTTTATCACATATATCTACATCTTTTATAGCTTTCAAAAATTGTTGTGTGTCTTTCAAAATTTCTATTATTTTTACTGTATATGGTTTTAAAGTATATTCTAACCAAATAGATAGATTTTCAGTTATCCATTTTCTACGTGAGACTATAGGTCTCAGTGGGGATCTTTATAATTTTATGTAACTTAGGTAATGCCTTAAAAATAGGTGTTACTGGATGTTCTATTAATAGAAATTCATTAAGATCTTTGTCTATAATGTTGTTTTCTAGCATACATTTAATACTATTGTGAACTCCTATTATAATATTATTAAGTTCTAATGAAGAAATTTTCAAGTAGGTATTGCCTTCTATTAATAAATTATTTAATTTAAAATAATAATCATCCTTATTTAGCACTACGACCGCTCCACCTTTGTCTGCCTGTTTTATTATGATACTATCATTATTCTGTAAATTAATTAATGCTTGTTTTTGCACATTTGTTAAGTTAAAATACTTCTGGTTTCTACCTTCTTCCAAATATTTATATAAATCTTCTTCACATATTTTAAGAAACATTTGCACGGTAGAATTAAATGGTGGTGCAAATGTACTTGGTTGTCTCAACATATATTGTCTATTTTGTTTGT
The DNA here is from genome assembly GCF_019279795.1 of Protopterus annectens. Classification (NCBI taxonomy): domain Eukaryota; kingdom Metazoa; phylum Chordata; order Ceratodontiformes; family Protopteridae; genus Protopterus; species Protopterus annectens. The sequence continues at coordinate 1,748,008,285 of NC_056737.1, read as the reverse complement.
TAAATAAGCTTTGCAACATTACTTTTTGACCATAAAACATCATATCCATAACTATTTCATTAAAGGAGCCTTCTCTACTTGGTACGAAGGACATACCTTTGTTTAGAACAAATAATTCATCATCATTAAAAGCATAGTTAGATAAATTGTAAACAATATTATCACCAGTCAATTTGATGTCCTTCTTTTTTTTGCCCCTCTGCCTTCGCTGCTGGCTCTCTTCCATTCTCCTTTTTACTTCATTGGAGCTGGCAGTTGGGCTAAAAAACGCTCACCTTGCTGCGCTGCTTCATTTGTCTTAGGCCTTGCACCCAAATACTTAGATTGGGTAGCGACTGCATTTGGAACAACAGTTATTGGAGAAACATTTGTCACTTCTTCTGAATCAGAACGTTATACAGTTCTCTCTCCTAAAGGTTCTGTAGTTATATTGAAACTCACTATTTCCACTGAACCTCTTGTCTAGATCTAAACAGTTGTTCATTGCTATTATTCAGAGGAAAAGTCTCTTGCGCTCTTCGAGCGCAACTCAGCATGGTTCTGCCTCGCATCACTTCCGCATATGACGTATTAGTCTCAGTTAAAAAGACATTGGAACGGATTTCTCCTCTTTCCTCTCTCAGCCATATGAAGATGTTACCGGTCGTAAAATCTTTGTAGTCATGCTGTAACTTTTTTATTTTAGTTTGTTGTAACCTCTGGTCAGTCATTGAAAAAGTACAATATAGCTCATCTAATTTTTTAGTAAACCTTTCTCCTTTAAATTCAGTCTCTAGTTTCATTTGTAAAGCACCCACTTCTGCTGTGAGTTTCTCTTCCTCTGGTGCAAAAAATTCCAAGAGTAATTTCATATATGAAAAGCCTGTGTTTATATTGATAAGCTGCCATTTGGCTAATAATTCTGGATAATGTTCACCTTGTGAGGGCATGCAAAACACCCTCATTCCTCTCGGCACTATGCCAAATGTTAAGCAAGCCTCAAAATGATTTCTCTGCCATTGTAGCTTTTTTAGCTTATTAACTTTAAATGTAAAGTCTCTTATAGTTTCTTCAAATTTTAAATCATTACTTGTACTTGTACTGTACACCTGTCTGGTACTACATGTAATTCTAAATTCAACAACGGATTTCCTTGGTTAATCAAGTCTCTCTTTATGGGATAGCTTCTCATTCCCATGGAAATAGCAGGTGAAGCACCAGAATCTTCCCTTGTAGCAATTTCTGAATGTTCCATAGTGTGTCAGTTTCCCAGATACAAAAAGCAGCAGCAAAGAAAACAACGTGGGAAAGCTGACTAAAGGTCCACAAAGTACATAAAAATCCAATGTAGACCACCACTGTCCAACGATAAAACACTGATTTAATATAATAAAACGAATACAAACAAGCAGTTTTTAACACAGATAAGCGCTTTCAGGCTCTGCCCTTCTTCAGATAAAAGAAAACAGTTTTAATCACATTTAAATACCTAGTTTAAAATCACTTCAACCAATCAAAATTTATATTGCACCCTCCTATCTTTGAGGGCGGGTTTCATGGGAACAAATTCATTTAGTCCTGGTGTCCTATGGGCTAAAAGCTCAATTATCCACCTTGCTTCTTCTGTCTCAGTGGCATCTACTAAGCTACTCCTTATATTAGAAAAAACATTAGTAATAGCTCTAAATTTAAACTGATGGTCATTATTAACTTCTATATGTTTATAAAGTGCATTATGCATTATATAAACATATAGAAGTTAATAATGACCATCAGTTTAAATGTAGAGCTATTACTAATGTTTTTCCTAATATAAGAAGGGGTAGCTTAGTAGATGCCACTGAGAGAAAAGAAGTAAGGTGGATAATTGAGCTTTTAGCCCATAGGACACCAGGACTAAATGAATTTGTTCCCATGAAACCCGCCCTCAAAGATAGGAGGGTGCAATATAAATTTTGATTGGTTGAAGTGATTTTAAACTAGGTATTTAAATGTGATTAAAACTGTTTTCTTTTATCTGAAGAAGGGCAGAGCCCGAAAGTGCTTATCTGTGTTAAAAACTGCTTGTTTGTATTTGTTTTATTATATTAAATCAGTGTTTTATCGTTGGACAGTGGTGGTCTACATTGGTTTGTTTGCAAAAGGATTTTTATGTACTTTGTGGACCTTTAGTCAGATTTCCCACTTTGTTTTCTTTGCTGCTGATTCTTGCATATGGTGTACAATCATTGAGTCCACTGATGGTGATAACATAGTACAGGAGGAGCTAACACACAAAACTGAATGGTGACAATAGCACACGCTCTACAAATAAATGCAGAAATGTGTACTTATAATGTTGCCCATCTGAAAAGTGGATTTCCATGCTATTCACAGCATTGAAAAGAGTCCTGCTATGCAGAATCCCAGTGATGTAAACAGTGGGAACATATTTAGAGAGCAATCTGAACTTTGACTACCAACTGACCAAACTGCTGTTGAAAGCCTATGTTGTGCACATCATAAGTCAAGCCATCATATTGACATTAGGATTGTATGACAGCACTGTAGTCAAACCACATTACAGCACTAATAGAGTATAATGCTCCTTTTTACATGTACCTCACCAGACACACGTAGCAGATGGAGAGACCACAGGGCTTTCTCAGCAAAGTAATACAAGTCCTACACAACACGTCATGCTGTCTGCAGATAGATTAAAAGTCATGTCACTATAAACTTTATTTTATAGGATAACATGACCTCTGCATGACCCATAGGCCAGTATCTGACTCTGCCCTAGTGGAAGTAATGCATATCCAAAAATGTAATATAGCTGATGACATCAGCAGTGTCTGTTGGGGTCAAGGTAGCAGTGTCCCAAATGTCAAGCAACAGCTCACACACACACACACACACACACACACACACACACACACACACACACACACACACACACGCACACCCACACACACACATACTTGACTATAGTGAGAATATAACGTAAGTACATAGACTACAGAACACAATTCTTTACGCAAGTGCCACAGTCCAAGTCTGACTTGGAGTGTGTCTAACCAAACTTTCCAGATAATGACATCAACAGTGTCTGGTGAGGAGAATATGGGAATAACAGTGTTCCATGTGCTGGTGTAAAAGGCTCTTTACAATGTCAAGCAACAGCTCACACACATACACACACACACAAACACACACACTCACACACACACACACACACACACACACACACACACACACACAGTTGACTATAGTGAGAATAGAACCCCACCTATCAAAGTACACAGACTACATAATACAGTGCACACAGTGGAAGCCTATTACAACATCTGGAGTGGCAGCTATGTCCCAATAAAAAGGCCCAGGTGTTGCTGCTCACAAAATCACTCTGATAACAATGACCATCTAAATATACTTAATTTAAGGTACTTGATTTTAAGGTACTTGTGCTTTTACACAGCTACATTTCTATTGCTTCATGTATAGTGAATACCATGTACTCCTAAAACTTACCAATACAATATGTGAGTGATGCAAGTATACAATGAATCTAGAATAAATGTTCTCACTCTCAGGTAACAGTGAACCAGATATCAAACAGGTTGTCAGCACACACACTTCACCTCTTCAACAAACCAAGTCCACAAGATATAAAGCCACATATGCAGAATACTCATTAGAAGCTTACAAAAGAACAGAGACTTCGCAAATGCACACATGACAGTCCCAACAGAACCCACTATGCATCAAAACAAATGTATCAGCATCTCACCCATTAAACCCTTAAGGCAAAACACCTAAAAAACAATGTCTCGGTCAGAAGTGAATCCACGGTGAGATACACAGATGTCCTCCTCACCAGGTTGTACAAGGAGAAAGTCACAGTCAGCTGCCTGTCAGGTGCCAGGATACACAACAATATGCATACACTCAAGTGTCACAACAACAACCACAGTTACACCTCTGTTGTACTCCATGTTGGAGCAAATGACTTGAGACATACCTCACTGGACTATATGAATTGAGATATAACAGACTTCTCAGATTATGTGTCCCTGACAGGTATGCCTGTAGCCCTAAGCAGCATTCTATCTTCACCCAGGATGATGCCTCAATACAAACAAAAGAGTAATTGACTTCCACGATTGGCTTAGCTGCTGATGTCACTCAAGGAGGATCCAGTTGTTGTCAGGCTGGGATGATATGGGTGAAAGACACATTGCTTTGCCATGGATAGTCTTCATATGTTTCCACTTGCCTTTGGGTGAGTGGCCAAGGTACTTGCCTCCCCATAGTGACTTTTTTAGGCAATGTCATAAGAACAAACATTGATGTAAAAATATTCTCAAAATACAAACTCAGTGTTATGGTGCTTAATGCTAGGAGGCTAAATCAGAAACTACACTCAATGGAGGCACTTCTTACATGGGAAGATGTTGATGTTTGTGCAGTTGCAGAGACACGGTTTAGTGCCACAGAGAGTACTCTGGCCATGAAAGGCTATAATGCTTTCCACACATTCAGGTCACAAAATGAACATGAAGGAATGAAAGGAGATGGTGTATCCATCTTCATAAAAGACAAGTACACCTCAAGACTTGTCAAGCAGTATGACTTCCTAGAGTTACTACAAGCCCAACTGACTGTAGGAGAAACCCCTCTCAACATCATTGTTAGCTACAGGTCCACCAACATGAACAAAAACAAATACATAGTGCCTTCCTGGACCTGCTTGTGTCACTCATAATACAGCCAAACATCCTAGGCATGGATGACTTTAACTATCCTTCCATTGATTGGGATACATATATGATCTCAAACATGCTCGGCCTAAGGTTCATGCACTTTGTAAACATGAATGCCCTGGAACAGTTAGTCTGCACCCCCACAAGGGACTTGAACGTCCTTGAGCTAGTACTCAATGACATGGGAGACTGCTGCACCACCCATGTGTGAGAACCTCCCTGCTAATTTCTGTCCATAAATCAGTCACGTTCAATGTAACAATCATACCTCACCCTCCCTCAGGATCTAAAAGGTGGAAAAATCTCTGCAATGCAAACAATAGCCTCCTAAGCAATGGCATATATAGTTTCAGACCTACTGCCACCACTGACAGTATACACACTTACACGGAGGTATTCACAAATAATGCCTTGTATAAACACCTTTACAAGTGTATAGACTTAGCTGTACCAGAATGGATCAAAGCTTGCTCATGAAAAAAAAGCCGCCCTGGTGGACATCTAGCATAAATCGATTATACAATAAGAGAAAGAAACTGATGTCCAGGAATATGAGGGAACATTCTCAGCAGAAGGACACCAGCCATAGCTTGAACAGGCAACTTAGACATCTTGTAGAGTCCTCTAAAGCTAATTACAAAGCTAAATTAGCATCCACAGCTAAGGATAACCATAACGCATTCTTTAACTATGTTTGTAATGTAAAAGGGAAGGCCAAGCTTTGCACCAAATTCAAAGTGCATGGTGCCACTCATACTGAACCTGAGGATATAGCCAACCTGTTAGCACACAGGGCTGGCAACAATCACATGCCTCTATCTCCACCAATCATACCAAACAGCATACCAGTCAACAGTTCACTACTTATTATCTCCAAAATACTGGTCATAACCACACTCATCACTGCCAAAACACAGCCTCTATGGGACTGGATAACATTCCAGGCTTCTTACTAAACAGTCTAAAGCAAATGTTAGCAGAACCACTGGGCACTCTCTTCAACCATAGTCTAACTACTTGCTTTTTCCTGGAAGAGAGAAACAGCAACTGTAATACCCTTACACAGAGAGGTCTCTCAACCAACCCAGGGAACTATAGACCAATAAGCCTGACCAGCCTTGTCTATAAGGCCATGGAAAGAATCATCTTGGACCTTTTCAACAAGGCCATTGGTGACCTTCAAACTCTTCATCCAACTCCCTTTGACTTCATCAAGGGCAGATCATGCCTGTTAAACTTAGTGGAATTCATCAAGAGTGTCTCCAAAACCCTGGATGAAGGCAAATCAGTACATATTACCTATCTCAAATTGCCCAAGGGCTTTGACACAATCTCCCACTGAGGGATCATTACAGAACTCACCCACCTAGGGAGTAACCCATACATCATTAGATGGATAGCCAACTGGCTCACCAACAGAATGCATACAGTCATAGTGCAGATTCCACCGCTACCAGCAGACCTGTTGCCAGTGGTGTCCCACAAGGGTCTGTGCTGGACCCACTACTGTTTGGAATGTATTCCTCAGAAAATCAGGTGAACAAAGATGTTTTTGGCTCAATAATTTTGTTGATGACTGCAAACTGGGCGCAATCATTGAATCCACAAATGATGTCAACATACTATGAAAATGTGCTTACATACATAAATGATTGTTGTCAAAGCCACAGAATAAAAGTTAACCCAAAATAATGTACTATTATCCCTTTTAGCAAAGGAGAAGTCCATGCAAATTACACTATTAATAATACCCTCCTATGTTCTAACCCAATGGTGACAGATTTGGGAGTGCAGGTTGATGGCAACCTCACCTTTGATCATCATAGTGTCCACAGTGGTAATGAAGGCCCTTTATGTTGCACACCTCATAAGTGAGAGCATACCATCCAAGATTAAGGATGTTATAACTCCACTGTACTTGTCTGTCATCAGACCAATAACACAGTACAATGCTCCCTTTTGCATGTATATCACCAGACACCTGCAGCAGCTGGATGGATTTCAGAGGTTTCTCACTAAGAAAATCCAGGGACTTCCAACATATTACCTATATGGACAGACTGAAGGCCTTGTCACTGTACCCCATATTGTATATACTACTGACAGTTGACTTGGAGCTGGTCTACAGAGCAGTATTGAACCCTGCCTTAATGGAAATGCTGCGCCTCTGTAAATCACATGGGACAAGACTCACTCTCTCTAGGGACCTTAACCTAGCTTGTAACATCAACAGGACATGCTGGAGAGACAGATGTCTCCCAGAGATTGCAACTACCATGGAACAAACTCACAAGTCACGTGAAACTGTGCTCCTTAATGACCCTATTTATGTGTAACTGGGACAATTGGATGGGAAAGCATAGATGTATCCCAGGAGGTTTCACCTATGTCACTCTTAGACAGGGTCAGCCAGTGCTAATCATGGATTTGCAAATATGGACTACATATCTTGGTTTATAAGGGAACAATGATACAAACTGGGTAGGCTTGACAAGGCCCTAGGGCCATTAGCCTAGTGATCTACTATGAATCTAGGGCCATTATGGTATTAGCCTCGTATGAACTTATGAAGTTATAAACCTATGCAGGCCTGCCAACATCTTGTCACATACACGGGCTGCTGATGTCATGTACTATAAGGTCAGATGCAGTCTTCCAAAAGTCAGACTTATGCCACGGCACTTGCATTATGTACTGTGTTCTGTAGTCTATGTACTTAGATAGGGAGGAGTTCTATTCTCACTGCAGTCAACTCTGTGTGGTCTTTCTTGGCATTACAGGGTTTCATAGGTTCATAGATTAATACTAAGCTAACTGCCCTTGCAAGCCATTTTAAGCCTAGCCAATTATCTCCTGTGAGATTCAAACCCTGGACCTTGTGTTTGTAAGGCAAACACCTTAACCATTAGGCCACCCTCCGAACCCATGAAACTTTAAACACAGCATGTAGGGCACTCTTAGTAACATATTCTCAACAGACACTGCTAATGTCATCAGCTATATCAGATGTCTGGATATGTGGTCATCTCAACTGGGAATGGTCAGACACTGGCCTGGAGGCCAGGCAGCTGTCACCTCATCCTATATCAGACAGATGATAGTGAAATGGCTTTTAATCTATCCACATACATCAGGCCCTGTGTTATCTTCCTGAGAAAGCTCTGTGGTCTCTCCATCTGCTGCATGTGTCTGTAGAGGTACATGCAAAAGAGAGCATTATACTGTATTACTGTTATGATGAGGTTTGAATACAGTGCTGTCATACAGTCCTAAGATTTGTATATGATGGCGTGATTTATGATGTATACCATGCATTTTTCCTGGAAGATCTTTAAAGAGAGAAGTTAGAAAGTAGTGATAAACATTGCAGTTTCTGACATCAACACCCTTACAAGAGCATTCACTATAATGTGAAATGTTGGTGGTATCAACTGTCCAACTTTCAAAGGCCAATATAAGTGCATGTAAGTAGGAAGGAGTATAAGGCAGACATTGGAATAAAACAACAAATGGCCAGTGAGACAAACTGAGTAACTGCTGTATGTGTGTCTGTAGGGGTTCTCTAGGTGAAATTGGTGTGTGAGTGACTCTGTTAACACAGTCAAGCTCTGTGCTAGCTCTATGTCTTGGTCTGTTGGACAGGTGTGAGCCATGCATGGTAGAGGTGGCAATTCATTTTTGTCATCCCCAACCAAGAGAACTGGCTGTTCCAGGAGTTGCACTTGCATGTCCACACCCATGGTCAGATGCAGTGCTGCTACCTGAAGATGACTGATGTCTGCTGGATGAGCTCCATACACAGGGGTGCCCAGGACCCTGACCCCATGACTATGGCAGTGGGATCAATCGCTAACACACTGGCTGATGGCAGATGATGTGGCTGACCTACTCCCATGAGGATGTCATTCCCCTCCTAGCATACATTCCAGTACAGACACTGCTCATTCCATGAAGACAGGTGCCTCTTATTCCAATGTATCATTCATCTGATCCAGTGAATCTGCAACACAGTAGAGTCAGTCACACATGTCAGACTGTGACATATCCACAGCACTGAGCATTTGTTTGGAACACCTATGGAAACATGCTGCATCTCCACAATGGCCCTAAACATATGTTGAGTGGCATGGGAGGTGACACCTGCACCAGGTGGAGGAGGGACAGCAAGCCCCCTCTGATCACCCCTATCACAAGAACAACACAAAAACAGATATTGCAACAGCAGTGAATTGGATGGGGGAAAGGAAATTCTCCCCGGGGATCACGTCAGTTGCCCTGCTAGACAGGGGTCCAGGGAAGTAAATAGTGTGGGAAGAAATAGCCAGGGAATTGTTATGCCTAGGCTTGTATAGGCCCTAGGGCTGATAGCCTAGTACCAACCTATGAACCTATGAACCTATGGAAAGATCCAAAGTAACTTTATTGTCATTGAGACATACACAAGCATACAGTTGAATGAAATTTAATTTCTCCAAATCTCGTACACAAAAAAAAAAAAAAACATAACACGGCAACACAGAAACAAGAACAACACAAAAACAGATATTGCAACAGCAGTGAATGAGCCAAATGAAAGCACAGAAACTTCAAAACTGAACATGATTCCATGGATTACAGCAATCACTACCTCACACCACTGCCATCTTCCACACCATCACCAACATACAAGTCCCAGTCCTTTCTTCTGACCATTCTTCCAGCACCACAGACCTCATAACCACTGCTGCCTTTAGTCCTGAATGGCCACACCATCACCATCAACATCCAAGCATAGTCCTTCCATCCGACCTTCCTTCTGAAACCTCCAACCTCAAAACCACTACTACCTGCAAGCCCAAAAGGCCACAACATTTAGATAAGTTTCCCCAAACTTCACCTTTCAGAGCATTACTATCACCATCCCAGTACCATTCTCTAACACCATCCATCACAACTCAAGTCCAGTCTAGTTACCATCGACTAACAAAAACAAATCCAGTCCCTTTACATCACACAACCTCCACATCCCACATTCCGTATCCAGCTCAGCTCACTACTGCAGGCCCAAACTTCCATAATCCAGAGTTGCCAAAAAACAAGCAAAAATTCCAACAAGGACTCCATGGACATCACAAATGCCACTGTCACAGTCAGCCACATACTCGACAGACCAAATGGACCACAAGGTTAATGAATCCCAAATCATGAAGAAACACTACAAAACAAATACAACAAAAAAGTGCTCAACAGGAGTTGGAGAGGCTGCTGCTACACAAGGCACCACTGGTGTGGCACCTCGCTCACACTTTGGCTACAGCCAGACTGAACAGGCACTGAAGCCACAGTAACCACACTTCCCTGATCAATATCCTCGCCTCCAACTGTCCAATATCTGTGGGCTCAGTGGACTGGGTCAGCTTAGGCCTACTGGCTGTGTCCAGTGAAAATGCAGAGGATGGCTGTATGTCAATCTCTGTGTCAGATTCAACCATTGAACCTCCTGACTGTGTCTCAGTTTGGTCACCATCATTATCAGAGTCAGTGGATCCATTAACTTCAGGCGGCACAGAGCCCTCGCTCTCACTCTCATGATCACCTGTGATAAAAAGCATGAAACACAAGAATAAATTAATATCTGCACTACTATAGAGCAATATATGCTAACAGTGTTGCCACTATTACAAACAGTACATCAATACATACAACAGGCCTGAGATCAACATCACAAGCTACAATATTTCTTTAAATTGCTCAGCACTACTGAAATAAAAATATTTGGCTTACCATCTGCAGAAGATGTACTATGCTGTACTCCAGTTGGTCCAGGAAAATGTTAAGCAAGAGGTAAAAGCAACATCATCACAATTAACAGTAGCAGAGGGGTTAATACATTTATCCCTGTTTATGTGCATTAATGGTACTTTGAACAAGATTGTGGCTGACAACTCCAAACTAAGCTTATAACTGTAATCCCTCCCCAAAACAAGACATGTTGATATAGAATTAACCTATTCATTTTAATTGTTTTACTATACAACAGTATTCAATTATTGAGATATCAAAGCTTACCTGAAGCTCCTCCTGGGATGTGTTTCCTGTTTAGGATGGTGATGTGCCCATATCCAGGGTATGCTGTATTGCACTCTCCTGGGAGCTGTCTGGATCTCTCAAGATTGGCCAGAAACTCTTCACTTGGGGTTGGTGGTGATTCCCTAGCAGGCCCTCCTCTGGTGACCATTTGGTCATGGACAACTTCATTGCTAACCTCCTTGCAGATTTTATCATGTCAGTGGCCCTGTGGCTCACCTGTTCATATGTTCTGCCATGCCCACCCACAACATTGACATCATGAACAATCTGCTGCCATATTTGCATCCTGTGGGCCGTATCTCCCTGTCCCTTTTCCAGGAGAAAAGCACCATGTTGCCAAAGCCCATTGAATATGACTTGATTTTCACCATCAGTAAAGGGAGGGGTCTCCATGGATTGACATGTCTGCGTGACCTAATTGTAGGTGTACATTTGTACTGGAAAAATCATTGAAATATAACACCATAAGTATCACATAATAACTGTTTCCAGATAAAACAGAAAAGGTAGCCAGTCAGTATTTTCCACTGGAGAAACTTAAGACAGTCTAGAGATGTGAAATACTAACAACAGGCAGGATACAAAGCAGGATACAAAGCAAAGAGAGTAACTAGAGCTGTTTGTGCCATAACAGTAAATCACCTTTGCTCCCCCGCAAATGAACAGTCCATTCTTGTTTGTGCCATAACAGTAATGCATCCCTCTTTGAAATGCCAAAAGTGCTATCAAAGGACCTGTCCCTGGCACATTTGTACATATTTATCACACAACATTCCATTTTTATGTATTGTCAATCATATGTACATCTGAAATAGCTTGACAAACAACCCCATCAGTACACTTCTAACTAATTCATACAGATAAAAGTGTAAAAGCCTTTGCTTCACACTATTCTTAAATACATTCCAATATATGCAGTATGTAGGTAAAATATGAGATCATACCTACTGAAGTTCAGTGCTCCTCTGCACATATATATCCTGAAGAAAAAGTGCTTTTGCAGTCCTCCAAACATACAAATCTCCTCACCATCAGCTTGGCTAGCTACATGTTTGCCTTTTTATAATGATATAGATTATTAATGGATTGCATCTGTCTTTGTCTGTGTTTCATAGATGCTAATCAACCAATCCAACACAGTGGAGCTATTCAAAAGCTATAAAGCATCCATGCAGACTTCATGCTGTTTGTTCCTGTGGATTTCAACAAGTTTGGAGTACATACATGGAAAGTCTACACAAACAGAATGTTAGAGGTTGCTGCTGCTTTAGTCCATTTGTATGTGTTAGAGGCTGAAGCCAATCCTGCTACTGCTGCTAATAGGCCTAGACTGAGAAGGAGAAGAGTTTGCAGGCCACGTTTAGCTTATCACAACCAATATGATGTGTGTTGCTCATCTCTAACATAAATGACAAGCAGGCGGGGTATTTTGTTTAGTTGCTTTAGTACACAGAAACACATCAGGATGGATGGCAGCATCATAAAATACAAACAAACAAGTTAACATAGCTTACATACATACATGCTTACATCTCAACAGCTTACTACAAAATGTCAGTCTAGCTTGCACATGCTCAATATTTATACACTTGTGCAAGCCCTTGGATAGTTTCTTAAAGATATAGACCCACACATTGATCTACAATGTGGAAATTGTAGAGCACTACAGGGTGGACAGGGGCACACTACAGGAACTCTGCCACCTCTGCCATCCTCAACTCAGAGCCAGAACCAACTGAAGGGAACCCATCTCAATGGAAACTAAGGTATGTGTAGTTCTTAGCATATTAGCTACAGGTACCATTCAGAGACCAATAGGGGACATGCTGGGCTATGTCCAAAGCATAGAGTGGAGTCCTACCTTGGTGCCAATAGTCACAACCGCTTAGTGCAAGAGGATGTCATGTATGTAATGCAGGTATATATGTAGACTGTTGCTACTGTAACAGGGATTGTCTTAACAGACATGTTGTGTGTAGGAAGTCACATCTGCTATCGACATGTACACCATCAGTTACTGACAGACATCCTACCGATATCATAGTACAGTACCACTGATAGCACAGTAATGATCATGTGGACTACATCAGAGATATGACCAATATATGTGGACAGTCTGGCACTCTCTGGTCAGTCCAGAGGTATACACAGATCCCCTTAGTGTGAGACATGTGGACCAAGCATGACAATGTGGATGTTAACAGCCATGTGCATGGATATATCACATAAATACTGGACTACACATGTCCACACAGTTTATGCATTCACACACTCCTGTCTGTCCTGACAGATAATAACTAGGGGTGCAGAGGTCACATGGCCACATACTACCCATTAGTTAGTGACATACATCTGTACAGCATCTCACTGCTTTGTCAGAAATACACAACAGTTATGGTGGCCTGGCAGCAGTACTTCTTGGAAATATCTGGACATAACATCACACTGGGTAATTACACTAAGCTGCTAGGTATGTATCAAAGCACTGTGCAAACTACAGGCAAACTGCCACAACACTGGCCTACATTTTGTATCAGGGAATACACATGTACATGCAAATATAGTAGGCTCTACAAGCATGTCACAGCACAGAGTAACAGACACCTGTGTGAAAGTGCATACCCACAACCAATATGAACGCAGCCACAGCCTTATCTGGTATGCAAGCTTAATATTACACTATATGGACTTTCTGATCAACACCATCCTCATATGTGCCACTCACAGACTTACCCTACATATACTGTGTCAAGACACAGTGTGGTTCAATGCCTGTCTGTGTTTGGCCCTACAAACATGTGAGCCAATAGGGTACCATACACTGGAGCAGCATGTGACACCAGATAGAACAGGACCAAGAACAATGACATCTACCACCGTCTGTACACAGGCCAAGTTATGTATTTGCAATACAAACACTCTCGACAATCACCATAAATACACAGACCCAACTACTGTACACACAACCAAAGAATGCATGGGTTATGTCCTCAGAAATAACCCCTACAATACATAACATGTCTAGCAGTCTGATATCTGACTGGCTTGTTATCAGGTATGATGTCAATAAATAATGGTGTGCAGAACATATGCATCTCTTACTGCATGACATGTGTACAAAGGTTGACTGACTTGTGGCTGGAGTCACAAACACTGGGCCAATATTGGCATGTTGCTGTGATATCCTCATACATTTACTGTTGTAAAAGGATTTGTTGTGACATATGTCCTATGAGGGATATGAAGTCAGTAACTCTCATGGCTGTCACCATGTACTGACTGCAATCCTCAGACTATGCTTCTCCAGTTCTAAGATAGGTGATCTGTGAGTAACACAAGAAACATAAGGCTCCAAACTCTGGCCAGTCTGCAGATAACCCTACAGGTGGGAGTTTCCTCAACACATAACACTGTCATGACAGGTATTAAATCAGGTAGACCAGCCACATTTACACAAACCATGTTAAACCAACATTACTCAAAATGCAGTAGAGCAACACTTACATTCTTTAGTCATGTCTGGAACATCTCCCTCTTGTTTTTTTGGCCTGTCTCCACATTGTATGTTGTTAGATGTATATCCCACTACCATGTGTGATGCTGTTTGCCAAACACCGACATGAGGTCCTGCTCTAGGACCTGCTAGGTCATGTCCTAGCAATTAGCTAGTGGGGGACTGCAATTCCTGCAGAGGCCATCAGCTGATCATGAGCATCACTTACAAAACACAAGCTGCTGCCTAAGCAAAGCAGGTGTGCTTTTCCACATCCACCAGAAAGGGAGTGAGAGAGACAGACAGAGACAAAGTAAGATAGGCAGGGGGTGGGAGTGTACAACCTAAGCATGTTTGTGTCACACACTTACCAGTGTGGGATTTCAAACCCCTGCCTGACTATGTATTGTGATCACATGTCTATGCAGTTATTGCATGCACCACAGAGTTTACATGTTGGGGAGCTGTCCAAAAGTATATTCGATGGTGAGTGACATCTGCGACAGTGATAAAGGAGGGATAAAGTAGGTGTAGTACATGTGCCTGTCCACATGAACAGATGTCAAGGTTGACACAGCCACACTCTCTCAGAGACCCACACACATTATCACAGTTGGCAGGGTTAGGATTAGACTTCCTAACAAGCTAGTTTGCCACAAAACAGTAATACGCAGGTATCACATGCACCACAGGGGTTATCAGGATGATATATGGGCAAAGGGTATGTCACATTGTCTGACATCAGAAGGCATGCTTCAGTAGGCTAACGGGAGGTGTAGTGATTGTGAATGATGACCAAATCATTATACTTCACAGACACACAGACAGAGGTTGCCAGTACTGACATGCTTGGGTACATTGCTTCACAGGTGTATAGTGGTTGACTGACCCAGAAGGCTGTACAAGGCTAGATAAAGGGTATATCTTGGCATGAGGCCACATGAAAATAGTCTGCAGAGTGTTTCTTAAGGGTGTAGTGTCTGGATTGGCCCACACAGATGGGTATTGTATTCACCATCCAGTCATCTGGGTTACTATTGTGGGTGCCAGTGCTGTGCATTGCTTGCCACATATGTGTTCTATACTAGGCTATTCTTTCCCCAAAGGTGTATTTCAAGGTAAATGACATCAGCAGGCTTGTCAAAGAAGGGCAATAGAGGTTGTAGTGACTGTGAATGGCCTCAAAATCATTGCTCCCTAAACAGGCAAACAAACATCCACACTTGCCATGTCTGGAAGTAGAACTCCTACCTAACACGTCAGCATTACGCAGTTATAGGACATGCCACACAGGATACTGGACTACTCCTTCCCCAAAGGTGTATTTCAAGGTGAATGACATCAGCAGGCTTGCCAAAGAAGGGCAATGGAGGTTGTAGTGACTATAAATGGCCTAAAAAGCATTGCTCCCTACACAGGAAAACAAACACACAAACATCCACACTTGCCATGTCTGGGAATAGTACTCCTACCTAACTAGTATATCACACTACAGCATTATGCAGTTATAGGATGCACCACAGAGATTATTGGGCTACTCTTTCCCCAAAAGTATATTTCAAAGTGAATTACATCAGCAGGCTTGCCAAAGAAGGGCAATGGAGGTTGTAGTGAGTGTGAATGGCCTCAAAAGCATTGCTCCCTACACAGACAAACACAAACACACACACTCACACACACACACACACACACACACACACACACACACACACACACACACACACACACATAGTTTCCACATCTGGGATTAGAACTCCTACCTAACTAGTACATCACACTACAGCCTTATGCAATTATAGGATGTGCCACATAGATTACTGGGCTACTACTTCCCCAAAGGTGTATTTCAAGATGAACACATCAGCAGGCTTGCCATAGTAGGGCAATAGGGAGTGCAGTGTGTGTGCATGGGTCATAACCCATTAATCTAGAGGCAGACACACAACACTCAGACACACACAGGCTTATATTCCACAGGTAAGTGTATACAACTGCTAGATGATTACTGGCATGTACAGTCATGTTAAACAGTTAGCACAAGCACCACAGACACTATAGTGCTGAGGGATACCAGGGACAAATGTCTATGGTGATTGACATTTGCACATCATGTGGTTTTAGTCAATTGGAAGTGTGCTGGGTGGGACAGGCCTCATGATGGGAGGCTCTTTGTCACTGTCACTCTCTTCCATACATCTATGCATGTGTATGTTTGACCTATTATAGTGTGTTGTCCTTGGATATATGTGTGTATTCCTATTCAATGTGTGTGCAAAGCATGACTGGTGTTTACTGAGGAGTGTATGGACTAACATCTGCGACTGTCAGATATGTGTGGCCCACTGTTGTTGCCAGACATGGGCTTCATTTGCCAGATATGGGCTTCATTTCTGTAAGTGTGTGAGCATGCCCAGTATGACCTTTCAGTATTTTGTTGTCTGACATGGCCTTCATTTCTCTAAGTGTGGGAGCATGCCCAATATGACCTTCTGTATTAAATATGTGAATCCAATCCAGGTAGACTGTATTCCAGTGCAGACTTCTGTGTTCTTCACTTATAGCTAGCAAACTGTTTCTGCAAGATATCTGGAGATCAGTTGACAATATGGGGTCAAAATGGGCAAAAGATAGTGGGTTACTGTAGGTAATCGTGTCTGTGCTGCTTCTACTACATGGTCCTGGTGTTAGCAGAGATATTCAGACATATGTACTGTTTTACGCTGTGATGTTTTATGTCATCAGGTATTGTTGGGTATACATATTTGCTTGCAGTGATGTCCAGGGGAAGACAGGGTGAATGCAGCTGTGGCCAGTACTGTGGTCAGCAGAAGCTGCAGACACTTGTTGCTGGGTCTGTGTAAATGGTTCAGCACCTTAGTACAGTGGTGGCAGAGGATCCCATGCTTGTACATCCATCAACGTGACAGTATGGCCATATCCTGCTATGGCCATACCTCACAGCTGTACAGATTCACACAGGCTACCCAGAGGCAGGGGTCATAATTCTGGACATTGCCCCTTCACATTGTGGTTTATGAGCAGGTTTGTAGCCACCCATGCTTATGTCTGCAGCCAGGGATAGTATGTGCACACGGCTGAGTTTTGGACTTCACACACTCCATGCTGCCCATGCTTCCACCTCCCATCTATTATTCTATCCTCTTCCATACATTATGCAAATAGTATCTGATATGTTCCCCTATAGTTATCACCTCATCCCAGCAGTAAGTTGGTGTTCGCTCACAGTTGATGCAGTAGGACATGGTGGACATGTTACTGTGATTTGTCCACATGGCCTTGCATTTATGTTCTGTGGGCTGTGTTATGTTGTTATTTGGGAGTCCATGACATAACATACATTGGCAGTACAGGTGAGACATAGGCCTTTGGCAGAGGACTGTAGGCCATTTGTTAGTGATGCAGGCCAGCTGTAGCAGGCCGTTGCATTCTGTCACTCCTACAGTCCCAGAATGCAATAAACTATATTCCCCTGGGGTGACAAGGTAGGTGTGCAAGGTGTTCATGCCAATACTTTCTGTCATTATTTATCCAGTGTTGTGGATGCTGGAAGGGTGCTGCTTACAGCTAGGGACACACCTGCATGCAACATCTGTTTTGCATGCTGCATTATTTTGCTGTTACCACACAGAGGTGGGGGTCATATTGTACTCATTTTGACCAGCAGGGATAAGACCAGAGAGGTAGCTGTGGGTGGTGGTGGGGTGAGATAGGTGCATGTGTGCTATGGACACTTCTTGCATCTGACTCACAGATATGCATGGGGCATTCCACTTATGCTGGCTTGTGCAGAGACATTAGCTGTTTCTCAATATTTCATTCCTATGTCCTTTGTGGCCTGCCAGTGTTTGGCCAGATGACATCAGTACTCCTTACTACAAGCCCAAATAATGTGCTGCAAACCTGTATGTACAATTACAAGGGTGTGTCCATTTGACAGTTACATATTATACACTGTCTGTCTGGGGTACTTCCCCCTGTGTACTGCTTGTATGTCTGGGCCGACATTCATGCCATGTCCATCCTTCGGATGGTGACACATATTACTGCCAAACATTTACTATGGCTTACTGCTGGAATATGTTTTGCTGGGAAGCATTGCTTTTGGCACTGCAGTTGTGAGAATTTGGCCCTGTCATTGGCAGTACTGGGCAATGGACACCAGGACAAACCTCACCATGCATACATACTGACCACTCTCACACAATATGCGACACACACCAACCTAGCACACACAGATCTGCATATTGCACACATGCTCCAATCTATCCTGTCACCTTGGTCAGCTCAGGTAATCTGTGCTCCACTGTTATTATACTACGCATACATGTTACTACATTTCTACATAGGATTGGGGGGCACACCTGACTGTTACTGCATTTCTACATAGGAATGGGGGCACATACCTGACTGTTACTACATTTCTACATAGGATTGGGGGGGCACACCTGACTGTTACTACATTTCTACATAGGATTGGGGGGCACACCTGACTGTTACTACATTTCTACATAGGACTGAGGGGCACACCAGACTTCTACTACATTTCTAAATAGGATTGGGGGGCACACCTGACTGTTACTACATTTCTAAATAGGATTGGGGGGCACACCTGACTGTTACTATATTTCTATATAGGATTGGGGGGGCACACCTGATTGTTACTACATTTCTACATAGGATTGTGCGGGGCAAACCTGACTGTTAATACATTTCTTCATAGGATTGGGGGGGCACACCTGACACTTGTACACATTTGCTATGACTGTATTGGTATTTCAGGTACTCCATTTCATTCTGTATTCTAACCTATCATGCTGACTAGAGGCATATCAGTGTACTATTAAGTTTGATTGACCTACATTTCAGTTTCTGACTTCTTACCCTTCAGAACTAACATCCCACTGCCTGACCTGTTGTAGTCTGTCTGTGTAGGTCTGGGGGGGATGTTCTCCATAGACATCAATCAGAGGCCTAAGCACAGCCTTTTTTTGTGTTTGTCTACACTTGTCCTGCTGGCTGAGACAGTTGTTGGGTATGTGAGCCTCCCTGACTGGCATGTGTGTGTCCTATGGAGACACATGTGGCCCAGCACATTTCTTGCAGTGAGTTTTGTCACCTTGTTTAGTACTGGCTAATATGGTGACACCAGTATTTGTTACAGATCTCATGCTGCCACTATAGGTGTTTACTATCTGCTGGCATCCCATTCAGCCACCCGATTCCCTTGCATGCTCACATCCATACCATAGATACCAGTAACAACACATACTACTCCATTCAGCAATTTGATAAGAAGAGTGACTTACCTTGTGGCTGTGCCAATATTGAGGATGGTGCTGGAGGACTGACTATGTCAGATGCACATAGTTCACTCCCTATACATGGTTAAGCACAGGTAGTGTCATGTTTGGCATCCCTTTTACTGTATGTGCAAATCAGAGAGAGGTGTAATTCCCTGGGTCCCTACCAAGTCAGTGTATGTGCTATGAGTTGCCTCTTTGCCAAGGCCTGGGCGTACTGGGCATGCCTCTTCTGCCTACTGGGGCAGGCTCAGGTTGTTCCTCCTCCAAGTCACTCTGTGCCTGTGCAGACCTTGGTAATGTCAGGTAGCTGTGTGGCCCTGCCCCATGCTGTTCTTGCTGCAGCCATTTCTGCAGGATCATATTGTGTAGCATGGCACATACGATGACAATTTGGGTACATGTAGCTGGTGAGTACAGCAAGGCTCCACCGGATGTGTCCAGGCACCAGAACCGTGACTTGAACATCCCAAACATGTGCTCTATTATGATTCTGGTCTGTGCGTGTGCCTCATTATGGAGTTCTTGTTTGGATGTGTGTGCATTTCTGATGGTTGTCATCAGCCATGGTACCAATGCATAACCAGCATGCCCCACTAGGTGACTGCAAGGGATGAACCCATTGGCAAATCTCTGGTACAGCTGCATCAGATGCCAGATGTGGGAGTCAGGATAGCTTCCAGGGCAGCCA
>NC_056737.1:1747932990-1747982990 GCF_019279795.1 Protopterus annectens | reverse complement strand
GTGTGTGTGTGTGTGTGTGTGTGTGTGTGTGTGTGTGTGTGTATGTATATATATCTATCTATATATATATATATATATATATATATATATATATATATATATAGATATATATATATAGATATATATATATATATATATATATAGATATATATATATATATATATATAACTAAATAGATATATACCTCACCCTCTCTGTATTACATGTGTGTGTGTGTGTGTGTGTGTGTGTGTGTGTGTGTGTGTGTGTGTGTGTGTGTATATATATATATATATATATATATATATATATATATATATAAATATATATATATATATATATATGTATATCCATACATATATATAAATATCCACATATAGATATGCACATATGCAGGCATCTATACATCTATATGTTGTTAGATATATCTACAGCAATGTATATATATATATATATATATATATATATATATGTATATATATATATATGTATGTATACATATATACACATATATATATATATATATATATATATATATATATATATATATATGTGTGTGTGTGTGTGTGTGTGTGTGTGTGTGTGTGTGTGTGTGTGTGTCTGTGTGTGTGTGTGTGTGTGTGTGTGTGTGTGTATACACATATATATATATATATATATATATATATATATATATATATATATATATATATATGTATATATATATATATATATATATATATATATATATATATATATATATATATATATATATATATATATATATATATATATATATGCACACACACATATATATATATGTATATATATATATATATATATATGTATACATACATACATACTACAAGGCTGGGAAAGCCTGATTATCCTTGGGTCGAGACAACGTATGTGATGGGTCCCGAGAAGTGGAGAGTGGGCAGTGTGTAGTGGTGTGGTTAGACCTGACCTGCACCCAGAGAAAGGATGATTGCTGGGGAGGAGGAGCAGGGGGAATGATGGGTATGAAATTATGGGTCGAGGTGTGCCTGTGTTAGATGGAGCGGTTCTAATCAGACTGCCTCGTGGATGTAAGCAATAGTGTGAAATGGGCAGAGCATTCACCTAACAAGCAGGCATTCCCGGTTCAAGTCCCACTGCAGCACAGTCTATTTTACGTGGCAAAGCATGTTATAACCAATATTTTTGTTGCAAAACCCACTACATAACACATATGTATGAACTAGAGTACTGCAGGAAATGCATATGTGATATAGCAGTGTCATAATGAATAAGGGCCTAGTAAGCAGGTATAAGCACAAATAAGCAGTAGTAAGCATATGTAAGCACTAGTTAGTGTGTTTAAGTGCGTCTTCACAGGGGTAAACACTGCCTACACAGACCAAGCAATACGGAAGCTAACTGAGTAGAAGAAAGTGTGACTGGAAGTAAGCAGTGCTTACCTCCGGGCAAACCCACACACACCCGCTTACAACTGCTTTAAAGTGTTTTAATCACTCTGTATCCAATGGCCTGAGTTTTGCCCAGCAACAAAATAACCATCTTTTGCAAGTCTTGAACCCAGGACCCTGCACACCATACACAAAGTGATTTACCACTAAGCCATGACAGATATACACAAATCCAATGTTTTCAGAAACATATCATCCAGCCTAGTCATGCAACAGTACAGAGAATGGATACCAACATCTAAATGTATGTGTGTGTGTAAATATATTAATATCTAAACAGATACAACATATCTATATATGTATATATATATATATATATATATATATATATATATATATATATGTATATATATTTAGACATGTTTACATATATAAATATATATATATATATATATATATATATATATATACATGCAGATGCATATATATATATATATATATATATATATATATATATATATATATATATATATATATATGCACCTATATGTCTACATATACACAGCAAGGTACACATATGTATGCAGATATATATCTATGTAGGTATATATGGACATAGTCATACATATGTAAGCTGATATAAATATCTATATGGGTGTATGTGGCCATACATCTGTAGATAGTAATGGTAAATTAACAAAAACAGATATGGCCACATGCACCGTTAATGGGGTTGAGAGGTCCCAGACAATATACTTCATGTACGAATATGCATACCCCCACAGCCAAATACATTCAGCCTGCAAAACACTACCAAATGTTGCAGATCCCATAACAAGGAACTGACATGACATGGGCACAAGATGTTAATAGTACTGCATCCAACCTGTATGATGTCAAACTGGTATTAGTAACATATCATGCAGTACAGTCTGGCTCCCATAGGAAATGTAAAATGTGGAAGCTATCAACTTCCCCAGGATACATATACACAGACACATATCTGCAGATACAGATATACCTATATATATAATTCCATATATATAGATATACATGTGACTACACATACACACGCATATATATGTACAGTAGGATACATATGTAGAACGTGCACAAAATATGGAACAGACACTAGCCTACAGTTCTCACCTGTACAACTGGACACTGTATTGGGCACCCATGCAAATGACAATCATCGCCTGCAACATATAACCATAGAGAGGTCATAGGAAAAAAAACACCACACACAGGTTTGCAGGGATGGAAAACCTTTATCTGTGTACTATTACAGTTCCATATACTTTTGCTACTGTAATTGGGATTGTCTTCACAGACATGGTGTGTGTGGGTGGTCACATCTGCTTTCCACATGTGTGCCATTGGCTACTGACAGACATCCTAAGGACATCATAGTAAAGTACTGCTGCTAGCATGTACTGCCCCTGTCGACTGCAGCAGAGATATTGGCCAATATGTGTTGACATTCTGACACAGTCTGTACAGTCCAGAGGTATACACAGAACCCCTTAGTGCAAAACATGTTTACCATGCCTGACAATATGGATGTTAACAGCAATGTAGATGGGTATAACACATAACAACTGGTATACATATGCCACCATAGGTTATGCTTTCACACACCCCTATCTGGCCTGACACATAATCACCACTGGTACGGGGGTGCCATGACCATATACTACCCACTAGATATTGACATATATCTGCACAGCATCCCACTGCTCTGTCTGACATACATGACTGTTAAGAGAGGCCAAGCAGCAGTACATCTGGCATGTATCTGCACATGATATCTCCCTGGGTAAGTACACTAAGCTGCTAGGCATATATCAATGCACTGTACAGGCTACAGGAAGACTGGATCAACACTGGCCTACATCTCCTATGGAGGGAATGCACATGTACCTGCATATATATTGCAGGCTGTACAGGCATGTCACAGCACAGGGTAAGATTCACCTGTGTGAAAGTGCATAACCACAACCAATAAGAACACAGCCACAGCCACATATGGCAAGCTAGCATAATATTACAGTATATGGACTATCTGTTCAACACCATCCTCATACGGGCCACTCACACAGTAACCCTACATATACTGGTCAGCTACACAGTTTGGTCTAATGGCTGACTGTGGTATGGGACATGTGTGTTTATGGCCCTACAAACATGTAAGCCAATACTGTAACATACAGTGGATCAGCATGTAACTTCAGATAGGACAGGATGTAGGATGTTGACAACTACCACAGTCTGTACACAGGCCAAGGTACATATTAACAATACACACACTGTCGACATTCACCGTAAGTACACAAACCTCTGTACTGTACAAACAACCAAAGTATGTCCAGGTTATGTCATGAAATATAACCCCTACTGTACATAACATGTGTAGCAGTCTGATATCTCCCTGGCTTGTTATCAAATATGATGACACTAATTATGCTGTACAGCACATATGCACCTCTTCATGCATGACATATTTACAAAGGTTGACAGAGTTGTGGCTGGAAGCACATACACAGGGCCAATATTGACATGTTGCTGTGATAACCTCATACATTTACTGTTGTAACAGGGTTTGTTGCAACATATGTCCTATGAGGGATATGTAGGCAGTAACTGTGATGGCTTTCACCATCTACAGACTGAAATCCTCACACTACCTTCTGCAGTCCACAGATAGATGTTCCATGGGTAACACATGAAACCAAAGGCACAACACACTGTGCAGTCTGCAGATGACTCTGCAGATGGGGATTCCTCATAAAGATAGAACTGACATGGCAGGTATTGAGACATGTAGGACAGCCATATCCACACACATGCTGTTAAACCAACATTACTCCAAATGCAGTACACCAGCACTTACAGTCTGTAGTCAGGTCAGACACATCCCCCTCCTGTGTGTTGCCCTGTTTCCACAGTGTATGTTGTTAGAGGTAAATCCCCAATTCATCTGAGATGCTGTTTGCCAAACAACAGATCTAGTTCCTGCTCACAGTGAATAAAAAGGGCCAACACCAACATGATGTTCGAAGATATTGGAGTCTGTTTTCATGCAATTAACTATGGGAATGTTACCACAGCTATTCCAGATGCAATCAGCTAGGAGAAGGCTGCAATTCATGCAGAGGCCATCAGCTGATTATGAGCATCACTTAAAATACACATGCTGCTGCCTAAGCAAAGCAGGTGCAAGTCTACACATCCACTAGAGATGGAGTGGGAGAAGCAGACAGAGGCAAAGACAACTCACGGAGGGGTGAGAGAGTAAAACCTAAGCATGTTTGTGTCACACACCTACCAACACTGGGTATCAAACCCCCTGATGACTATGTTGTGCTATCACAGTTCTATGCAGTTATTGGATGTGCCACATGGGTTACTTGTCATGGAGTCCTCAGAACATATATGTGATGGTGAGTGACATCTGCAACAGGGCTACAGTAGCTATACAGTAGGTGACGTACACCTGTCTATCCACATGAACAGGTGCCAGTGTCAACTCAGCCACACTCTCACAGGGATGCACACACACTGACACACTTGGCAGGGGCCAGGATTGGAACTCATCAGTAGTGGGATTGCCACAACACATCACTGTGCAGGTATCACATGCACCACACGGGTCATACGGAGGTTGTATGGGCAAAGGGTATGGGGAGGTGTCTGACATCAGACAGCATGCTTCAGTATGCCAATGGGGGTTGTAGGGAGTGTGGATATGAACATACACACCATACCACACACACAAACAAACAGGGTGCCAGTACTGACATGCATGGGTGCATGTCTGCACAGGTGTGTGGTGGTCACCTGTGCCAGACGGCTGTACAAGGCTAGGCAATGGGTATACCTTGGCATCAGGCCACATGACAATGGTCTGCATTGTGGTTCAGGGCTGTAGTGTCTGCATTTGCCCACATAAGTGGGTATTGTATCCCTCATTCAGTCACCTGGGTGACTATTGTGTGTGGCCAATGCTGTGCGTCCCTTGCCATGTATGTGTTCCGTAGTCCATGACATGGGCGGTGTCTAGGATGTGCACACCTCCCACATACATGTACAGTGACATGTGTAACTGTACCTGTGGTCTCTGGCCCATGTTGGAACACAGATTATCAGCAGATGTGCCAGTCTTGCCCACCTGTGGTGGGAACTGGTAATGGGCAGCAGGTTTATCCTGCACCTACATTGACAGCATGGTAATGGCATTCCCTGGTATCAGTGGCATCTGTCATCACAGGGCATGTTGTCAGGCATGGTATGTCCTTTGTGGGTCACATGTGATGGCAACACAGGTGTTGCAGGTGCCCAATGGGGAACATAGGGAAGGTGCACTGTCTGCATGTATGTGCATATTGGACAGATGGACAGGGTGCCATGCCATATGTAGCCCACAGATATCACCCCATAGTTACTATCAGTGGTCAATATACAGTGTACTACCTACATATTAGCTGTTGCCTAGGCATGTGTGTGTGTATGAGACATGGGTGGAGAGTGTGCTCTGGGTAATACTGGGGTTGCTAACTGTGATTGCCTGGCCTTGATGTCAAATGTATGGGTATGGCTTTGCACCCCATGCTCTCAGCTATTTCACATCTTTTATCCCTGTACAGTGGACATTGTGATATATAGTAGGGCCACCATATAAGAAATATACAAAACCCACTCCACATTGGCCACAGGTGTTATACACCCACAACCACCTCCCCACAGGATACGAGTTACAGACATACCCACACACACATCATGTCTGAGAGTAGAACCCCTACCTACCTAGTTTACTAAACTACACAGTTATAGTACGCGCCATGGTAATTATTGGAGTACTCCTTCCCCAAAGGTGTATTTCACAATGAATGGCATCAGCAGGATTGCCAAAGTAGGCCATTTGAAATGTATTGTGTGTGACTAGCCTAAAATGCATTGCTCCCTACACAGACAGTGACACACACACACACACACACACACACACAAACATTCACAATCAACTTGGGTGGGTATAGAATCCCTGATGGAGGTCTATATCACACTACAGCTTGGAGCTGTTATAAGACGCACCATGGGGATTACTGGCGAACTCCTTCCCCGAAGGTGTATTTCATAATGAATGACATCAGCAAGATTGCCAAAGTAGGCCATTTGAAATGTATTGAGTGTGACTAGCCTATAATGCATTGCTCCATACACAGACATTGATACACACAAAAAAACATCCAGAATTGTTATGGGTGGGGGTGGAGCCCTACCACAGTTCTAAATCACACTACAGCAGTAAGCAGTTATGGCACATTCTACAGAGATTACTGGGCCACAGCGTTCCCAGAGGTGTATTTCTAGGTGGGTGACATCAGCAGCCTTGCCAAAGTTGAGTATATGAATTGTAAGGAGTGTGAGTACCCTAAAAAGCACTGCTCTCTACATAGACAGGGTCAGACAGACACAGACATGCACACTTACCATGCCTGGGATTAGAACACCTACCTAACTACTTATCACACTACAACAATATGCAGTTACAGGACGTGCTACAGTGATTACAAGGTTACAACCTTCTCAGAGGTGTATTTCTAGGTGGGTGACATCAGTAGCCTTGCCAAAGTTGAGTATATGGATTGTAAGGAGTGTAAGTACCCCAAAAAGCATTGCTCTCTACACAGACAGATAGACACACACTTGCTATGTCTGGGATTAGAACACCTACTAACTACTTCATCACACTACATCAGTACACAGTTACAAGATGCACTACAGAGATTACTGGGCTACATCCTTCTCAGAGGTGCATTTCAAGATGGGTGACATCAGCAGCCATGCCACAGTTGAGTATATGAATTGTAGGGAGTGTGAGTACCCTAAAAAGCATTGCTCTCCACACAGACAGGCATACAAACACACACTTACCATGTCTGGGATTAGAACACCTACCTACCTACTTTATCACACTACATAGTTACAGGATGCACTGCAGAGATTACTAAGCTGTAAATTTCCCGGAGGTGCATTTCTAGGTAGGTGACATCAGCAGCCTTGCCAAAGTTAAGTATATGAATTGTAGGGAGTGTGAGTACCCTAAAAAGCATTGCTTTCTACACAGTCAGAGACACACACAAACAAGTCTGGGGTTAGAACTCCTACCTAACTAGTTTATCACACTGCAGCAGTACGCAGTTATGGGATGTGCCACTGAGATTACTGGACTACAGGTCTTCCAAAGGTGTATTTCACATTCAACTGTTCCAATTCACTAAGGATTTTTCTGTGTGTACTCCACCATAATTTCCCAGCACATAACTTCCTTCCCAAACTTTACACAGTTTAACTATCACAAATAGTAGGAATCTTTTGTATGTAATTAATGCAATTACTATGTCCTTTTTTACTCAAATTCTTTTTACAATAATGTAATTATAGCAAAGACAATGTCCTATTTTGTCTTTTTCAAATTATCTTCTACTCATTCTATGTATCAAGATTGTTTATTTTACTTATGTATGTATTACTATTGAATTGTAATTATATAGTTCAGTGGAGCTTTTCTCCCTGGGCCTCCACTGCAAATGGGCTCTTCTTAGCCCAGTGGACTTTCCTGGTCAACAAAGGCAATAAATAAATAAATAAATGACCTCAGCAGGCTTGTCATAGTAGGGCTATGCAGAGGGCAGTGTGTGTGCATGGGCCATAACCCATTCATCTAGGGGTTGACACGCCACATGCGGGCACACACAGGATCATATTTTAAAGGTATGTGTATACAGCTGCTAGATGACTACTTCCTTGTACAGTCATGTTGCACAGCTGGCACATGCACCACATAGTCTGTAATGCTGACAGATACTGGTGGCTAGTATTTGCAGGGAGTGACATCTGCACCTCATTTGTTTGGGGCCCTTTGGCTGTGTGCTGGGTGGGACAGGCCTGGATGGCTCCTTGTCATACTCACCCTCTTCCACACATCTATGTACGTCTACCTTTGGCTTATTATAGTGTGTTGTCCTGACATATATGTCTGTATTCCTATCCACTGTGTGTGCAAGGCATGAGTGGTGCATACTGACGAGTGTCTGCACTAACAACTGCAACTGCCAGATATGTCTGGTCCACTGGTGTTTGCAGACATGGCCTTCATGTGTTTAAGTGTGTGAGCATGCCCAGTATGACCTTTCAGTATGTTGTTGACTGACATTGCCTTCATTTCTTTGTGTGTGTGAGCATGCCCAATATGGCCGTCTGTATTGAATGTGTGGATCGTGTCCCGCTAGTTTGTGCTGCAGTGCTGAACTTTGTGTTGTACACCAACAGGTAGCATGCTGTCTCTGCAGGGTATCCATTGATCATTTGGCTTTGACTGTTGCTACATTTCTGCATAGCAGGGGGGCACAACTGACTGTTTCTACATTTCTACACAGAAGTGGGGGGGCACACATGACTGTTATTACATTACTATGTAGGATGCAGGGGGCATACATAACTATTTCTACATTTCTGATCATGCTGCAGCTGTTTCCACAGGATCATATTGTGTAACATAGCACATACCATAACAATTTGGGTACATCCATCGCAGATATACCCCAGGGATTACCTCAGTGTCACTGCTCGACAGAGGCACAGCAAAATAATGGGTATAGTTCCCCATACTAAAGGGGTGGCGTAAGCCACAAAACGATGGGCTAGGCTTGTAAATGCCCTCGGGCAGATAGCCTAGTATGAACCTATGAACCTATGAACCTATGAACATGTAGCTGGTGAATACTGCAAGGCTTTATCGGATGTGTCCAGACACTGAAACCGTGACCTGAGCATCCCAAACACACACTCTATTATATGTCTGGCCTGTGCGTGCGCCTCATTATGGAGTTGTTCAGGTGTGTGTGTGTGTGTGTGTGTGTGTGTGTGTGTGTGTGTGTGTGTGTGTGTGTGTGTGTGTGTGTGTGTGTGTATTTCTGATGGGTGTCATCAGCCACGGCTCCAGTGTGTACCCAGCATCCCCCACTAGGTGACAGTAGGGGAATGTCCCCTTTGGTAAATCTCTGGTACAGCTGCATCAGATGCCATATGTGGGAATCGTCATAGCTTCCAGGGCAGCCAGCACACACATTCATCATAATGCCCTGAGCATCACATACAACCTGACAGCTGATGGAGGGGATGCCCTTGTGTTTGATGTAGGCTCTACCCTGCTCACTGGGTGGTGCTTTGAAGCATATGTGCATGCAGTCTATAGCACCCACTACCCCAGGGTATTCTGCTATTTGGTGGAAGAGATGCATATTGCTGGTCAACACCTCACAGGTGATGAGGAAATATGCATGCTCACTGGCATGTGCTGACATGGCATCCAGGAACTGGTGGAATACTCTGGATGCTGATGCCTGTGAGATCCCCATGATATCCCCAGTTGTGCTTTGGGAGGTACCTGTGGCTAGTATACCTAGGCCTACACATACCTTGGTATCCACTGGGATGGGTTCCCTCGGTCAGATTGGTGTGTCAGGTGTGGCCGGCACAGCTCAACAATTTGCTGTAGGAGGTCTCTGTCCACCCTATAGCACTCCACTATCTCCAGCTCATGTAGCCCCTGGTAGGTTACCCTGGGTCTGTGCACTCTTCTCTGTCTCCTCACTCTGGGTTGTTTGGCAGCATTCACATCCTCAACACCCTCAGCCTCTTGCACATGTTGTTCTATGTTGCCTGTTGCAGCCCTTTTCATTTTGTAAGTTTGTTTGTTAAAATATCCCTACTTGTATACACCGATGGTGTAGAGTGTAGGAAAAACCAGAGGAGAAGGTGTTTGCTTAGTTTATAGTAGTGTTCTGGGCTACGCTGGTCTGCTGTCTGTGTAATTGGCTGAATCTGATACATTTCATCTGCCAGCTAAGCTAGTTCTCCTTGATTACCTTCCTACTGCTGTTTTCCCTTCCCATTGCCTCCCTGTTTAAGCATGTGTGTGCACTGTGCATACAGAGTGCTCAAATGTGCACAGTGCTGCTATTTCCTGGTTAAACTTCTTTTTTTGTCTTTTAAAACCTGGTGTGTGGCACGTACACCCGCTTAGTCTTTGTAAAGAGTGCTAGGCAGGTTTAGACACACCCCCTAGCTTACCTGTGCTAAGCTAGGAGCAAACCAGAGCCACAGGGCTCCAATTTGCTTACAGTATGCCTGACACACCCTCCCATGATGTCACCTACCTCCTAGGCTTGCACCAAGCTATTCCTACTCTTACACTGTTGGGACCTGACTCACATACTGGAAAGAACTGGGATTCACTAGCCTTCCCTAATTTGCATAGAATTGCCTGGTAATGCATAGTTACATGTCTCAAACTGAGCCACCACCCTTAGTAACCACTACTCACTGGCCAGGTTGTCTTCTACCTGCCATTGACTTGCATGGCAGAATACAGATTTTAGTTAAAATAAATTATTTCCCCCCATCCCATTTGCACGCCGCTGCCCTAAGCTTAAAAGCTGAGATTGGCTACAAAAAAATAACAGTTGATTTTTTTATTTTTTTGCTGTTTGCAATGCCAATGGCCTTATACTTGGCCATTGGCGTGCTTATCACATGATATGCAGCATTTATTTGGAGCTGTCATAGTTCCGTTTTGGATTTTGCAAAAATGTACTCTGTTACTAACCAAGTACATTTCTGCAGATTGCACTAGTCTTGCACGGACTGTTGCGAGCTTCTTGGATTGCAAATTCACCTCATTTGCATGGATTTCACCTACAGATGAGTGCAGGAGCACTCGTGCACGCCCCTGCAGGCTGTTCCTAGATCACACGGCAGACATATTGCCTGCTTGAGCTCCTGCACTCCGTGCAAGCTTTCGAGAATCCGGGGGCTACTCACTTGAATTTGAACTGGATAAATCTGTTTGGCTAGATATGCAAGCCTTTAGACAGTTTCTATTAAACAAACTTGATTTAATGTCTCCTGCAGTAAAACAAAGCACCTCAATTTTGATAGATTATCTGGGGTTCAATCCTCCCACAAAGGTAAACTTTCTTATATCTATAGGATCATAAGAGATGAAACATATAGTTGTTCAGAAAGCTTTTGGAACTATTATTATTCAATTAATAGTGAAATACCTGGAAAACAAGTTTAAATATATTTATTGGAATCAGCTGGTAAAACAACATCTCTTAAATAGAAGTTATACACTTGGAGGTTTATGTATAGATATTTTTATACACAACAAATAAGAAGGACAACTTATGTAAGAGATGTAAATCAGAGATAAATGTAGGATGGGCACATATGTTTTATGACTGCTCTAAACTGAACGCTTATTGGGAAAACGTTAATAACTTGTTGCAAGCTCTATTTACAGACTGTTTTACCATAAATAGATCTATGGTTCTTTTTAATGCATCTATTCCTACATGTGTTAAAAAATAAAACTTCATTTAATTTGTTCAATCCTAGCTGTATCCAGAAAAAAACATTACATGAAAATGGATTTCTGAATCCCCTCCATCTTTTTCAGAGTTTAAAAATGGTATTACTGATTTCTGTCATTTAGAACTTTTAACAATCAAATCATAAACATCTGGGAAAACATATGCATACAATATCTCAGTTAATCTACAGAATTTGTTAAAAAAAGAATAAATTGTTTCATGAAATATTAATATGTTTAATTAAAAATGAAAGTTTATAAAAGTGGATGTTTTTATAAATACTTTAGTTATTTAATTTATGTTATGTGGTTACATATACTATTATCAATTGTATGTTAAATTCAATAAGATCATTTGTTTATATATGAAAATCAATAAAGCTGTTTTCAAAAAAAAAAAAAAAAGAAAGCTATGTGTCAACCACTGATGCCATTCCAGGACAGATATCAGAAATCTATGTATCAACCACTGATGCCACTGAAATAGGTGTACTAGTTGTGTCATGAAGAGCACCCTTGAAGGGCTTACATCCTTTTCCTATTGTAATGGGTATGGCTTCATTACCTTGGAGTGTGAGGGCTTAAAATGTGCTCTCTGACTGTGCCCTAACTACTGTATTTGCCTATGTCAGTCCTGTCACAGTTATCTGACAAACAGATGTTACCAGATTCAAACCTCTGCTTATCATGCTACACACACTACTGACTGTTTCTGCCACAGGAGATAGCAGGGAAGCCTCTCACAAATAACAGAAATTAATGTGTGAAGTTAGAAAGGACTTTTGATAATAAATGGTACAATATTAATTTGTCAGAATAATAACAAAGAGGTACCTATGTTAATTTTCACACAACTGTGAGCAGTAGTCTAATCAACGCTTCTTAGCCAAGGAAGCTTTTTCTTTTGTTTGTATGCACACTGTCCCAAGATTGAACTCCACTCTATCTGTGTAGATTTGCTATACAAGTCATTACTCAAAGCATGTGCCACAGGAGCACTCACACCACAGCAATCACAGAACAACCATTTCTCTGCCATGACATTATGAAGTGTGTTTATATTTGTTTCTGCAGCATAAAAATGGATAATAACAACTTGATGCAGTGTTGTTTTTGTAAAGTCAGTACATTCGTATAATGTTGCCCTTTGCTGGAACTGAACAGCAGGTTGTATAAGAGCACTGACTAATGATATGTATATAAATCATATGCACCACAGTGCTAGTCTGTGAGACTCCATCTATGTGAAGTTTTACATCATATGATTCTGTTGTAAATAATTTGTCTTAGATTAAATGGATGAGGAAGGCCTCACTCAACATAATTGTACATGTTAAACTGCGGTAGATGTCATTCATACATAACAGTATAGGGACACTGTGGGTTTTGAACACCTGACTATGTGACCACAGGAGCTACATAATATTGTGATGAATGAATATGCCATGTACAACTCTGGTTATAATTGTGAAATATTTGTGCATTTGAAGGCATGACATTGTGTTATTGCTGCAAGTGATACGTGTGCCTATAATTTGTTTAAAAGACTGCTGCTGTATGTCAATTTGTCACACAACATTGTCTGATGATAAATATACCCAAACATGTGAATGCAGTCATGACTGTGATGGTGGAATGGCAGGCATGCTCTATGTGTACATAATCATGGATTTCAGCATGTTTAACTAAGGCGACAACATACAAAACATTGTCTTATTTCCTCATGCCACAGGAGAAGCCTTATTATTTATCTTAGGAAAGCCACATTTCATCAAATGGCAATATCAGTATCAAATAAAGCATTTCTCTGAAAAATGAGCAGAAGTTCTTGTAAGAGGAATCCCCAGCTATACATGCATACAGTTATTAGCTGGGTGACAGCATTATTATATGCATGCACATTCACAGACATACTGACACAACTGGGTCTAAGGAGTAATGGTTGGACATGAACTGACTAATTAAGATCTCAAAGTACAGAACATTACCTGAATCACATGTACCACGCCAGATGGTTTACAATTCTGATAGTGCACATTTGAATGGATGATATCTCCATTGTTTAATAAGGTTATGTATCTGATAAATAAGAAAGAAAGTGGTTAAAGAGTACAAGAACCCTACCCAGCTATACATCTTATATGCATTAGCAGTCTTCTCCCCAGACAACTACAGTAGTCAGTCACTGGTAGATTCTCATTACACAGTATAAAAAACACAGCACTGACACGTCAGCACCACAGGATAAGTCAAAGCACAGCTGTGAGTCCAGTTTAGAAAGCATGATGTAATCATTGTGTTTCCAAAATTGTAGTTTTGCCTCAGGATACTAGAAATTTATAGGGTTGCCCTCTTCCAGTTAATATATGTCTCCTCAGTGGAAGTTTATGTAAGTAATGTTGTCACAGAGCCAATTATACATAATAGTACACACAGTCACGCTATTCAAGTGATGTTGGATTTAACCCCCCTACCAAACTAGTGTCAGAACCTAGAGAAAACAGTATTAACTTCAAACACCACAGGAGAATTCTGGCTTTTATTGAGAGAGAGTGCACTTATAAAAGGATGACCTTTTCAATGTGTTGCAGAAAAAACTGTCTATGGGTTCTTCCCCATTGGAAATGTTCCTCCTGAGATGAAGTACATACACCACTTCAGTTGATTACATAATAAGCACGTGACTCTTGAGCCACAAACACACCCATGGAAATTTGACATTGTTGGATTTGAACCTTTTATCTGTCTAGTTACAAAACCTAGAGAACACAGTATTAATAGCAAGCACCACAGAACAAGTCTGACTTTTGCATTGAGAGATTGTAATCATGAAAGGATAACCTTGTTAGTGTGTTACAGCGAAAATGTCTGTGTTAAAAGTTGAATAAAATGCAGTGGCAGCTGTTTCCAAAGTTAAAGTTTTCTTCTGAGCTGAAGTGGGCACAGTGCATGTGTTGTTGAAACTTTACTTACCTAACACTAGAACCACACATACAAAACTTCACCATTGTCAGATTTGATCCATGTAACTAACTAGTTGCACAATCTGGAGTGCACATACGAATTGCAAGTGCCACAGGAGAAGCACGACTTTTAAGGGAAGATAGTACACTTTTGACAGGATGACCTCATCAGTGTGTTGCAGAGAAGATATCTGTCTTAAAAGTGGAATAAAGTACAGAGGGAGCTGTGTACAAAGGTAAACTTTTCTCTTCAGTGGATGTGGGCTCAGTACAACTGTTGTTGAAGATTTACTTACCTGACACTAGACCCCCCCCCACACACACACACACACACACACACACACACACACACACACACACACACACACACACATACACACACACACACACACACACACACACACACACACACACACACACACATACACACACACACATACACACACACACACACACACACACACACACAGTTCAATGCTGCTAGATATAAACTACCTACCTAATTATTTATACAATCTAGATTATGCAGTACGAATTGAAAGCACCATAGAAGTCAAACTTGAAATATGTGAAAGTGCATATTTGTAACTATTAAAACATCACTATTTTGAAGATCGGCTATGGTGCATCATGGGTTTTGGGACACATGCATGTGTCTTGAATGGCCAGTGTAACAATACTGTGATTGTCCCATGTAATGACATAATTCTGTAATACCATGTATATACTGTCATTCATGTACATTGTGTTACTCTTAGGGAAGTATATGTTTCACAGTATGGGGTACCAATGACAATCACAACTGTAAAACAGGGGATTGTCGAGCAAGTATTCATTACAATTCATCCCAGGATAATTGCATGCATAAAGTAGTTATTTATTGCATCACTGTAAGTTGTATTGGTTTGTGTTTGCACAATGTGCTTTAACAATGCAGACACTTCCTAAATATAACAGTGCACTTCTGAATAACAGTTATAGATTATGTGTGAAAATGTTACACACCATTGTAACAAAGTTGCAAGTGTAATATCTGCAGTACAGACATACATTAACAAACTGTCTTAATTGAGTCAACATCACTGTGAAATCCAGATTGGTTTCAAAACCCGTTAACACATAAAAAAGTTGTACAACCTACTCACATAATTCTTTGTTGTTATTTTTTAACACTCTCCCTGAAGTGCATTGTGCTAAGCTCATTTGTGAGGCTGATGGAAAAGTATTAGCACACGTATAATCGTATCTTGAGGTGTTGAACTTAGAATGGGAATTAGCAGTACTCCATGGCACTCTGTGCAAACCATTATGGAAATAAACAGTATTTACATAGCAACCATGTCTTAATCTGATGGAATACAAAAGAGGTATTTTATTGTCATGTTTCAGGTGTCATGATTTAAACATTTGTCATGACAGTTGCAGTCCTTCACTCATTATATGTACAATACAGGTAAATTATGAAACACTTGAGGACCAAGCATGTTATAGCTGGTGGAAGGGTTGGGACATTTGGAGAAAATGATGCACATAGAGACATACTAACAGATTAGGTTATGGTTCATTTCTACATATATGTATGTATTACTCTTTGGTTTGTCAGCATAATGATTTGGTCATGATCTGCACAAGACAGTGCTCCTAATAGGAAGTGATGAGATTAATGCAGTGACAGGATAATGGTGTGATAAGAAAATCTGCAGCCAACTCTTGGTAACACAAAGGAACAATCTTAATTGGACTCATGACAATTGTAAAATCACATCATTTTTACATTCCATCCAGTAGTGTAATAAATATAAAAGATTAAAAAGTGATGATACAGAAGTGTGAACAGATGGAGGGAAGGAGACAGAGAGAGAAGAGAATGTTATATTTTTCTGGGCCATTTTTTAACACCTTTGTGTAATGAAGACTGACACAGACATTCTCCTTTGTTTTAGTCTGTTGTCAGATTTTAACCTTGCAAAGTACATGTTCCTGGGTGGTGTGATTAGATAATATTCAGTGCTGTAAAGTTGTTAATGGAATACTGCCAAGGTTCAACTCCAGATGTATGCTAAAGTGTTATTGAATGTTTTGTCTGACTCCTTTGCATGCTAGCGTTTGCTACACATTTTATTAAAACACCATTATCTAGCTGCTGTGTTAACATGCTAGTTTATTGCCTGAATAATTATGCTGACAAACTTAACAGTAATGCAACAGAAAGTTGTGCAGAAATGGAACATAAGCAAATGTCTCCCTATGTCTCATTCCCTGTCTCCCAATCTCTCTTCACCGTCTAATATCCTAAGCTTTTGCATGGAGTTTGGCATCGTGCACAAATGATCTTATGGCAAAAGATGAAGATTTTAATTTCAGTCACACTACACTAGCATAGTTCTCATCATGCAAATGTGCTTAGCCATGCTACACTATACAAATACAGACTGATATCAGTATTGTGAGACAGTTACTGTAACATATACATTAGGATGATAGATGAAGACCAGCATTTACACGTTCCCTTATTTCAATCTGTTCTGTGTCCCTTCAAATTTATTAATTTATGAACCGGGAAAGTCCAACTTGGAACAATGCCCATTTTCAGCAGAGGCCTGAGAAGAAACATTCCAGACACATGACTTTATAATGTGGGAAAAACCCCACACAAATGCAGAGAAGATATGCAGATTCTGCACAGAAGGTAGCCCTATGGAGAATCAAACCGCAGAACCTCTCTATGTGAGGTGACAATGCTACCACTGCACCACTGCACCATCGGACAACAGTTAAACTTAAGAATTTATGATTTCCTATGTGCTGAGCTCAGATAACCCTCCTGTCTGTACACTTGTATTTTATAATGTCAATGGTTTGAATCCAGATGCATGTCATACATTTATTTCATGTTCCCACATATTAATATTGTGTGTGTAAGTGTATGCTGCATATGTTGCCAAACAATATCGTCCTAATGTCATCATCAGGTATCCACTATCCTCCTGCATCTTCTTCCATACTAGAAATACTTCATTGTGCACAGAAATGCACCTGAAGTGTATAGAGTTTCAAAGGATGTTCACATTCCTGTATCTTAATGTTTGTTGTTCTCATGCCTACCCTTGGGAATTTCTTGCTAATCATTGATAATTGGAGGTATTAGGAAAAGCAATGGATTTGATTTTGTAAATTTATACAGGTCAGAAAATGCAGGATAACACAACACAAATATATGGAGAAATAAACCATAAACTTATTTCCTTACTTCTGCATGTATATCCCTGTCTCTAAATCTCACCCTCATTCCACCCCTTCTGTCTCACCAAAGAAATCTTCTTCCTTTAATACTGCTTTTGTAAGCCATGTTTCCATCAGCAATAACATGGTTGGTCCCTCATGTGTTTCATGATCCTTCACAAGATGTTCATACCTTCCCAGAAGCAACTGCAAAACATGAAACTCGGTTTTGTTAATTGCAAAGTTTTCAGTCAAACTTTTATTTTCTGATGAAGTTTGACTGAAAACTTTACAATGAATGGAAATGCTCAAAATGTGATTTAAATGAATAAAAGACTAACCAAAACACAGAGCATAGCCTATCATCTATGTTCCTTCCAAAATAGCAACATTTCTTAAGTTTTTAAATAGCTATATACATGTGGTGTGTGTGTGTGTGTGTGTGTGTGTGTGTGTGTGTGTGTGTGTGTGTGTGTGTGTGTATGTATATATATATATATATATATATATATATATATATATATATATATATATATATATATATATTTATATATAATGTATATATATATATATATATATATATATATATATATATATATATATATAGATATATATATGGATCACTATCACTTCACCGACAGTTCAAATCTCTGAAAACGATACGGCCAAGGGCATATCACTGAAGATATGAATTGCTGAAAAAGTGATAAAAACACAGAACAACTTACTTGTACATTTTTGTAGGGGGGAAAGCCCCCCTGCACCCCCCACACCCCCTACAACTTAAATATACCAGCTCCTCAATCTCACTACAGTGAGGAAAATGGAAAATCCCAGGTTCTGCACTGTACAGCAATCCCAAAACACAATTGTTGGCAATTTGAATCTTCGGTAATATGGTCTTGGCCATATCATCTTCGGTTATTTGAACTCTCAACAATGTGATATGGAGCCATATATATATATATATATATATATATATATATATATATATATATAGATATATGTGTGTGTGTGTGTGTGTGTGTGTGTGTGTGTGTGTCTACATGTCTACATATATATCTAGGTTTACACTGAAAATTGTGAAACTGCATCGGTCGAGTAGAATATGGTTGATTTGCAGTTTTCAAGTGGGCAGAATGTCGAACCCAAATGAATCGACTATACTACAGTGAACCGGTAGTGTAAATCAAGTATTTGGGTTCAACATTGTGCAGGGGGATTGCTGTTCAGTGAGGAACTGGGAATTAGCCCATTTTCTCACTGTAGTACAATCTCAGTGTTAGCATATTTAATGTGCAGGGGGTGTGTAGGGGGTGCAATCCCCCACATGGGGGCTGCAGCGGGGCTTAGTAGAATTAATTTACCATTGACTGTACAGTTTAATGGTACATTAATGTACATAGCAGGAGGTGAGTGATGTCATCTCCTGCTATGTCATATACATTGAACCATGGTTGTCGATGTATTCTTTTTCACTTTGGTTTACTTTTCGGCATTCAGAATTCCAAATTTCGGGTCAACATTCTAAACAGTCGACTGAAGTGGATTTATAATGCCAGTAGTAAACCATATGTATATATATGCATATATGTATATATATATATATATATATATATATATATATATATATATATATATATAAATAGGTCTGCTTCTAAATATGACAGAGACCATAAGATTAAAGTTTTGAAAGTTCGGAATTTAAATAAAAAAATAATAAATAAATAAAAAACAAAAAAATCTTTTTTTTATGTTTTTGCAGGGGAACAATCCCCCTTCACCCCAATACCCCCTGATAATTAAACAACCAACTCTGACATGGCACTACTGTGAGGAAAATAATAAATAAACCATTCTGCTCTGTACGGCGATCTCTATTTAAATGGCTTGATCTTTCAAAACTTCGATCTTATGGTCTTAACCGTAAGAAAGTCAATATTTTGAAAGTTCAAAATTCAGAAGTAGATCCATATCTATATTTATATCTATCTCAATATCTATATCTATATCTGTATCTATATCTGGGTTCACTTTGTAATTTCAAAATATTGAAATCTCGAATTTCAGTATTCCGAAACCACAAAGCTGAAAACCCAACCACACACACAACCGTGAAATTCAAAATTCTGTACTCACGCTACACATACAGTACACACATAAACATACAAAAAACTCCTCCCCACAATCAAACAAACTAATATAAACTACATATAAGCAGGGCAAGCCCCTGCACTCATGGGGCTGCTCCCCCACCCCTACTTATATATTCTAACTCCGAGATCACAAAAGAAACTCACACACACACACACACATGTTACAGTCCCTCAAACACACACTTACACACATTAAACCCCTAACCAACATACTTACACACACAAACTTACCAAAATTAAACCCAAACATCCACATTCTGTACCACCGAAAGCAGAAATTCAAAATATCTGTACTTTGGTATTTTGAATTTTACGCTTCTGCTGGTTTCGGAAATGTGAGTATTCGGCTTTGTAAGTTTGAAATACTGAAATTCAAGATTTCAGTATTTCGAAATTACAAAGTGGACCCCTATATCTATAGCTGTATATCTATATCTATATATCTATATATCTATCTATATATATATATATATCTATGATTTACCATCAAAATCTCTGAAGATAGCTATCCTAACCTTGGAATGTCAAATATCACTGCTCCAAGGTTTTGTGACATTAAGTTGTAAATGTTTGAATCCACAACAGCGAATGCACACTAGGATTTACTGTTGTGGATTCATCGTTTTAAATGGAGATTGCACTACAGTGATGATAGGGAAATGTACCCTTTCCCTCATTGCAGTACGATCTCAGAGTTTGTATGTATAATTAGCAGGAGGTGTGGGGGGGTTCAGGGTGGCTTGCTCCGCTTCATAACATTAGCAGGATATAACCTTAAGTCAAGGTACTTCAGTTATGTCAACATTGCTGACTGTCGACTTTCTGAAATTACCATGTTCGGTGTTGGGATTAATCAAGATTTGGATTTTACGATGTTTTAATTCAGTAAGTAATCACTTGCACAAGTGTGTTGTGAGATTTTGATGGTAAATGTACATATATTGGTTCCCAACGTTAGACCGAAAACTCGCAAGATCGACAATGACATCACCGACGCCAGAAGACCGACAGAGCAGATAACCGACAACTCGTAATTCCAACAGTGAAAACACCAACATGGGAAACGTGTAAGCGCGACTCGGTAAGTGTGTGATAGTGAGGGATTTAAGTATAGGGTGCGGGTAAGTTGTGTGTGTGATAGTGAAGGATTTAGGGTTAGGGTGCGTGTAATGTAAGTGTGCGATAGTAAGGGACTTAGGGTTAGGGTGCAGGTAAGGTCAGTGTGCGATAGTGAGGGACTTGAGGGTTAGGGGTGGATTAAGTGAGTTAGGGTTAGGGTGTGTGTAAGGTAAGTGTGCAATAGTGACTGACCTTAGGGTTAGGGTTTGGGTTAAGGTTAGGCATAGATAGTTGTGTGTAAGGTGTAGTGTAGGTTTTTAGGTTGTTGGTGTATTTGTGCTGTGTGTGTGCTGTGTGGAACAGCAAACATTTTGTTTTGTTAACTGTCAGAATTGTGGTTTGTCGGGCATATGAACTTTCATATTTTTGTGGTTTCGTTCTTGTGGTGTCAATGTTGTGGATGTCGGTGTTCCGTACTATCGGTTTACTGTTGTAGACCCATATATATATATATATATATATATATATATATATATATATATATATATATGTGTGTGTGTGTGTGTGTGTGTGTGTGTGTGTGTGTGTTATATACATATCTAAGTCAAAGCCCTCAGGTTCATCATTGAAGAGAGTGTGTCTCACTGAAGGATCAAGTCTACTAAATACATAATCTCTCCTGCTCTGTCTTAAAAACAAATGCCCTTGTACATGTCTCACAAGCATGTTCTATGGAATAACTGCACCATCAAAGCTGTGCTACATTTAAACAACACGCTTATCATAGCATGCCACAGTATGTACAGATTTATGGACTTTTTCTTTCCTCACACCAAAGGACAGACACTTTGCGTGATGTAAGTGCATTCAAACATTCTTCCTACAAGAACTAAATAATAACTTATTTGGAATGCCAGAAGCTCACAAGGCTGTGGGTTTTATTTCCATATAGATGATTGGATTCATTTTCTAATCTTGGCATTGTAGTGCAGTATAACAGGGGTGTTGATCTCCTGTGGTACCAACCCATGGATAAGATATTAAACTGAGGTCCTGTCTGTCTATCTTTGTGGGAGCTCCAGTTGATGCAAAAGATCCTATTGCATTTATTGAACATAGGGAATGGGTTCTGAAAAATAAATATTCTATAATAGTATTTACTTTCCTTTATACAAAACATTTTCTGAAAATTATTTACATCGTGTATAATATTATTCATATGTTTACTTGCTTATATTCAAATTGTTTCTTGTACATTCCCATCTTTTCACCTCCCCAGCAAAATAACATTTTCTAATATTTATTTCCCATTTTTATTGTATAACGCATCCCCTATGTCCTCACTCTTTTGTATATCCTCATAATAACCAGATAGTATCATATTCATACATACTTCATTGAGTTCATTTTCAATACTTAATCTTTTCACTGTTTCCCAGAACCCTTCTTTTGTACACTTGAAAAAATAGTACATTTCATTGCTTTATAGCTCCTATATACTTGCATCAAACATATTATTGAATCTGTTTATATTTTGACACACTTTTCACAGGAAGCTTTTTATAACACAAGCCTCTACAGGAAATCATTCCATTCCTTACTTTGTTATATCGTTTACATCTTTCATAAATATTCTTTC
The DNA here is from genome assembly GCF_019279795.1 of Protopterus annectens. Lineage (NCBI taxonomy): Eukaryota > Metazoa > Chordata > Ceratodontiformes > Protopteridae > Protopterus > Protopterus annectens. The sequence goes on along the minus strand of NC_056737.1, from coordinate 1,747,960,146 downwards.
TTTCTGGAGCCTACTTTATCTTAGAAATTCATATAATTATGTGTTCTTTATTTCTTTATGTCATTTAAGCCTTCCTCTTCCTCCTGTATCAATAGCTATCGTCCATAGTCTAAGATTTCTGCTTGTATTCCCAACACCAAGAATATTTACACTGAATATTAATATCTAAACAACACTTTCTTAATTTTATCTACACTTTTTCCAGAGCATCTCACAGTAATTTAGCAAAATATTTTAATATTTTATTTTTATATAGGTAGTGATTTTAAACTATGTAAAATTGCGGTGGTGGTGTTGCCTTGCGTTGTCGCCTCACAATTAGACGTTGCCCGTTTGATTCTCAGTTAGAGCGTCTTCCGTGTGGCGACATGCGTGAATGGGCGTTCCTTCGTTGTAGGTTGTGCTTAGGCCTGGCAAGCCAGCATGTAAAAATCTACTGCCAATCATTAGCGGACCGGAGTTCCGCTGTGACGACCCCTAACCGGGAAAAGCCGAAAGACACAAGTGATTTTAAACTATGTAAGGTATACAATGATGCGAAAAAAAACACAATTCATTAAAGATAGTCCTCCTTTTTATACTCACCACATATATTATTCCTGTCTTAATGAGGTTTAACTTTGAGCTCCAGAAGCACATAAATACCATCTCCAGCATCTGTCATTCTAACTCATCTGGGAGACATACAGTCTTATCTCTGTTATTTAATCTAGTTCACTATTACTGCATTTATCAGTTACAGTTCCTTTTATATAACACCCTAAGTGCTTTCCACATATTTATAACATCTTTTACCTTTTCCATCAATGCTTTGAACTAGTAGCATAAGGTTCTTTGGCTCTGGACTTTATTCCTAATATTTCTAACTGTATCATTAAAAAATAAACAACATATTTTCAGCACATACACAGGAGCCTCGCCCTTATATTAATTCATATCAAACTCTGTTTTCCTTAAATCATTCTGCATCAGAAATATAGCTTCTTGTATCCATATTCTATTACTTAAATAACTCATTAAACATATTGAGTTTAACTCAGCTCACACATCAAGGAACTAGGAGTGATTAAACAATAGGTAGACAAAGCATCTTGCACTTATGAATCTCTAATCACAAATATCTCTGTGACATTGGTGTCCTGCAAGACACAATAAGTGATCATAACCTTACCTACAACATTTGGAACAAATGAGCTGCCACCATTTTTGGAATAAAAAATAATGACTAATTAGCATTAACCAATTCTCTGGACTGCTGCCTTAAAATATGGCTTCCCAAACAAGACTGATGTTTATGTTATGGCCCCCACAAGGAGAAAACCATTGTGGGATTCAAGACTCCGAATTGAAAAGGCTTAGTATGATGTAAGAACCTTCTATGGTTCTAAATTACAGAGAATGTTTGCTTATAAAATACTCATTTTTTTTATTTTCATCCCCATTCACCACTTGCTCCAGTTTGGATAATAATTCCTAATTCTTATATTATTTCCTCATAATTTTCCCATTTCTTCTTCCATATACACTTACTCTTTCACCGTTGTTTTTAACCCTTTTCCTATTACAAAAGTTTGTTACACTTCAAATTCTGCTACAGTAGCATCATGGTCTGAAAATTCTACTTCACCTTTATATCATCTTATCTCGTTTATAGTGTCTGAATAAATAATTAATTTATGTCTGTATGTATCATTCCTTGTTCATATGTATATTCTCTTACATCAGACCATATATTTATCAAAGGAGCAAAGCTCCACAATTCTTTAAATTTGTAGTATTTTTCATTTTTTGACCATTAAATTCTTCAATTCTTCTTACAATTCATCAGTCAAATAATGTTGATATTTACTTTAAAAATGCTTTTACTTTCTGTGGTGCCCCTGAACTAGCCCAGTAATCAAGGAGCCTCAATCCTTACTGCTGGCAACAGCGGAGAATGTACACACTGAAAGGATGACAAGTAGAAACACAGTAAAGTGCAATTTCCCTTAAGAGCACACAGAGATCACAGTCAGTCTGGGGCTAGTTTTGTCCTCTTTCTCCAGATCCCCAAACAGAATCCCCAGTTTCACAGCTATAGGGTTGAGATCTCAGCTGAGTGGCCAAGCCAAAACCTCCAACACCCTCTCTGTCAAACCAGTGCTTTGTGTCCCTGCCCAAGTAGATGACACACACACATTTTGAGATTTGATTTATATACAAACACACACACACACACCTGGGAAAGGGTGGCACAGGTTTACTAGCTATGCCCACTTCTGCCCAGACTATAAGGTAGTTACAGCTGCCACCAGCCAACTCTTTATCAGCTACTCTAAGGCCCTTAGCAAAGGGTGTCCACTCCTACTGTGTAATGTTACTAATAATCCAAATGGTGGTCTAACCAAGAGCAAGTCTATTTAGGAGTGGCCTGTACAGTGTCACCATAGATATATGCAAGTACTCTAAGGGCTTAAATATGTCTTATAAATATCAGCCACAAAGATAGGTTTAAATACATTTAATAATAAATAAACAGTGAAAGAACAAGACAATACTCAGTAAGTAATCAGTTACAGCAGAGTTCAAAATCACAGGAAATATTTAAAACAACATTGCAGGACAGTCTCAAATAAATAAAGAAAACATATAAGTTATATTTTACTATATTCTTATCTGAATCTAAAAGAGTTACTGTGCCTTAAAAACTTATAGCAAGGCAAGTGCAGAAGGTGGTGATGTGTGGATGTTCTTGCTAGGTGAAAGACAAAATACAAAATGCACAGTCTCTCTCTGAGAGAGTTCTTAAATTAATATCAAATATTACTGCTGGATTTGCTTGGATGACATCACTTTTGTCACATGACTTTACTTCTCAAGCTAAACCCCTTTGTTAGAAACTAACAGAAATTAACATCTCTGTGTGAAAAATACATAGCCTTCAGATGTTTGTTCAGGGCTGTGCACCTGCTAGGAAGTCATAAAGCAATAAAACACTTCTGCAGCTCAAACCTACCCCCAGATTTACTAATCTTCCATGCAGGACTAGTCTAGTCCTGCACAGAAGCATCCACTTAGGAGCAGAATGGCAGCGCACCATGCATAGTAATGAAGGAGCACTGCCTGAGCCCCCAGGTTTACATGGAGTGTGTACGAGTGCAGAGTGCGTGTCTGAGAGCACAGCCCTCAGACAAAAACATGCCCCTGCAATGTTGAACAGCAGAAATTTGAAATAAATGAGTGATACAACACATAAGTGTCCACATATCCCCACCAACAGTCCCCCATGTGTACAACAGCAACAGGACATAAAAATCAAAAGAAAAAAAAACGTACTGGTGTCTAAAGCTCTGAGTACAGCTAATCATAGGTGCACGGGTATGCCCATTGCTTAGTCATGGTGAAAGAAGCTTAAAAGGTTGAAGAGGATAACAAGGATGATATATGCAAATGAAACATGTCAGCAATAGTGAAGTGGGAAGAGTGTTCACCTGACGAGCAGGCATTCACAGTTCGAGTCCCAGCGCAGTACAGACTATTTTACGTGGCAAAGCATGGTATAAGCAATATTTGTAATGTAAAACCCACTAAATAACACATGTTTTTATGAACACATGTATTGCGGGAAATGCACATGTGAAGAGTCAGTATCATAATGAATAAGGCAGCAGTAAGCAGGCATAGGCACAGATAAGCAGCAGTAAGCATATGTAAGCACCAGTAATCATGTGCAAGTGCATTTGCACAGGGTTATGCACTGTCGACACAGATTAAGCAAAGGAGAAGCTAACTGGGTGTAAGACACTGTGACCAGAAGTTAGCAGTGCTTACCTCCGTGCAAACCTGCTTACAACCACTTTAAAGTGCCTTAAGCACACCGTATCCAATAGCCAGTGTTCTGCCCAGCAACAAAACAAAGCTTCTGCAAGGCCAGAACCCAGGACCATGCACACCATACACAAAATGATTTACCACTAAGCCATGCCAGATATGCATAAATAGTCTGTTGTCAGAAACATAACCCCAGCCCAGTCATGCAACAGTACAGAGAATGTATACCTACAGCTAGATGGACGTCTGTGTGCAAATATATTACTATCTAAACGGATACAGCATATCTACAGATGTAGCCACACACACATATATATATATATATATATATATATATATATATATATATATATATAAAAATATCCAAATATATATATATATATATATATATATAAATATATATATATATATATATATATACACACACACGCACAAATATATGAACAGATTAATATGCAAATGCTGACAACTACAAATATATATGTCAACATCTATATGTCCACATACACAAAGCAATTTACATATATGTATGCAGATATATGTCTCCCTAGGTATATATGGACATAGTTAGAAATATGTAAGCAGATATATATATCCACAGAGGTATATATGGCCAGACATCTGTAGATAGCAATGGTAGAAGAACAGAAACATATATGTCCACATGCACCGTTAATGGGCTTGAGAGACCCCAAACAATATATGTCACGTACAAATTGGCATACCCCCCATCCAGCTAAACACATCTGCCCTGCAATACACTACCAAGCTCATTGTATCGTATGTGTGTCTTTGAAATAGGGATTTAAATTAGCCCTCTGCTATGTGTCACATGTTGACATCACATACCCCTCTCTTCCGCCCACTAGGCGGGCCGAGCAGTACAGGGCCACTCAACCCAGGCCATCCCCGACCCATACATTCATTACACACAGTTCCACTTCCCACACCCGCTGCACACATGCAGCCACCATCCCTACCCTTGTTACCAGCCCGTAGCTACATATATGTGTGTGTGTGTGTGTGTGTGTGTGTGTGTGTGTGTGTGTGTGTGTGTGTGTATATATACACATAGATATATAGCTATGATATGATACAGCACTTAAGAAGTACATATGTTCACAGGCCGTACCAATGGGGGTGAGGAGCCCAATCAATAAACGTGTAACTACACGTAACATCAATCACCCCTTCCCCAGCCAGACAGGGAAAACATACAAACAAACACACAAACAATGTAAATATTCCACTGCTCCTCAAACCACAGGCAGGATACAACCGGGGGGGGGGGGGGCACAGTGGACCGACTAAATCTAATCTTCGGACAGAGACACCCCAAAAGCAGTCTTGTAATAGGAGGCAACCCATGCAATGACTTATCAAGGTGGGGCATGTATGTACCCAGACTACAAGGGAGGGAAAGCTTGATGACCCATGAGTCGAGACAATGTACGAGATGGGTCCCATGAAGTAGAGAGTGGGCAGTGTGTAGTGGTATGTTTAGACCTGACCTGCACCCAGAGTATGGATGAGTGCAGTAGAGGAGTTGCGGGGAGGGGGAACTATGGGTATGCAATTATGGGCCTAAGAGTGCAGGTGTTGGCTGGAACTGTGTTCTATTTGGACCGCCCCAGGGATGTAAGCAATAGTGTGCATTGGGCAGAAGCGCTGCCTAACGAGCAGCCACACCTGGTATGAGTCGCACTGCAGCACAGTCTATTTTACATGCCAAAGTACGGTATAACCATATGTGTTGTTGCAAATTCCACTAAATAACATGAAAAAACACATGGTCACAACACCCCACTGTAGGCATGTAAGCCGAGCTACTTGGCATCACAAGGTTTTATTGTTGTCAACACCCCCGCCCAAGGGTGTGTCCAGACCTACCCTCAAATGCAGTGTATATACAGCTGTTGCTGTAGAAGAAATGGCCAGATGTGGACCTTCCTGTCAGCCTTCCTGCACATCCCTGGACATTTCCCCTACTATCTGCCCCTCTGTGTGCCCCATTAACACCACGTACCTATCAACCCCTGTTTCATTACTATTAATGTTCACAGTCACAAGTAAGTGACACCCTCTTACCCAACTATATTGGCAGAATCTGGAATCCCCTACCCACGTGTATTATCTCAGCTGTCCCAGATGACATGTAAATAACACATGAAGGAACACCTCAAGCGCACCTGAATCAGCACATGCTCACCACCTGGCGAAGTCCCCCCAACTAACACTCTATACCCCTTCACCAACTAGTGAAACCAACACCTCCTGTCCTGCTTCACATACAAATCAAACATCCTGCAAACCATCCCTGTTGCTCCTCCACCAATCATTCCAACGGCTTACTATACAGTTACAATGTCCTCTCTCTACCTACCTACCTACTCCTTCACTATTCTCTTCTACTCTACCACACAGGTATGGCATAACCAAACCTAACCCAAATACCTGAGAGTAACCTATCTGGAACTGTTAAACTGGAATCTCACCTCACCTTAAACTGACCTTTTTCAACAGTCATAACCGACATGTAAGCCTGACCTAAGCAGGTATAATACTGACATGTTAATGTGAACTAAGCATGAAGAATGTGGTACGTAGCTATGGTAAGTCTGTTACTCTCTATGAATGTGTACACCTCAGTAGTACATGTAATGTGTAGCTGGGGTTTGCTGTGGAGCTCCACTCCCTGGGCCACCGCTGACAATGGGGAAGCATCCAGTTGGGTTGTCCCAGACAACATATGTGAACTAAATACAAGAAGTCGCATGGGAGTATGCGGCAGCAAGTGGGGTTACGGCTGTTTTGGTGGTGGTAAGCAATGCCCATGCCGGTTAAGCAATGTGGAGGCCAATTCAGTGTAAGATGCCATAACTGGTGGTCAGCAAGGCTGAACCTCACGCACACCAGCACATACCTGCCTACACTTCCTCCACAGTGCCTTAGGCACTCTGTAGCCAACAGCTCTCTTTGTGCCCATTAACAAGATAGCCAGCAATCCCGGGATCCAACCTCCTCACCCTGCACATTATAGTCTAAGTGAGTTACCACAAAGGCATGGCAGATACACATTCAGCTGCTGTTATAACAAAAAAATTATCCAGCACAGTCATTCAACAGTATAGGAAATGTATGTAAGTATATAGATCAATACCAGCAAACATGTGCACATTGCTCAATCACAGTATTCCGAGAACCCCCACCACAAAATAACTGACAATATGTATGGTTGATGGGGGTGGGGGCTCACATGAGAAGAACCTGGTGATGACTGCTATGTTCCCCCACCACAGCTATAACAGATATGCTGTGCAATGCAATATACAGCACATGCAGTTCTTGACCCCAGGACCCTCCGTAACACAGCTACAATGGTCTAACAGTAGGCCACTACAGCTGAAGAAAGTCAGGGCAATAACCGAAACATATCAACCAGTCCAGTCATGCTACTGTACAGAGAATGTATACTATCATCTAGATGTATCTGTGTGTAGATATATTACTATCTACACTGCTACAACATATCTGCATATGTATGTATATATATATATATATATATATATATATATATATATATATATATATATATATATATATACATAGATATAGAGAGCAAGAGAGAGAGAGAGCTTTCTAACACTATATATATATATATATATATATATATATATATATATATATGGACATATATACATGCTGATGGCTACATCGACACATATAAGTGTCTACACCTATATGTCTACATATACACAGCATGTTACATATGTGTATGGGGATATAAAGCTATGTAGGTATATACTGGCATAGTTACATATATGTCAGCAGATATATATATATCTATATCGGTACATATGGCCATACATCTGTAGAGAGCAATGGCAGATTAACAAACACACATATGTCCACATGCACCATTACAGGGGTTGAGAGGACCCACACACTTTACGTCATATACAAGTAGGCATCCCCCCCACGGCCAAACACATCCGCCCCGCAATACACTAACATGTGTTGCAGATCCCATAATCAGGACCTGACCAACATGGGCACAGGAAGTTAAGAGTATAACATCCCACCTGCATGATGTCAGGCTGGGATTGTTCACATATCATGCAGTACAGTCTGCCTCCCATAGGTAATGTAAACTGTGGTAGCCAGCAACATCCCTAGGATACAGATACACAGACACACATATATATGGATATACATGTGACTACATATACACATGTGGATATATGTACAGTAGGATACATATGTAGTCGGTGCACACAATATGGAACAGCCACTATGCCTACAGCTAACACCTGAACAACTGGACACTATAGGTAGGAAGAGACTGCTTATTAACAAGCTTTACTTTGATTTATATTTTGTTGTTTTACCTTTAGTTTCACTTTTGGTTGTGAGAAAGGGATAGGTTTTGGACAGGCAAGCTCTAGCCACCACAAGGGGATTAGACAGCTATAAATTTACACAGACTGCAGAGCGGAAAATTCTGAGCATATCAAAACAATCCTGTTTTGGTTTCTGATTTGTTATGGAGTTGACTGGTAAGAGAAGCTTTATTTGAATTTATATTGCATTTGTTACCACTATTTTTAACTGTTTCTAGGTTGGAAGAGACTGCTTATTAACAAGCTTTACTTTGATTTATATTTTGTTTTTGTTTTACTTTTAGTTTCACTTTTGGTTGTGAGAAAGGGATAGGTTTTGGACAGGCAAGCTCTAGCCACCACAAGGGGCATAGACAGCTATAAACTTACACAGACTGCAGAGAGGAAAATTCTGAGCATATCAAAACAATCTTGTCTTGGTTTGTGATTTGTTGTAGAGTTGACTGGTAAGAGGAGCTTTATTTAAATTTATATTGCATTTGTTATCTCTATTTTTAACTGTATGTAGGTAGGAAGAGACTGCTTACTTTGATTTATATTTTGTTGTTTTACCTTTAGTTTCACTTTTGGTTGTGAAAAAGGGATAGGTTTTGGATAGGCAAGCTCTAGCCACCACAAGGGGCTTAGACAGCTATAAATTTACACAGACTGCAGAGAGGAAACTTCTGAGCATATCAAAACAATCCTGTCTTGGTTTGTGATTTGTTGTGGATATGACTTGTAAGAGAAGCTTTATTTGAATTTATATTGCATTTGTTATCACTATTTTTAGCTGTTTGTAGGTAGGAAGAGACTGCTTATTAACAAGCTTTACTTTGATTTATATTTTGTTTTTTTGCATTTAGTTTCACGTTTGGTTGTGAGAAAGGGATAGGTTTTGGATAGGCAAGCTCTAGCCACCACAAGGGGCTTAGACAGCTATAAATTTACACAGACTGCAGAGAGGAAAATTCTGAGCATATAAAAACAATCCTGTCTTGGTTTATGATTTGTTGTTGAACTGACTGGTAAGATAAGCTTTATTTGAATTTATATTGCATTTGTCATCACTATTTTTAACTGTTTGTTAGTAGGAAGAGACTGCTTATTAACAAGCTTTACTTTGATTTATATTTTGTTTTTTTTACCTTTAGTTTCACTTTTGGTTGTGAGAAAGGGATGGGGTTTGGGCAAGCAAACTCTAGCCACCACAAGGGGCTTAAACAGCTATAAATTTACACAGACTGCAGAGAGGAAAATTCTGAGCATTTCAAAACAATCCTGTCTTGGTTTGTGATTTGTTGTGGAGTTGACTGGTAAGAGAAGCTTTATTTGAATTTATATTGCATTTGTTATCACTATTTTTAACGGTTTGTAGGTAGGGAGAGACTGCTTATTAACAAGCTTTACTTTGATTTATATTTTGTTGTTTTACCTTTAGTTTCACTTTTAGTTGTGAGAAAGGGATAGGTTTTGGACAGGCAAGCTCTAGCCACCATAAGGGACTTAGACAGGTATAAATTTACACAGACTGCAGAGAGGAAAATTCTGAGCATATCAAAGCAATCCTGTCTTGGTTTGTGATTTGTTGTGGAGTTGACTGGTAAAAGAAGCTTTATTTGAATTTATATTGCATTTGTTATCACTGTTTTTAACTGTTTGTAGGTAGGAAGAGACTGCTTATTAACAAGCTTTACTTTGATTTATATATTGTTGTTTTACCTTTAGTTTCACTTTTGGTTGTGAGAAAGGGATAGGTTTTGGATAGGCAAGCTCTAGCCACCACAAGGGGCTTAGACAGCTATAAATTTACACAGACTGCAGAGAGGAAACTTCTGAGCATATCAAAACAATCCTGTCTTGGTTTGTGATTTGTTGTGGAGTTGACTGGTAAGAGAAGTTTTATTTATTTTTACTGTTAAAAGGAGGTGCGACTGCGCACTATAGTAAGCAGAAGCTACTGCATGCCTTCGCGTGCGACATAAAGAAATTACAACTTCTGTCTGGCTGGTAGAACTTGTATGATCAGAAAAAACTTTATTGTATTTTATTATTTATTTGTATATTGCTGGTATAATTTTTGTCAGAGAAGTTGATTTAAGTTCCTTTGAATTCTTTGCTACTTTGTGTATTTTTTTTTTCCTTTGCAATATTTTATTCAATTAAAGCTGAATATGGATTCCTTAAATGAGTATGCAATTAACGATTGCTAATGCACAAGTATCTTGTACAGTGTAATAAATGCTATGCATATTTAAAGGTTACAGCTGATAACACTGGTGATCTTTGTTCCTCGTGTCAAAAGTTGGATGATTTGCTTACCATTGTTATAAGCAATTCTTGACTTAATGATGATGATTGCACATGTGCAATTAGCATGGCTTGGAGAACTGTTGTATCATATATTAATGACTGGACTGATGAACTAAATAATGTTAGGCATAAAACAAATAAAACAGATTTAGGAAATGGTGCATCTATTTTTTGCAAAGAACATTCAACTCTTATGAAAGATGATGAGGCCCTGTGAACTATGGAAATGTCGATGCAAGTACTCAGCAATCTGAAGATCTTGTTTGTTTAGAAGGAAACAAAAATAGAAAGAAAGGAAGAAGTTCTCAACAAATAACAAGGAAGAAAAAGAAACTGACTAATGACTGTAAAGGAAAGGAAAGAGAATACTTAGTAAAAATGATTCTGCTTTGTTATATAACACACTGGTGACAGGGAATGAAGATATGTCTATCAGAAATCCCTAAGTCTACAGAAAAAGGCATCACCTTTCCAATGGAAATGTAGAAAAAAGAGGCAGGGGCAGGTGAAAAGGAAGAAATCAAAACTGGATGTGGAAGGATTGAAGAACATTACTGTAAGAAAAAAGAAGAGAAATACAGATGACTACATGGCTCAAGCTGTGGATTTACAGTGCCAGCTGGATAAGAATTTAATACACAATGAAAACAGTGGAATTAAGACTAATAGTGATGAAGATCTATCCTTCATAACAATTGATAGAGCTGAAATGACTGCACTAGAAGCTGAAGATTCTTCAGAGATGGTCAGCAAAGATATTCTTGTAATTGGAGATTCGGTTACTAGAGGAACTGATACTTATATTTGCAGAGATGATAATGAACATCCAGTAATGTTATGCTTGCCAGGAACAAAAATAGAAGATGTGAAACAAGCCTTGGAATGCCTTAATATAAGGAAGTATGGATCTTATTCATGCTGGTACAAATGATGTCACCAACAAAGATTCTCTGACTGTTAGTCGGGAACTGACAGCCCTCCTAGATAGTATAGCTTGTATTGGTGTTAGGGCATATTTTTCACAAATCACCTATAGAAAGGATAGTCAGGTCACTGTGAATGAAAACATTTTTTGGATAAACACATACATGGAAAAAATGTCCTGTTTTAAAAAAATGGAAATGTATAGAGCATCCAAGCCTTCTTTTGGGCACACATGTGTTCAGACAGGATGGTGTGCATTTGTCTAGATCAGGGAAGAGAATATTTGCAGCAGATATTTTGCAATATTTGACAAACACTAGCTAGGATTTTTCCCAGGTCAAAAATGTAACAGTTCACAGATAGCAATATTTGATGCATCTCTGATGGTTGTTAATGCTAGGAGCATTAATAATAAAGTGTTTTTATTAGACAATTTGCTATGTTCCCACAAGATTGATGTTGTTATAGTTTGAGAAACATGGTTAAAAAACAATGACTGGAAACCAGTTCTGTCAGGGTATAAATGTTTTTACTGTAACAGACATTCTAACAAAAAATCAGGTGGAGGTGTTATGATAGGCATTAAACATAGCTAAGAGACTTGTGATTATTGCATGTTCAATGATAATACCAATACTATAGAATGTGTAACTGTGACAATAAAGACAACCCTGGAACATATAACAATTGTTGGAGTGTATAGACCACCAAAGTCAAGTGCAGATGACCTATAGGAATTCATACATTTCTTACATGAAACACAGGAGGGAAGAATAATATTAGCTGGGGACTTAAATTTACAAGAAACAGACTGGAATAATATTGACTCAACAACGTTAGTAAAGAAATTATTCAAATAGTATATTCAGGAACAACAAATGCTTCAGATTGTAAAAAAAACGTACCAGGGGACGGAATACACTAGATATTTTTTGTGTTCCTAAAGAAATTACTGTAACTTCGAGTCAAGTTTTACCATCATAGATGTGCAGTGATCATGGGGTTATAAAGGTTAATTTGTTGCTAGAAAATTCTGCCAAACTGAAATCAAAGCCAATGCACAGAAGGTTAATTACAGATTATAGGGAAGCACAAAAGTTGCTATTTAAAACTAACTGGAGTGAGGTGTTCAGTGGAAAAACTGCAGATGGAATGTAAAAAGTTTTCAAAGAGAAATTGTTTGAGTGCAAAAAATCAAAAAAAAATGTTTAACATCATGATCTAGGCATGTAACATCAGGGGGGTATATTACCATAAGAACAGGATACCTGATTAAGGTGAGAGACAAAAAATATAAGAAATGGAAGAGAGGTTGAACTACAACTTTGAAAACTGAAATAAACAAGCTGGACAAACAGATTAAGCATAGTGTTAGACAAGATCAAAAATAATATGAAGAAAATTTGTATAAAGATATTGAGCATAATAGGAAGCCTTTTATAGATACATAAGATGTGGAAGGAGCAAATATACACAAACTGATAAACTGTGCAGATTCTAAAATTTATTCTCAGACACAAGAGATTATAGATATATTTACAAAATCTTATGCAAAACAGTTTGGCTCCACAAAAGTGGTGGTAAATTGTCCTAGTGACATCCAGGTAACCCCTGATACTGGAATCAGATGAGATTATATTGAAAAAGAACTGCGCAAACTGGATCCAAACAAAGCACAGGGAGGAGACAGAATAAGTAACAATGATTTGAGAACACTTAAGCAAGAACTTACACTGCCATTACATCTATTATTCACTTGGTCATATAAATATGGTGAGATTCCTTAAGATTGGAGACATGCACTTATTAAACCCATCTTTAAGGGAAAGGGGAGTAGGACAAACCCAGAATCATATAGATTGGAGACATGCACTTATTAATCCCATCTTTAAGGGAAAGGGGAGTAGGACAAACCCAGAATCATATAGACCCTTAAGTCTACTTTCATGTTGTGGAAAAATAATGGAGAAGGTAATACTGGATAAGTTATTGTCAGAACTGGATAGGTTGAAACTTGAAACCATATATCAGCATGCATATGTTGAAAATAGATATATTACCACCTGTAACATGATGCTCTATAACAATATAATAACAGCTATGAATGAAAAATTGTGCTGTGATGTGATTTATATAGATTTACCTTTAGCATTTGACAGGGTCATGCACAAAACACTGATCAATAAATTAGTACAACTAGGTATTGATGTACTGGTGATAAAATGGATAGCTGCATGGCTTACAAATAGGACATGGCAAGTATCACACACCAACTGGACAGGTGAAATCCTTGGTTACAGTCAAGGTGTCCCGCAGGGCTCTGTACTAGGAACTTACTTGTTTACGTTGTATCTTTCAGACCTTACTTTTTCATCTGAGGTGATATATAGTCTGTATGCTGATGACCTGAAACTGGATAAACTGATTACAAGTGTTATAGATTAGGCATGTCTGCAAAATAATTTGACTAAATTGACCATTTGGGCACAGGAGAATAATATGTTGATAAATACATAAAAAACTAAGCATATGAGATTTGGGCGACATAAACTGAAAGGTGAATATTTAATACAGCACACAGTGATTGAAACTGTAAACTCATTAAAGGACCTGGGTATATGGGTAGATTCAGCTATGAGTTTTTCTAATCATATCAACCAATTGGCTAATGATAGTTATAGAACTATAGGTTGTATAAAAAGATTTATAAAGTCTAGGAAATCAAACATAATGAAGTCATTGTTAGTTACACTAGACCCAAACTTGAGTATGGAATAACAATATGGAAACCCTACAGGAAAACAAGCATGAATAAACTGGAAAGAGTACAGCGGAAATATAATAAGGGCATCCATGGATGTGAAAATCTAAGTTATTATGAAAGAATAAAATATGTGAACTTGTACAGTGTCTCTTATAGATATTTAAGAGGAGATCATATTCAGGTATATAAGGCATTTTATTTATTTATCATTTGTTAACTGGGAAAGTCCAACTTGGAACAACACAAATTTTCAGCGGATGCCCGGGGAGAAAGGCTCCAGGTGCATGTCTTTGTAATGTGGGAGGAAACTGGAGCACCCGGAGGAAACCCACACGAATGCAGGGAGGACATGCAGACTCCACACAGAAGGCACCCCAGCTGAGAATTGAACCGGAGAACCTCTTGCTATGAGGCGACTTGACAGAGTAGCTGATGCTTGGAACAGACTACCAAATTATATTAAAGCAAGTACTAGTTTAGATATTTTTAAGAACAGCCTGGACATTTATTATGGGAACAAGTGTTTTGGCATATTGGAAAGCTAGGAGGGCTTTAATGCCCGTGCTTGAAACATTTGTATGTATATATGTACTGTATGGGCCACCCATACAAATGATGACAGTTGCCTGCAACATATACCCAGAGAGGTCATTTGGAAAACTCCACACACAGGCTTGCAGAAATGGAATATCTTTCATTGTGAACCATGACAGTTCTACATGTCATGTCATACAGCTGTTCAGACAATGACATCCATATAATCAAAGGAATGCAACCGTGAAACAGTTATACTAATGCAGTAGTCAGGTACAGTTCACAACCATCGCTGTCCAGGCCAAGTCCTTAGATTTGTACAGTAGTGAGGACTGACTAGGCTACAGGATACCAAAGGATCAACAGTGTGTAATGCAGGTGTATAGTTCAGCAGCCACTTACTACACTCTGTACAAAAGCAGTGGGAGGTAAGGACGTCATGTGACCACATGGGTTGTAATTGTGACATAACAAGGCATAACTGACACCATCATATGCACACTGAAAAACAGAACAGTCCATCTGGCAGGTGGCAGTAGGCTTGCAGTAACCGAAAATATGTATGTGATGTACATATTGGTGAAGTAAATGGCACTTTACATCCAGATACCTTATGGCAGCTCACCCCTAATACTCCCGCATATTTAACAGCCAAGGACATTTATGGTGCCCCCCTGACTCAATAATACAGGCCCATATACCACTGTTGCATACACTGGCCTATGGAGTGCATAACAGCATGCACATATTCTGTAGGTAACCCCAACAAATATATGGCCCCAGCCCCACCATATGTGTGGGGGATACAACAGACATGGACTAATGGCAGCAATGGCAGTGTGATATACTCACAGCCCACTATGGAACACCCGCCCCCCCCCACAGCATGTCATATCTGCAAAGCTTGATATGTAGGTCATGTACTGATAGCACTCCACACACACACTGCCAGTGGGATATCAGACACCAGACCTGTGTGGTGGACAGACAACACATGTTAGGCACACCTCTGGCCACCAAGAGGATAGGCTCACAGTTGAGGGATATGCAGACAGACTGCATTCCAATCTAAAGTAGTGTGTACACACACCCTGTAACACCAGTACTATACAAAGCATAACACGGCTCTACTCACACTCTGTCTGTAATTCCTGAACCTCCTACATATATGTAGATGCCCTGAGTGTGTTGGTCCTCCTGTAGAAGTTATTGCTACCTGCTGTCTGTAACACTGATGCCCACACACATGTAGGACTGTGTAAACATACACAGAATGTCCAGGTTATGTCATCAAATATAACCCCTACTGTGGGTCTGATATCTCACTGGCATGTTAGTGGATATGATAACACTAATTATGGTGTACAGCAAATACATACCACATCATGCAAAACATATGTACACAGGTTGGCAGAGTTGTGGCTGGCAACATATACACAGGGCCACTAATGACATGTTGCTATGATAACCTCATACATTTACTGTTGTAACAGGGTTTGTGGCAACATATGTCCTATGAGGGATAAGACGCCAGTAACTGTCATGACTTTCACTATCTACAGACTGCAATCCTCACACTAATGTCTGCTGTCCACAGATAGATGCTCCATAGGTAACATGTGGAACCAATGGCACAACACACTGCCCTGTCTGCAGATGACTCTGCAGATGTGGATTCCACATAAACATGGAGCTGACATGGCAGGTATGGAGACATGTAGGAAAGACATATCCACACACACACTGTTAAACCAACAGTATGCCACATGCAGAATAGCAGCACTTACAGTCTGTAGGCGGGTCAGGCACATCCCCCTCCTGTGTATTGTCCTGTTCCCACAGTGTATGCTGTTGAAGGTAAATCCCCAATCCATCGCAGATGCTAGTTGCCAACCAATGGATCTAGTTCCTGCTCACAGTGAATGACAAGGGCCAACACCAACATGGTGTTCTAGATATCGGAGTGTGTTTCCATACAATTGGATATGGGACTGTTAGCACAGCTAGTCCACATGCAATCAGCCAGGGGAGGGATGCATTTCATGCAGAGGCCATCAGCTGATCATGAGCATCACTTAAAATACACATGCTGCTGCCTAAGCAAAGCTGGTGTAGGTCTCCACATCCACCATAGCGGGAGTGGGAGAGGCAGACAGAGGCAAAGACATGTCAGGGAGGGGTGGTGGAGTAAAACTGCAGCTTGCTTGTGTCACACACCTACCAGCACAGGGTATCAAACCCCTGACAACTATGTAATGCATTCAGAGTTCGATGCAGTTATTGGATGCGTCACATGGGTTACATGTTGTGGAGCCCTCAGAACATACTTGTGATGATGCATGATATCTGCAAGGTAGGTGATGTACACGTGCCTCTCAGCATGAACAGGTGCCAGTGTCAACACAGCCACACTCTCACAGGGACACGCACACATCGACACACTTAGTAGGGCCAGGGGTACAGCACATCAGTAGCGGGATTGCCACAACACATCACTGTGCAGGTACCACATGAACCACATGGGTCATACAGAGGTGGTATGGACAAAGGGTATGAGGAGGTGTCTGACATCTGACAGCATACTTCTGTATGTACATGGGGGTTGTAGTGAGTGTGGCTATGGACATACGCACCATACAACACACAGACAAACATACATGGTCCCAGTACTGACATGCATGGATGCATGCTGCACGAGTGTGTGGTGGTTGACTGTGGCAGCAGGCTATACAAGGGTAGGCGATGGGTATACCTTGGCATCAGGCCACATGACACTGGTCTGTATTGTGTATCAGGGCTGTAGTTTCCACTATTATCCACACAGGTGGGGATTGTATCCCCCATCCAGTCACCTGAGTGACCATTGTGCATGGCCAGTGCTGTGCTTCACTTGCCATGTATGTGTTTCTTAACCCATGACATGGACAGTGCCTGGGATGTGCACAACTCCCACATGCATGCACCATGACATGTGGATCTGTACCGGGGTGTCCGGCCAATGTTGTCCATACAGATTACCATATGTGCCGGTCTTGCCCCTTGTGGCAGGGACTGGTAATGGGCAGCATGTTTACCTGCACCTACATTGATGGCATGCTGACAGCATTCCCTGGTGTCAGTGGAAACTGTCCATACAGGGCATGCTGTCAGGCATGGTATGTCCATTGCGGGACACGTGATGGCACCACAGGTGGTGCAGATGTCCATTGGGAAACATGAGAGAGGTGCACTGTCAGCATGTACATGCATATTGGACAGCTGGACAGGGGACATGCCATTTGTAGCCCACTGTTATCACTCCATGGTTACTATCAGTGGCCAATATGCAGTGTACTACCCACATATTGGCTGTTGCCTAGCCATGTGTGTGGGTATGAGAAATGTGTTGGGAGTGTGCTCTGGGTAATACTGTGGTTGCTAAATGTGATTGTCTGGTCTTGATGTCACATGTATGGGTATGGCTTTGCACTCCAGCCTCTCAGCTATTTCACATCTGTTATCTGTGTACGGTGGACATTGTGCTATATAGTAGGGCTGCCATATAAGACTTTGCAAAACCCACTGCACATTGGCCACATGATCACAACCACCTCCACACAGGATATGAGATATGAACACCCACACACCTGTCATGTCTGGGAATAGAACCCCTACCTAACTAGTTTATTACCCCTCAGCAATATGCATTTATAGTATGCAACACACACATTATTGAAGTACTCTTTCCCCAAGGGTGTATTCCACAATGAATTTCATCAGCAGGATTGCCAAATAGGCCATTTGAAATGTACTGTGGGTGACTACCCTAAAATGCATTGCTCCCTACACAGACAGTGAGACAAACACTAAACATCCATGACCAACATGTGTAGGTATAGAACCCCTGACAAAGGTCTATATCACACTACAGCATGTAGCTGTTATAGGATGCACTACAGTGATTACTAGGGAATGCCTTCCTCAAAGCTGTATTTAACAAAGAATGACATCAGTTGGATTGCCAAAGTGGGCAATGTGAAATGTAGTGCGTGTGACTAGCGTATAATTAATTGCTCTGTATACAGACATGGACACGCACAAAACATTCAGAACTGCCATGGGTGGGGATGGAACCCTGCCACAATTCTAAATCACACTCCACCAGTACACAGTTACAGGATGCACTATGGTGATTACTGGGCTACGATCTTCCCAGAGGTGTATTCCTAGGTGGGTGACATCATTAGGCTTGCCAAAGTTGAGTATAGGAATTGTAATTTGTGTGGCTACACTAAAATGCATTGTTCTCTATACAGACAGATATACACACAGTTGCCACGTCTGGTATTAGAACACCTATCTAGTTACTTTACCACTCTACAGCAGTATGCAGTTATGAGACCCGCTACAGTGATTACTGGGCTACAATCTTCCCAGAGGTGTATTTCTAGGTGGGTGACATCAGCAGGCTTGTCAACGTCGAGTATAGGAATTGTAATTCATGTGGCTACACTAAAATGCATTGCTTTCTACACAGACACACACACAGTTGCCACATCTGGGGTTAGAACACCTACCTAGCTACTTTATCACTCTACAGTGACTACACAATTACGAGACATGCTACAATAATTACTAAGCTGTACCCTTCCCGGAGGTGTATTTCTAGGTGGCTGACATCGGCAGGTTTGCCAAAGTCGAGTATAGGGATTGTAATTCATGTGGCTACACTAAAATGCATTGCTCTCTACACACACACACACACACACACACACACACACACACACACACACACACACACACACACACACACACACACACACACACACACACACACACACACACACACACACACACACACACACACTTGCCACATCTGGAGTTAGAACACCTCCCTAGGTGCTTTATCACTCCACAGCAGTACACAGTTACAGGACCCACTATGGGGATTACTGGGCTATAAAATTCCCGGGGGTGTATTTCTAGGTGGGTGACATCAGCAGGCTTGCCAAAGTCGAGTATAGGAATTGTAATTTATGTGGCTACACTAAAATGCATTGTTGTCTACACAGACAGACACACGCACACAGTTGCCACATCTGGGATTAGAACATCTACCTAGCCACTTTATCACTCTACAGCAGTATGCAGTTACAATACATGCTACAGTGATTACTGGGCTACAACCTTCCTGGAGGTGTATTTCTTGGTGGGTGACATCAGCAGGCTTGCCAAAGTTGAGTATAGGGATTGTAATTAGTGTGGCTACACTAAAATGCATTGCTCTATTCACAGACAGACAGACATACACAGTTGCCACATCTGGGGTTAGTACACCTACCTAGGTGCTTTATCACTGTACAGCAGTACACAGTTATGAGATGAGATATGGTGATTACTGGCTACAACCTTGATGGAAGTGTATTTCTAGGTGGGTGACATCAGCAGACTTGCCAAAGTCAAGTATAGGAATTGCAATGTGTGTGGCTACACTAAAATGCATGGCTCTTTACACAAACACATACAGCTGCCACATCTGAGGTTAGAACACCTACCTAGCTACTTTATCACTCTACAGCAGAAAGCTGTTACGAGACGTGCTATGGTGGTTACAATGCTGCAACCTTCCCAGAGGTGTATTTCTAGGTGGGTGACATCAGCAGGCTTGCCACAATCAAGTATAGGAATTGTAATTCGTGTGGCTACACTAAAATGCATTGCTCTCTACAGAGACACACACACACACACACACACACACACACACACACACACACACACACACACACACACACACACACACACACTTACTTGCCATATCTGGAGTTAGAACACCTACCTTGTTACTTTATCACTCTACAACAGTACACATTTAGGGGATGTGCTTCGGTGATTACTGGGCTGCAGTATTCCTGGAGGTGTATTTCCAGGTGGGTGACATCAGCAGGCTCACCAAAGTTGAGTATAGGAATTATAATTTGTGTGGCTACACTAAAAGGCATTTCCCTCTACAGAGAGAGGAACACACACACACACACACACACACACACACACACACACACACACACACACACACACACACACACACACACACACAGTTGCCATGTCTGGGGCTTGAACACTTAACTAGCTACTTTATCACTCTACAGCAGTACACAGTTACAGGATGTGCTACAGTAATTACTGGGCTACAACCTTGATGGAGGTGCATTTCTAGGTGGGTGACATCAGCAGGCTTGCCAAAGTCAAGTATAGCAATTGTAATTCATGTGGCTACTCTAAAATGCATTGTTATCTACACAGACAGATGCACACACACATAATTTCCACCTCTGGGGTTAGAACACCTACCTTGCTACCTTATCACTCTACAGCAATATGCAGTTATGGAACGAGCTATGGTGATTACTGGGCTACAGTCTTCCCAGAGGTGTATTTCTAGGTGAGTGACATCAGCAGGCTTGCCAAAGTTGAGTATTGGAGTTGTAAGGAGTGTGGCTACCATAAAAAGCATTTCTCTTTACGCAAACAGACACACACACACACACACTTGCCACATCTGGGGTTAGAACACCTACCTAGCTAGTTTATCATACTACAGCAGTATGCAGTTATGGGGCATGCTACAGAGATTACTGGGCTACACTTCTCCCAAGGGTGTATTTCAAAGCGGATAACATCATCAGGTTTGTCATAGTAGGGCTATGGGGAGGGCAGTGTGTGTGAATGGGCCATAACCCATTCATCTAGAGGTTGACAAACCACATGCAGGCACACGCAGGATTATATTCCACAGGTACATGCATACAGCTGCTAGATGACTACTTCCTTGTACAGTCATGTTGCATAGCTAGCACTTGCACCACATAGTCCGTAATGCTAACAGATACAGGTGGCGAATGTGTACAGTGACTGACATCTGAACATCAAGTGGTTGTAGTAATTTGGCTGTGTGCTGGGTGAGACAAACCTCATAACATTGTCACAGTCACTCTCTCCCACACATCTATGTATGTGTACATTTGGCTTATTATAGTGTATTGTTCTTGGATATATGCATGTATTCCCATACTTGTACACCCATTGACAAGACAGTCTGGGCTTATCTTACTGTGGCAATGCCTCACAACTGTACAGATTCGCAGAGGTAGCTCAGAGCTCAGAGGCAGGGGCCATGGGTCAGGACATTAACCCTATTGTGGTGTATGGTCAGGTGTGTAGCCACCCATTTGTGTTTGCAGCCAGGGATAGTGTAGGCACACAGCTTGGTGTCGGACTCTGCACTTTCCATCCTGCCTATGCACCCACCCCCCATCTGTTATTCTAACCTCTTCCAAACATTATG
Organism: Protopterus annectens; assembly: GCF_019279795.1. NCBI lineage: Eukaryota > Metazoa > Chordata > Ceratodontiformes > Protopteridae > Protopterus > Protopterus annectens. The sequence continues at coordinate 1,747,938,101 of NC_056737.1, read as the reverse complement.
CATACATTCTCTGATACTTTCCCTAAGGGCATCACCCCATCACAGGTGTGTGTTAGTGTTGGTCCACAGTTCATGCAGTGGGACATGGTGGACATGTTACTGTGGTTTGTCCACTTGGCCTTGCATATGCCTTATGTGGAATGTGTTATGTTATTTGGGTGTCCATGACTTCACGTGCATTGGCAGTACTTGTGAGACACAGGCCTTTGGCAGAGGCCTGTGGGGCATTAGGTGTTGCTGCAAGCCACATGTGGCAGGCCATTGCATTCTGTCAGGCCTACAGTCACAGACCACCAAACAGTATATTCCCCTGGGGTGACAGTGTAGGTGTGATAGGTGTTCATGCAAGTTCCTTCTATCAGTCTTGATCAGGTGGTGTGGATGCTGGCAGGGTGCCATGTACAGCTAGGGACACACCTGCATGGGACACCTGCACTGCATGCTGCATTCTTCCACTACTGCCATGTACAGGAGGGGGTCATACTGTACCCATTCTCCACAGCAGGAATATGGCCAGAGAGGTACTTGTGGGTGGTGTTTGTGTGAGCTGGGTGCATATGTGCTATGGACAGTACTTGCATCTGACACATAGGTATGCATGGGGCATTCCTGGTATGATGGCATGTGCAGGTACACTAGCTGTTGCCCAGTACATCAGTTCTACCTCCTTTGTGATCTGCAGGTGTTTGGTCAGACATCTCCGGTATCCCCTACTACTGTGATGCATGCCTGTATGTACAATTCCAAGAGTGTCTCCATTTCACAGTGATACAATGTATACTGCATGTTTGGGGTACTTTCCCCTGTGTACTGCTTGTATATATAGCCGAAGAGCCATGCCATGTCAGTCTTTCAGATGATGACGCATATTACCACCATACACTTACATTGGTTTACTGCTAGCAGGTGGTATGCTGGTGGGGATTGTCCTTGGCACTGCAGTTGTGAGGGCTTGTTCCTGTCATCAGCAGTACTGGGCTATGGCCACCAGGTTTTACCTCGACATGCATACACACTCTCACACAATATGGGACACACACCATCCTACCACACACAGACCTGGATATTGTGCACATGCTACAATCTATCCAGCTACCTTGGGCACCTCTGGGCATCTCTGCTCCACTTGTATTATACCTTCTCATTCATGTTACTACATTTCTACACAGGATTGGGGGGGCAAACCTGACTGTTATTACAATTGTACACTGGAGTGGGGGTAGGGGCACACCTGACTGTTTCTACAGGTCTACATGGGAGTGGGCGGCACACCTGACTGTCATTACATTGCTATGCAGGATGGAGGGGCACAAGTGATACATTTGCTATGACTGTACTAGTATGTCAGGCACTCCATTTCATTCTGTATTGCTAACTATCATGCTGTCTAGAGGCACACCAGTGTACTACAGATCGTGGCTTTGGTTGCTCTACATATTATTTTCTGACTTCCTACCCTTCAGAACTGGCATCCCACTGCCTATCCTGCTGTAGTCTGTCTGTGTAGGCCTGTGGGTGAGGTTAACCCTAGCCATCATTCTGGGTCCATGGCACAGGCCCTGTTTGGATTTGTGTCCACCTGTCCTGCTGGCTGCGACTGTTGTTGGGTATGTGAACCATTCTGACTGGCATGTGCAGGTCATATGGGCACACATTTCGCACAGCACATTTCCTGCAGTTGCTTCTGTCTCCCTGTGTAGTACTGGCTAATATGGTGACTCCAGAATTGTGTTACATATGTCAGGGTGGCACTATGGGTGTCTATTGTCTGCTGCCGTAACATTCAGCCACCCAATTCCCTTGCATGCTCACATCCATACCATAGCTACAGGTGACAACACATTCTACTCCATTTGTCAATTGGTAGGTTGATTGACTTACCTTGTGGGTGTGCCAGACTTGTGGATGGTGCTGGTGGGTTTTTGGATGCACATAGTACACTCCCTATACATGGTTGAGCACAGGTGGTGTCATGTTTGGCATCTCTTTTTTTACTGTATGTGAGAGTCGGAGAGAGGTGTCAAGCCCAGGGCATACTGGGCATGCCTCCTTCTGCCTACTGGGGCAGGCTCAGGTTCTTCCTCCTCCGGGTCACTCTCTGCCTCTGCAGGCCTTGGCATTGGTGGGGGGCTGTGTAGCCCTGCCCCATGCTGTTCCTGTTGCAGTTGTTTCCACAGGATCAAATTGTGTAGCATTGCACATACCATAACAATTTGGGTACATGTAGCTGGTGCATACTGCAAGGCTCCACCAGATGTGTCCAGACACTGGAACAGTGACCTGAGCATCTCGAACACATGCTCTATTATATGTCTGGCCTGTGCGTGTGCCTCATTATGGCATTGTTGTACAGGTGTATGTGCATTTCTGATGGGTGTTACCAGCCACAGCTCAAGTGTGTACCCAGCATCTCCCACTAGGTGACTGTAGTGGATGTCCCCATTAGAAAATCTCTTGTACAGATGCGTCAGATGCCATATGTGGGAATCGTCATTGCTTCCAGGGCAGCCAGCACACACATTCATTATAATGCCCTGGGCATCACATATGACCTGGCAGTTGATGGAGGGGATGCCCCTGCAGTTGATGTAGGCCCTACCCTGCTCACTGGGTGGTGCTTTGATGCATATGTGCATGCAGTCTATAGCACCCACTACCCCACAGTATTCTGCTATTTGGTGGAAGAGATGCATATTGTCGGTCAACACCTCATGGGTGTTGAGGAAATATACATCCTCACTGGCATATGCTGACATGACATCCAGGAATTAGTGGAATACTCTAGTTGCTGATGCTTTTGAGATCCCCATGTTATCCCCAGTTGTGCTTTGGGAGGTATCTGTGGCTAGTATACCTAGGCCTACACATACCTTTGTATCCACTGAGATGGGTTCCACTCGTCCGGTTTGGTGTGTCAGGTGCGGCCGGCATAGCTCAACTACTTGCTGTAGGAGGTCTCTGTCCAGCCTATAGCACTCCACTATCTCCAGTTCATGTAGCCCCTGGTAGGTTACCCTGTTTCTATACACTCTTCTCCGTCTCCTCACTGTGGGTTATTCGGCTGCATGCACATCCTCACCACCCTCAGCCTCTTGCACATGTTGTTCTATGTTGCCTGCTGCAGCCCTTCTCATTTTGTAGGTTTGTCTGTTAAAATTATCCCTCTTATATACACCAGTGGTGTAGAGTGTGGGAAACACCAGTGAGGAAAGTGTTTGCTTAGTTTATAGTAGTGTTCTGGGCTGGGCTGGGCTGCTGCCTGTGTAACTGGCTGCTTCTGATACATTTCACCTGGCAGATATGCTAGTTCTCCTTGATTACCTTCCTACTGATGGTTTCCCTTCCCATTGCCCTTCTGTTTGGACCTGGGGCTGCGCCATGCAAACAGAGTACTCGGATGTGCACACTGCTGCTGTTTCCTGTTTTTACTTTTTTTTCTTCCTGTAAATCCTGGTGCGCAGCGAGCACACCCACTTACAGTTTGTAAAGAGTGCTGGGCAGGTTTAGACAAACCCCCTAGCTTGGCTGTGCTAAGCTGGAACCATATCTGAGCCACAGGACTCCAATCCACTTACAGTATGCCTGACACACCCACCCATGATGTCACCTACCTCCTAGTCTTGCACTCAGCTATTCATACTCTTACACTGTTGGGACCTGCCTCACATGCTGGGGAAAACCGGGATTCACTATCCTTCCCCTCATTTGCATAGGATTGCCTGCTAATGCATAGTTACATGTGTCACACTGTGCCTCCCCCCTTAGCAACTACTTTTCACTAGCCAGGTTGTCTTTTGCCTGCCATTGACTTGCATGGCGGAATACTGATTTTAGTTAGACTGCTTTTTTTAGGTTTATTTTCTTATGTCCCCACTGATCCCGTTTGCGCACCACTGCCCTATGCTTCACCAGCCATAATCGACAGACATATAATAAAAGTTGTATTTTGTATGTTTTGCATTGTTTGCAATGCCAATGGCCTCACACTTGGCCATTGGCATGCTTCCTCAATGATATGCAGCCTTTATTTGGAGCTGTCATGTCCCCGCTTTGGATTTTGCAGTACCGTACTCGGTTAATAATCGAGTACATTTCTGCATATTGCGCTAGTCCTGCATGCCTGATTCCTGCTTCCTGGATTGCAGACTTACCTCATTTGCATGGTTTTCACCTGAAAATGGGATAATTTGCATACGAGGGCTGGGAACATGCAGCACTAGTGCTAGAGCACTCGCACACATCAAACGGCCGTGTACATGGATCGCTCGTCCGCCATATTGGCAAAATTACCTCTTACACTAATCATGCACACCTTGCAAGCTTTTGAGAATCTGGAGGCTAGTAATTACTTCTCTTCCAAGACAATACAAAAACTTGTAGATCTAGACATTGTGTTTACTACTGAACTGAAAATGAGTGATAACTTTTATAGCACAGTAGTAAAACAATTTTATTTCATCTTATTTTCTTGGAAGTTTTGCAAGTTAACCCTCTATGTTTTAGATTTTACTGTTTACATTTACACAATTATAATAGTTTATATATATACACAGGGCATGCTGTCATTACATTCTAGCACAGTACTTTACACCTATGTACACACTGCTATATGAATCATATCAATATTCACAAATGACAGAATTATTTACAAAATTCCAGATAGCTGGTCTGGCAGTATTTCCTTTTCTGACACCTTCTCTAATAACTCTTACCTTCTTCTAAAAATGTTAAGTACATCCATGCAAACTGTGTAAATTTCATTTATATTAGCCATAGCTCTTGCAACACATCGCTCAAAACTAGTATTATTGCATTCAGTGTGACCAATTTTTTTCTTTATTTTCACAATTATACTAGACCATTATTCTCTTCCTTTTGACCATACCAAACTTTGCCCCCACATTTCATCTGTTTTTTTTTCTGATTTTCCCTTCATATTTAAGATCACGTCTACGAAACATAATCCCTCGGATTTAGTAATCTTCAGTGCAGGACTAGTCTAGTCCTGCACAGAAGTGGCCGCTTTGGAGGAGGAGGATGGCAGCGTGCCATGCCTATTAATGAAGGCGCGCTGCCTGAGCTCCAAATCCTACATGGAGCATGGACAAGTG
>NC_056737.1:1747902990-1747927990 GCF_019279795.1 Protopterus annectens | reverse complement strand
AAAAGTACAGCTGCAGAAGATGAGCAAATCACGTGTGAAATATATCCCTGTTGAAATACTGAAACATGACAGAAGTGAGACTGTTGGAAAGGATTATAATAACTACAGGTAAAACATGTCAATAAAGCCTAGAAGTAAGTGCCATCCTGGATTGTAAAATTAAAACAAGTGAGAGAGTGTGAGAAAGAGTTATGAATCCACCAATAAAGTAGTAATAACCCCTGAATAAAGTATACTGCAGTCAGTACAGAATTAAATGAATGTGACAAGCAGAACCAAACTGCGAAATGTGTTTAAAATGTTGCTGCAGCTGGAATGTGTATCCCAAAATCTGGATATGTTGCTCTCAGTCTGCAATATGCAGATAGTATGATTGTCTGAAATACCAAACATCCACAGTTGTCTATAGCTATATAAAGCAAATGTACCAGGATGATGTAGCCGAACAAAGCCAGATATGAACGTGTATGAATAACAATAAAATGTATATTGATGTAGCAGTAACAGTCCTATCACCAACTTGAAGTAGTTATCACATAGGAAACTGTAGGTAGAACAGTAGTGTGTATATATCTGCAGCTATTAGAAATGTACAGCATATGTATTGGTATTTGAAGGTGTTAATTATATTTTCTTCATCCTACCCTATAACCACATATAATCCATTCCACGTGAAATTGGTATGTGCAATCACAATTAACACCCCTGGACATTTGTCCTGTTGGGTCATACATATTTGCATGTACGTTGATGCATCTGCCCTGTTCATACATCCAAACCTGATGGCCTGTTGCCATCAATCAACCCTGCATGTTGTTGGACTGTGTATTGCTGTTCAAATTATGCATGTGTTATGCTCGCTGTTCAATGGTGTGAATATCTGGGTGTTTGGTTAATGGGAATACTAATGCATGCGGTTACATCTAATTGCAAATGGTATTGTATGTTACTAACCCAAACTGTCATGACATAATGCAAAACACAGGATGACAGGGAAGGTGGGTACCAGCGGACCCACCTCTCCCACCTCAGCTGGCGAGTGCACCTGGCACTAGTGCCCAGTCTGGACCCTCCTCCGGTGGCCCTGTGCCACCTGCAGGTGGAAGCGCTGCAGGGGATGGGGCCCATCCCCCCTCTGCAAGTGTGGCCTGAGGAGAACCACCACTCACCCTCCATAGCGTCTGGACTGTGGTGCGTAGGGAGGTCCAGGAATCTTCTCTTGGGCCCCTACGCCAGCTTGAGGCACAGGTGGCACAACTTATGGGCATGCCTGTTGCCTGGCCTACACAGCCCCCAGCACAACCCCATCCTGGGCAGTGAAGGAACAGTGGCAACTGCCCATGGGTGGGGATATCAGTTCCACTGTTGCCATCTGTGGGCTCATGGGCTCTGGATATCCAAACATCCGTCCCCATCAATTGTGTATCCCCCCCACACGTGTCATACACTCCCCCTGTATGCGTCTTGTTTGTCTTGTCTGTTGACCTACCCAGCCTACCTCCCCAGCTATACCGACTTCCTTTACCTGACATACCACTCTCACCTGAAAAAAAAAAAAAAAAAAAAAAGGGCACTCTGTACCCACAAAAAAATTATGCCCCATACATAGCTGCCCATTCCGCACACATGTCTGCTGGACATGGAAACTATCAATTACAATTGGCTGTACAACAAGTATTATTGTTGTCCTGACACCTCTTCCAGGGTTGGAAGGTTTCAAATGTCACACCAAATTACAAACATATGCACAGCTGTTGCTGATGAAGAAATGGGCAGCTACGGGCCTTACCTACATCCCTCCTGCAAACACCAAGCCTGTTTCCCTACTGTCTTACCCTCTTTGTGACCCCTTTTTCACCACTCTCCTGTCTCCCCATTTTCATTTCTTTCAAAGAAAATAGCGCGGGTGTGTGCCAGAGTAAGCACTGTTAAGCGGTTGTAAGCGGGTGTGCACGGAGCTGAACACCAGTGCGCATGCGTGAGCTCTGCGCAAACCAGCGCTAACCCAGTTACAACTGCTTAAAATTGCCTTAGTCACTCTGATTGACAGGTCCTGTAATCAGTTCAAAAGCAAAATAAAATCCCACTGTCAGTCCCGAACCCAGGACCTTGGAAACAGTAGTCTGCATGACTTGCCACTAAGCCATGACTGTTATATAAGAACATTGTGCTACAATAAATATATCATGTAATAGTAGGAATGAATGTAAAGGGAATATAGGATGTGTAGGACGCAAAGCATGTCATGTATATTTACTGTTAAATCTAGTGGATTTCTATAATAGTAGTGTGTGAACAGAAACAGCCATGCTAGTTGGTAGCTAGTAGGTAATAATGTCAGTTATTATACATATATAAATATATGTATATATATATATATATATATATATATATATATATGTATGTATATATATATATATATATATATATATATATATATATATATATATATATATATATATATATATATATATATATATATATTTATATATAGTTGTAGGTGTCAGTGTACATACACACTTAGTACAGCAAACAGGAGAGATGAATGGAGAAATGTGAATCTACAACACAGCCTGAATTATGAGAGAGATACTAACCTTTACACTCACAGAACAGTGTCCACAGCATACCAGCATGGACCCCGCCCTTACAATCTGAAAGGGCAGTGCCTATCTCACATACCCTTTTATAGCACTGTCCTGAAATCACAGTGAGAACTGCAATCAGTACACAACTGGCTGCATGCAACTAGCAAATGCTGGCTTACAATTGGTGCAGAGGCCATCACATGGACATATGCAGATACCTACAAAAGCATCCTGTACTCCCACTCCACACATGCAATACTTTCATTGCACCGTCTGGAGGCAGAGAGAGAGAGAGAGAAAAAAAGAAAAGAAAAACACAAACAAAAACCACACGTAAGACAAATTAAGTTGAAGCTGTCATCAGTGTCAGTATCAAGCTGGGCTAGCAGCAGCAGGAAGCTAAACTAACGGTAATGCAACCAGCTGCGACAAACACAGGTAATGTAAAGTAACAAGTTAATAGTCTACATACCGTGAACACTCCATATGTGTTATTGGTCTGTATCTATATGTATGTCTATGTGATAAGTTGTGTGCACGTAGTTTTACCCAAAGGGGATGACTATACATTACATGTCATTCAGTGTTAGGCCATGATTCTGGCACCAGTTGTCCGTGTCAGTGAGGCCTGTCTGTAGGATGTGTGTGTCAGCCGGTGTAACGACTATGGCACTTACTTCATAGTCATCTGGGAACTTTGCCATCCACAACCCACCCATGTTTACTTTCACATCTGAGAAGTAAATGCCAAACAAGAGGGGTCCAAGGACAGAGCCCTGTGGGATACCACATGTGACTGGCTTTGAGTCTGACATGGCTCCCGCAAGTTTGACTTTATGGATTCTGTTGTTCAACCAGTTTGCAACCCATCATGTGACATATGTATTAACATTTAAGCTGATGAGCTTGCCTATGATGCCTGAGTGGTGTACTGTGTTGAAGGCCTTCGGCAAGTCCAGGTAGGCTGTATGGACTGCTTTGTCCTCTTCAATGGCTGTAGTGACTGTTTTGAAAAGGTCAACCAGGTTCAAAAGGCAGGATCAGCCCTTCACAATGGCAAACTGGGTGGGATCAAGTGTCTGCAGGTACCCAATATCGCTGTATATGAGTCCCATAATGAATCTTTCCATAGCTTTTCAGACCAGGCTGGTTAAGCTCATGGGGTGGTAGTTCCAAGGGTCAGTAGAGGTGCCTCCTTTGTGGAGTGGGACCACTGTTTCTGTATGCCAGTGTTCAGGTGCATATCCCGTAGTAAGGCCAAGGTTAAATATCAGTCTCATATGCAGTTGTATCACCTCTTGGAGTTCACGAAGCACACATCCAGGGATACCATCAGGTCACGTTGATGCTGTGTGTTCTGCTTTGCTGAGGGCGACCCTCACCTGGACATCTGAGATGATAGGGAGGTTACACTCAGCTGTGATAAGTATTCCTATGTTTGGGGAAGAGGGAGGGAGGATATATGCACTGAACCTGTCTGCAAGAATGTTGCCAATATCTGTGGGTTCAGTGAATTTTATGTAGGTGTGTACTAACTCAGAGCATATCTGAGGCTTTTGGTCCATGTGTCTAACACAACTGAAGAAGGCCTTGTGGTTATCTATAGTGTCCGTGGCCATTACCCTCTCAGAGTTGGCCTTGGATGTTGTTATGAGAGAACTTAGCTTATTACTAGTGCCGACCACAGATGCCTTCCCTTTATGTGAATCTTCTCTGTCCTGCAGTAGCCTCCTTCTATCGTTATACAATTTGTCTTTGGATGGGGTCCACCAGACAGGATGCTTAACCTTTGTGCATAGGGTCTGGGTTAGAATTGTGTGTGCATGTTCCATGCATTCTTTGGGATGTCCGTGGGAAGCATTTGCAAAGGGGTCAGCATTGTGGGTTGTGGCTTCCACTGGCCCAGTGGGCTGCATGGATACCATTTCAGTCCTAACAAGTGAAAATCTGTCTATTCACATATATATCAAAGTAGTCTACTGTGCTGGTGGTGGTGGTGGGATATGTATACCCATGCCGATTATTTTGTGTCCAGATCACACTAGTGGATGATGTTTCACATACAGTACCGTGTTATGAACCCCCAGAGTGAGGTGGTGCATTGGACCTGTCTCAGTGTGCTGACCGATGGGGCTTGGTACTCTGTTGTATGGAATGTGGCAGGTATTGTTGCACAGGTGTTGGCTGAGCACTGATATCTGGCCATGTACATGTGTATCCACCAAGAGACACACACGTGCTACATATGGGAGTAGTAGTTTATCACTACAGTTGAGTATCATGTATAGTATGTGTGGTATATTTTGCTAACATATTTTGCTGATATCCTGTTTGTGTTCTCTTTCAGGGACATGGCGCATCAGCGAAATCCTGCCTACTCTTCTGCAGAAGATGAAGAGATACACCAGAGCCTGGTGCGGGATTATGACATACTGTTTTCCTGCACCAGCCAGAATCAGCAGGAGAGGGCTGCATTGTGGCAAGACCTTGTCCGTAGGGTAAATGACATTGGCACGCATAATAGGACATATGAGCAGGTACGACATCACTGCAGTGATTTAATCAGAAATGTCCATCAGCATGTGTCAGATATCCACAGGCAACAGGTCGCCACAGGAGGTGGGGTGGCCACACATCCCCCCCTCACCAGACTGGAGGGGCTACTCCTAAGTGTTGTGGCTCCAGCCCAGGAACATCAACAGCAACACACCGGCATTATGATGGAGGCTGGATCCACACAGAAACACGACATGGAGCGTGCAGGTTATATGCCATATGTACACTTGACTGTTCTGTACACTGTTAGTTTATGCATGTGTAAGGTGTGTCCTTGGTATGTAGCTGTCAACATAGTATGTAATTGTGCAGGTGTGATATTGCCAATATCAGCAGCTGACATGTGAAAGGCAACTGGTATACTACTGAACTGTATCATACGCAGTATCAATGGCACAGTTGTGCCCACTGACATTAATCCCCTCATTTCAGCAGGTCCCTCCGGTGTTACAGCAAGGCAACCCATCCATGCTGGTGAATGTGTTTTAACAATACCTATAATAGTCCTGATAGTGCTAGTAATAATAGTGTAACTCAGTAGTGCTCTGTGTGTATACTGCGGGGTGTGCATGTTTGCATGTGTGCGTGTGTCCACGTGTGCATGTGTGCATGTGTCCATGTGTGCATGTGTCCATGTGTGCATGTGTCCACGTGTGCATGTGTGCATGTGTCCATGTGTGCATGTGTCCATGTGTGCATGTGTCCACGTGTGCATGTGTCCACGTGTGCATGTGTGCATGTGTCCACGTGTCCACGTGTGCATGTGTGCATGTGTCCATGTGTCCATGTGTACATGTGTGCATGTGTGCATCACTGGTAACATTGTGTAGTCATTGTAAACTGTGTTTCCTGTCTTCCTCCCACAGGTTCTGGTGCTGCACTGGTGTCCTGCAGCAGGGAACCTGAATCTGGTGCCACAGGTACTGATAATGATGATATCTGTGTAATGGCACAGGAAGGTGTGTCAGGGTCCGTCATTGGTCAGCCAATTGACAGTACACAGCTGTCAACCCCATCATTGCGCACAGTCTTCCTGCCAGTACATCCTATGTCACCACTGTCCCTAGGTGATGGACAGGATACAGTGGGCATTGACCAGGGTAATGTGGTATCTGTGGCACATGCTTCCCCACACAGCAGCCATGGGCAGGGTCCTGAGATGGTACCACACAGACAGTTGCCCATGGGTTCTTGTGGGAGCACCCGTGGGCATACTGCCTCTGGCAGACATGCCCAAAGAGGTCTGTCAACCTCAACTATGTTTTGGGCTGTCATGCAGGCACAGTCACGTATGGAAAGGTACACCAGACAGGGTCTGCAGGAGCTGAGAGCATGTCGCACATCAATGACTGACAGTATGCGTGACATTGCGGATGCTATCCATAATTTCACCGATGTCATAGACAGACGTTGTGGGGACATATTACAGCAGTTCAACAACCACATGTCCATGAGCCAGGGCAATGGTGGACATTTGCGGTGTCGACGTGGCCGTATGCCAACAACAGCAGCAGCTGGCAGTCGGCGCGGACGACAACAGGCTCGCGGACGCCCCCATAGAGCCAGCAGCATCCCCAGCAATGCTGGGTCTGTGCTGTCATCAGACCGCCCCAGGAGACCACGTGCACGTGGCTCTGGACAGTCCCAACAGGGACCTGTGTCCAGTCAACAAACTCCCGCTTCTGATGGACAGTACCCACTCTGGCTTAGTACCGGATACGGTCCGTAGCACCCCTGCCAGGCACAGGTACCGTGTCCGTGCCCACAGACACTGATCTGTATGACCTGCCAGGTGCAGTCTGTGGCTGTCCACAAACTCCAGTATATGGTAGCCATGAGGTGGAACTGTGTGCATGCATATACACATGCAAAATGTTAACACCTGGGGCTACCACATACATGCACACGCTGCACCAACAGTGCCCCACCCTGTACTGCTGTCCCTCACCAACACACATACACATACATGTCAATTGGTGGTATCAGTGGCAGACTCAGGCATACCTAATTCACACCCTGTGCATATGATGAAACTGTGCCACCTCCTGCAATCGCCGACATCAGTGCAGGAATGGGTTAACATGTTGCTGATGCACAGGGTGACTACATAGAAGTGTATTACTAGTATCATGTTGGTAACAGTACAGTGTGATGATATGATTGTGTGTATATCCCAGCATGCCTGATGCAGTAACTGTATGACTGTCCTGAATTGTTATCTACACCCATAGTAAGTACCATAGTGTAACAGCTGCACATTATTGCATACTGGTGGTAAGGATGTCAACAGATAGCCACATACATAGGTAGCACAGGGGAGAAGCTAATGCAAGTAGTGATACGCAATGATGGACATGTACACCATTGGTGGCATGTTGCCCACAACGACTATGCAATGTGGATGTTTGCGCATGTTGATATGTGTGCAGTACCAATTTAATATAAATTAAATTAAATATTAAATAATATCAGTTCTACCATGGACATCTGAGCTGTGCATTCCTGGGTAAATGTTGATAGTGCCTGCATATTTGCACTTTTACCTACTGGAAGTGTTACCCCTTCTTTGTCGTACAATGGAATACTTCCAGCCCTGCTTACTGTAGCTTTGTTTGCATGCATGTTTGCTTGAGGTTCCCTGGAACACTGATTCCACCTGCAATGCAGATTTACAGAGCTTCTGTGGATTCCTAGTGACATCTGCATAGCGCACTATACGTATGTCAATTTTCCAACTGACAGAACGTCACTGTCTGTCCTGTTTGCATGTATGTTGCCTGTGACACATTGCATATGACTTACCTGACATTTACCCACGTGTGCAGTCATATATGCCAGCGCTATGAAATCAGTAGCAGTACACCCACACATACTCTCCTTCAGTATGTTCTTCCCCATTGGCCCTATGTGTTGGTAATCACCGTGGCAATCACACTACTATGGTAGCATGTGCAAAGGTAACCTGTGAATCACCTCTATGGTCCAGTTGTGGTTTATGTGAGTCATGTGGCAATGTCACAGCTGCCACATGTATGCAGTCAACCCTCTCCCCTGGCCAGGAACATACAACACATGTGTGAGATTCAACCACATAGCCAATCTGGGGACTGAGCACTCTGAACCCAGTACTGCCATACCCTGTCAGGTGGCATGACATACTACAGTGACTACAATACCAGTCTGACATAGACCTGCACTGACAGCAATCCGAACGCACTGGGGCATACTCGGAGCCTCAGAATAACATCCTGCCTGAGCATCACACACCTCCGCAGCTGGCACACAGGCATACGTTAAGTCAGAACAGAGCACATGCCACACATGGCACACACATCCCGTGTGCCACACACTCACAGCCTGTAGGGCTACACAACACACCTGCTACAGATGTGTCAGATACCTCTCTTGGCCACTGCAGTGGGGTCCCGCTCAACAGGCTGTACATGGTGAAGGTCACAGTGATATGCCCATGGGGCACTATGGTCCACCACAAAACACATGCATACAGGTCAGTTAGAGGCATGGACACATATGACTCAGTCATTGTCCATGCCACTATGGATGACCTGAGACGTACCTCCCTGGACTACATGATAGGGAACATAGAAGGGCTCTCTCAGCATGTGGCATGAGCCAGTATGAGCCTGACCTTGGTTGCCATCATACCCTCACCAGGTATGCTACCACAATATGTAGGAAGGGTGTGCTATGTCTACATTCTGCTCAATCTCCAATGTCATTCATAGGGTATGCATTGCAAATACCATTTATCCACTTGAGGCACGTTTCAGACATGGTAACTACTGAAGGTCACAGGTATATATGTGTATGTGTCACACACATACATCATGTGTGCATTGCCATTGCTGGTTTAAGCAGTGTCATGCATTGTTATGAACAACAACCCACACATGGTCATTTTGTGTGACACAACCACACGTGGCAGTTGTGGCTTCGCACTATTGGCATTACTGGGCAATTAGCCCTGTTTGGCTGTACTGATAGTGTGGTGACATCACCTGTGTTTACTGGGGGAATATGCAGCATCTGGTGTATTGTAGTAGTTGCAAAAGGAACTGTTCTCTCACACTTGCAATTACACACACCCTACTACCCCCCACCCCCACACACACACACACTTGCTATTTGCAGGATTCATACCTCTACCTAACTATGTTATGACACGTGAGAGAGACGCATTAGCGAAGCACACTATTCGGATTACTAGGAGGGTCCTCATCTCCGGCTGTACTTATAGGGTTCTGATATCATCAGTGTTTGGAAAGGGTAATGTGTATCATGTAGTGTGTTCTCCTGATTGCCAAAAAGCACATGTCTTTCATACAGAATTGCACACACACAAACTTCCCTCATCCAAACACACACACTTGCCATTTGCAGGATTCATACCCCTACCTAACTATGTTATGACACTTGAGAGAGACGCATTAGTAGAGTGTGCTATTCTCTTTACTGGGTGGTTTCCTTTCTCCAGCTATACTTATAGGGTGCTGACATCATCAGTGTTTGGAAAGGGTAATGTTCATCATGTAGTGTGTTCTCCTAATTGCCAAAATGCACATATCTTTCATACAGACTTGCCAGCACACACACACTCCCCTCATACAGACACTTGCCATTTGCAGGATTCAAACCCCTACCTAGCTATGTTATGACACTTGAGAGAGACGCATTAGCAGAGCACGCTATTCACATTACTGGGAGGTTTCCCTTCTCCTGCTGTACTTATAGGGTGCTGACATCATCAGTGTTTAGAAAGGGGAATGTGCATCCTGTAGAGTGTTTTCCCAGTTGCCAAAAGGGACATTTCCCTCACACAGACTTGCACACACAACAACCCCGCTCACCCACAAACACACACACACACACACACACACACACACACACACACACACACACACACACACACACACACACACACACACACACACTGAGCATTTGCATGGCTCAAACTCCTACCTAAATATATTATGACACTTGTGGGAGACGCATTAGCAGAGCGCGCTATCCGAATTACTGGGCATCTGTTCCGCACCTGCTGTGTTTATAGGGTGCTGGCATCTTTATTTCTACAGAGGTATGTACATCTAGTACTACCTGTCAGGTGAGGGATAGCATATATATGCATTTTCAGCCACCTACTTCAGAGTCTGATATGCACATCGCACTGGCAGGTTATGTTCTATACCATGCTTCGTGACCACAGGACCTGTAACACACAACATAACCAGTCCAAAACACCCCTCCTACATCCAGGACACACACTTTGCTTCCCTGGGAACAGTGCTGGGATATGCAGGTGTTCACATACACCATTCCAGTTGTTAACATCAGGTACAGGCATATTGTGTGTGGGAACTACTCAGGCCTCTACAACATTACCCTACAGCCACTACAATTTGTGGGTCCATGTGCTATGGCAAAACCACTCACCACAGCCACATGGGGGAATACATATTGCACCTGTCCATCTGCAACATGGGTACTCACTGTTCCACACCAGAGGTAGACCACCATTGTTGATATCTGACCATACCCACCTTTCCCTGGACATCCATATCCATATCCCATCCCCACCCCCAGGCAAGGTTATCGCTGCAAACAAACTATATTTAGCACAGGTGGACTCTACACTTGTAAAGACTGGGGGTGGAAGACTTCAAAGGACCCATGCTGGGGGACTATACTGGCCACTCTGCATAATCCTTGACAATTGCATTCTATGAGCATGTGTAAGGTTTGCATTGATCATGCTATCCCACATATACCCATGACTGCTCCACAACAGGACACCTGTCAGGTGTACACCAGCCATATATGAGCTGTCCAACAGACAGAGTGAGCTAATACATTGCAGAGCTGTAGCCCACAGAGGGAGGACATCTCTGAACAGTACCGGCACGAGACTTCAATCCCACATAATCATCACAACACAGTGTTGACAGTGGAATTGTCCAGACAATGCAGATAGGGCTCCCCTCAGTCTGTTATTGATGCCCACTTACTGTTAGAGGTCCTCAGCAACCCTCTTCCAGCACACACCAACAACATGGATGTGGCTTAGCACATTCAAACCCTGGGATCTCCACTGTGTCCCTGCTTGACAGAGGCACAGCACACTAGCCTCACACGATGCCTTATGTGACCTACTTTACAGTGGCACAGTAGCCTTCTGTTCTGGGGATGCAGATGCCAAGCACACTCTGGCTAAGCTGTCATTCCCTTGGGCAAACAGTCTAGTATTGACCACTACACCCATATGTTTAATTGTCAGATGCACAATAGTTGTTGCTGATAGACTGTTTGCAGGTCTTTATTGCCATAGCATTCCCTGTTTCTATGAACAACTTGTGTATCTGTGGAAGATGTTTGAATATGAGGGGGATCCACTATATCACTTATGTCTCTGTAGTCATTTACCTGTGTGCACTGGGCAGATTGCTGTGATGTGGTTGGTTCCTGGAATGACACGTACAAATGCCAGATATGTGTGGCCAACTGCTAAACGGAGATATGGCCTAAGTGTGTGAGCATGCCCAGTTCCGCCTTTCCATGGCATGTTGTCTGACATATGTCTCATTTATCAAAGTGTGTGAGCATGCCCAGTGTGAGCTTTCCATATGTTGAACTCTGCAGTCCACCACATATTTGGATGAGTGTGAACTTCAACAATATCTCACATTTATGGTTGTGTGTTGGGTGTCATGTTGTGTACTTACTGGCCAACTGCTTCGTTTCTGAACACAACAGGGATTATACTGCGCCTGCAGGGTTTGCATGGGATACTTTGCATACAGTTGTCAACTTTCTTTCATACTGACCTAACACTGTAATACCATATAGTGTACTGGTTCAGTACTTTCACTGTGGTGGATAGTATCCTGGGCTTTAGTCCTATCACTGCTTTAAATCTTCATAGTGAGGACAACAGACTGTTTAGTGGCCAGTTGTGCACATATGACCATGTTGCATTATGTTCAGATATGGACTACCTAAACCAGGCTTGTCCAACATTGGTAGTGTATTCCACAACATAGGTGGGCATTGGCAAACATTAGCGATGTGCCCTAGGCCATTTCTAATGCTAGTCAGAGAGTGTGTTTGTCCTTCGACACACATTGTAACTGGAGTTTGCCATGACATATGTCATGGTTAGTATACTGTGACTCCATCTACCTGTGACATAACAGTGATACCCAGGGTAAACCTATCATCTCCCATCCACTCATCAAGATTCCTCTTGAGGAGTGTCGATGGGTGACTCTCTGGCTAACCTGTACTGGGAGTTTACTCAAGAGTTGGGGTGGCTTCTGTGTTATGGATCATTCAGTACAGCTTGTCCTATGTATGTCAGTGCTGGGGTTCAGGTCTCTCATGTGCATAGCTCACTGCCATTCAGATTGTACAAGGTGCAGCATGTTCATTGATTCCAGCTTGGACATGGCTTTATACATCAGGCACAGCTTGCCTCTGGGTCGGCAGTATGGCAGTGTGTGGAGCTGCAGTTTGTTTAATCAGGCAACACATGACATCTGTTCAAGCTCTTTGCTACTCCTGGTGAGGTACTGTTGGGGACTTTACAGTTGATGGAGGTGTCTGCTGAGGTACATCCCACAGGTGCTATTGTAGTCAATTGTAACGCTGATGAAGGATGACGGCAGAGCCACAATGACCTCCCCTTATCTAGATCTGACAACCTTCATGATTAGGTGGGTATATGGTATGTTTCTGTGAACACTACAGCCACATGTTTGTCCAATGCAGGATATCTATCACCTTGTGTCCCCAGGTCTCTCATTACATGTTAGGTACATAATGGGTTAACACCTGTGTGGTAATTGGTGGGCACTTACTGTATATCCACGGGGGTTGACTATACACTTTTCTGCAATTAGCTTGCTGACATGGCTATAGCACCAGTTGTCTGTTTCTATTTGGCCCTTTTGTGGGATGCTTGTGTCAGCTGGGGGTCAGATATGGTGTGCAGTTTGTAGTCCTCTGCATACATTTTCAGTCACAGTCCTTCCATGTTGGCCTGTACCTATGGGACATATATACAAAACGAGGGAGATCCCAGGACCAAGCCTTGTGGGATGCCACTTATCTGGTTTGTAGTCTGACATGGCTGCAGCATGTCTGACCATGTCAGTTCTGTCCTTGGTCTGGTTTGCAACCCCTCTACTGACATAGGGGTTGATATTTAAGCTGGTGAACATATCTATACTGAACACGTAGGGTATTGTCTGGAAGCATTTGCAAGGTCCAGCTACGCTGTGTGGACCACATTGCCCTCATCAATGACCTTAATGACTGTATCAAATGGGTCAAACATGTTTAGGGGCAGGATCTGCACTTACGACAGCCACACTGGGTAGGGTCCAGAGTCAGTAGGTCTCTGATATCTTTATGTCTGCGGTACATGCTGATCCTTTCCATAGCTGTGCAGACCAAGCTTGTCAGGATTCTGGGGTGGTAGTTTGCAGTATCCATTCAGGCAACACCTTTGTTGAGAAGGACCACTGTTGTTGTACACTGCTCTTTGGGTACATATCCTGTGGTAAGGCTGACATTGAGCAGTAGTGTGATTTGGCATTCCATTCTTCTTGGAGTCCATGTTGGACTCAGCCCAGGACACCATCTCATACCATTGCTGCTGTGTGTTTTGCTTTGTAGATGCTGGCTGTTACCTCAGCATCTCTAATGTCAGGGGGCCAGCAGTCTGCTGGGATAGATATTTTGCATTCTGGGGGTTGCACTGCACCTGTCAGGTTGTATGTTGGCAATATGTGTGTGTGTTTGGTATGTTGTTTGTAATATTTGTGTGATTCATAGCATATCTGTGAATTCCTAACACAGTTCCTACCATCAGTTGAGTAAGCCTTGGGATTATCCTTAGTGTCCTGTACAATTTGTATCTTCATAGGTTCATAAGTTCATACTAGGCTATCCACCCTAGGGCATTTGTAAGCCTAGCCAGGGTGTGTGTGTCTTTTGCCACCCCTTGCTATGTGAATATTATGGCCATTTATGATTTACTTTACTGTGCCTCTGTCTGGACGTGACACAGTGAAGACCTCCAGTGCACATATATGATCATCCATCCACTTGGCAATATTCCTGTTGAGGAGTGGCAGTGAGGGGCTCTGCCTAACATGGAGTGGGATCCTGTTCCAGGGTGTGGGGAGCCTCTGGGTTATGTATCTGTCCCTCCAGCACATCCTATTTCATTATGTGTTGGGGTTGACATCTATCACTCTCACAGCTCCAATGGCTTTGGTTTTTCTGGGGTGGAGCATATCCATTACTCCTGTGTTGGACATGGCCTTGTACAACAGACATACAATGCCTCTGTGTAGGTAGTATGTGACTGCATTCAGCTGGGGTGTCTACAGCCAGGCAGCATATGACATATATTTGAGACCCTTTATCCTCTTGGTGAGGTACCTTTGAGGTCTTTCTAACCGCTGCAGGTGTCAGGTAAGGTACATCCCAAATGAGGCATTGTACTAGATTATGGGTCTGATAACAGAACAGTACAGGGGCACAATGACCTCTGTTGACGTAGCTGTGAATCCTTTCATGTTACGGTGTCCAATATACACAGTCTTCCTAGCCACATTGCCAATGTGAGTGTCACATAACAGGTTACTGTCCACTTGTATCCCTAGGTCCCTGATTACTCCTTGCATACATAATGGTTTAACACCTATGTGGTAATTTGTGAGTACCTTGTTTGGTATTTGGTGGGACATTCATACTGTCCAGTGTCTTCAGGATGTCTGGGTGGGGTTCCTGTGTGTGAGTGTGTGGTCTGTAGCATGCTACAGACTGTACAGCAGTTTTGACTACAGTTAGGTGCACATGGGTGGTCTCCGATGCTTCGTGCAATGTCAGTTACCTGGACGTATGGGTGTCTGTGCTGCATATGGATACTCCCCCTCCTTTTATGTTTTGGTCCAGGTTTTGGGGCCATAACACATGATATGAGGTATAACCTGGTAGTGCTGGTGTGCTGTCAGTAGGCTTGCAGCAGGTTTCTGTCACTGCACAGACATCGATGTTCTCCATACTGGGGAGGGCCTCAGGAGCATGCATATTGCGGTTTACACATCTGGCATTGGTCAGCATTACCCTTATGTTTCTTAACACTTATGTTTTCTAGGGTGGTGGGTTAGTCTTTTCAGCCTTGCCTACGTATGGCTCTATGGAGGTGGAAAAAGCCTTATCCAATATCCAGACACCCAGGGTTAACAGGTGCAAGCCATCCCTGAAACAGCAGCATGGCTTGTCATGCATGACATCTCAAGCAGACAGACATTAGATCCTCTTGGACTGACAACTGTAATTGTGCCACCTGTTAAAGCTGATCATTCTGTGTTTGCACTGTGGCATCATTCATGGTAAGGGTAGGATGCTGCAAATGGCCAGTGTCATACCGGCTTGGAGTACATACTCAGAGAGCTCATCCATGTCTCTTTTCATGTAGTCCAGGGAGGTACATCTCAGGTCATTCACACCAGCATGGACAATGACTGCATCATATTTCTACTTGCTTTGGGGTGACCTGCATACTTGTGTTATGTGGCGTATTGCAGCAGCCTACAGGCAGCATACTGTACCCTTTCCCTTGTTCAGTCTGGTGAGTGGGACAGCAATGTGTCTGCCTATAGAGTCACCTATTACAACTGTATCAGGCATGTTGTTTGTCCTTCTGGCCTGTGACTGTTTGGCACACCAGCTTTGTGTACTATGTGTTGCATGTGCTATGTTTGGAGGTTGTGGTTACTTGGGGATCTGCTTTGGAGGCCTCTGTTGGTGTGGTGTGTTTCTAATTAGGGCCTCCGGGAATGTTTTTCTGTGTTTATGTGTTGGTTTACAGTTGTGATAGGTCTATGTGGGGACTGGGTTTGTGGTGTGTGTGCTTACCTTCTCCTCCTGACTATTTTGACAGTACTGAGTTGAGGGAGCTCAGCCTCCGGTTTGGATAAATGGTTGCATCTCTCACATATATTTGTATTTATTGGGGGGTGCTGAGGGTTGTCTGTGTACTTGGGGCAAGTGTAACATTGCCTCAGGATTCACAGTTTCTACTTGTTGTAGCTGGCCTTAGTGGATTGTATGTGTGAACATATTTTATTGCCATACTACTGATCAGTGGTTACTTCCCTTTTTATGTTTGCTCTATCATGTAGTAGCTTCCTCATTCTCTTGCATGGTTTGGTAATGGCTGGAGTCCAGCATGCCAGATGCCTGCGTGTATGGCATTGTGTCTTGTTGTTATTTGTGATTGCATACTCCAAGCATTCCTGGCTGTGTTCATGGAATGCCTGTATAACAGGTTGTGCGGTGTGTCCCATATTTTGCACATGCACAGGGCCTTTAATGGATTCCACATCAGTTTGGAGGGGTGCAACTTATGCTTTACACATGTTTTTCACTATGGTTTTCTGGCCAGGGACTGTGGTCAGGATGTGTATATCCGGTGTGATTACTCTATGGTCTGGTCTTACCAGTGAGGGATACACTTCTCATCTTGCCATCCAGTACCCATGTTGCTGATTATCACATCCAGTATGCTTACCCCTCTTGTGGGAGTGGTACGTTGTTCCTGGGCATTTTGGTTTATGGATTCTAGGAACTTTTCTCCTACAGTGTTGGTGCTAGTATAATGCTCCCAGTGTATGTCTGGGTATTTTCAGTAAACCAATATAATGTGGTTTGGGGGGCTTGATATATTCATGTATTCCAACATAGGCTAGGTGCAGTTCCTGGTGTTAGGACGGTAGTCTGTAGCAGGCTATATACTGGGAAGTGGTTTTAGCCACTGTTACTTGACCATGGCTAGTCCATGCTGCTTCTTGTTGTGGTACCAACATGGGGGTGTGGCTATCCTTGACAATTATTGATAATCACCCTCCTTTTGTAGCTTGTTCCATGTTTTGAGGCTGTACAGCACAGTATGGTGTGTAACCTGGTAGTGTTAGGGTGCTGTTGTGAGCCTTGACCCAGTTTTCTGTTACAGGACAGTTATCAACATTCTCCATACTGGGTGCGTTTACACTGCAAGCATCTTGCTGTTTAGACTTCTGGCATTGGGTAGCATTACATCTAGGTTCTTATCCCTTGTGGTACCTATGGAGGTGGGTTTGTGTTTTGAGCCTTACCTATTCAGGGCACGCTGTGGGTACTGACAGCCTTTGCCAGTATCCATGAGGCCTGGACTGATAGGTGCATGCCACCCCTAGCAGGTGGTGCATCATGTCATGCTTAGCATGTCATCCCAGGCTGGCACACATTGGCTTCCCTTTGACTTACTGCATTACTTCAGCCAATTCTTGCAATTGATCATCCCATCGTCATATTGTGGCTTCGTGCTTGGTGAGGGTGGATGTTAGTCAGGGTCCTCAAGTGTGCATTTAGTACATGGTATTACATTATTTAAAACATGGCATTCATGCCTCAGGTGGTGCTGCAGGGCTGCCTCTGTCGGATGCACATATTACACTCCCTGTACTTGTTTGAGAGCAGGTTATGTCATTTTAGGCATCCATGTTATTATATGAGTGAGTCAGAGAGGGGTATCATTCCCAGGGTTCCTACTGAGCCAGTGTATGTGCTATGCGTTGCCTCTTTGCCAAGGCCAGGGCATACTGGGCATGCCTCCTTCTGCCTACTGGGGCAGGCTCAGGTTGTTCCTCCTCCGAGTCACGCTCTGCCTGTGATGGCCTTGGCAATGGTGGGGGGCTGTTTGGCCCGGCCCTACGCTGGTCCTGCTGCAGCTGTCTTTGCAAGATCATATTATGTAGCATAGCACATACCATGACAATTTGGGTACATGTAGTTGGTGAGTACTGCAAGGCTCCACCAGATGTGTCCAGACACCGGAACCGTGACTTGAGCAGCCCAAACACACGCTCTATTACATTACGTGTTTGTGCGTGTGCCTCATTATGGCATTCCTGTTCAGGTGTGTGTGCATTTCTGATGGGTGTCATCAGCCACGGCTCCAGTGCATAACCTGCATCCCCCACTAGGTGTCCGTGTGGGATGTCCCCATTGGCAAATGTCTGGTACAGCTGCGTCAAATGCCAGATGTGGGAATCATGGTAGCTCCCAGGGCAGCCAGCACACACATTCATTATTATGCCCTGGGCATCACACACGACCTGGCAGTTGATGGAGGGGAAGCCCTTGTGGTTAATGTAGGCCTTACCCCGCTCACCGGCTGGTGCTTTGATGCGTATGTGCATGCAGTCTATTGAACCCACTACCTCAGGGTATTCCGCTATTTGCTGGAAGAGATGCATATTGCTGGCCAATACCTCATGGGCATTGGGAAAATATACATGATCACTGACATGTGCTGACATGGCATCCAGGAACTGGTGCAGTACCCTGGAGGCTGATGCCTGTGATATCCCCATCATATCACCAGTTGGTCTCTGGAAGGTACCTGTTGCTAGTATTCTTAGGCCAACACATACCTTGGTTTCCACTGGGATTGGTTGCCCTCTGTTGGTTCTGTGTGTGAGGCGTGGCCTGCACAGCTCAACAATTTGCTGCAGGAGGTCTCTGTCCACTCTATAGCACTCTACTATCTCCAGCTCATGTAACCCGTGGTAGGTGACCCTGGGCCTGTGCACTCTTCTCCGTCTCCTCACTGTGGGTTGTCTGGCACCATCTACATTGTCACCACCCTCAGCAAGTCACCTATGTCTCCTTATGACAGCTATGGCAGCCCCTAGCATTTCTGCTCTGAGTTCAGCTTTTTCAGTTTTCACTTCTAATAGCTTACTCCTGTCTTGCAGTGTCTCTTGAGAGATACATCCTGCACTGCTGTTTGCAGAGTTTTAAGTGCTTTGCTGAGCTACTATTCTGCCTGTGTAATTGCCTGCTTCTAATTGTTTTTACCTGCTAGCTCCAACTGTATTCCCTGCTAGCTTCCTACTAATTCTGTTGCTTCCTTTTTCCTTTATGTTTCCTCAGGGGGAGCTACGTGCATACCAGCAAAAACACGCTCACAGTGGCTTACATGCGTGCACACATGCTTACACGGTTCAGAATCTGCTTATTCGGGTTAACACGCGTGCACACCAGCGCAAACAGTGTTACAAGTCTGCCAACAGGCTCCCACATGCTCAGTCTGCCCTACACGCGCGCACACTAGCGTAAACAGTCTTCAAAGTCTACCAACACACTCCCACATGCTCAGTCTGCCTTACACGCACGCACACTGTCCTACCCGTGCCTCATGGCGTGCACACGTGCACATGCACACCCAGCAAGAAACTTTGGTGTAAGTAACAGTGTACACCTTCCATTTCTTGACTTTCCCATGCTTATCTTGTGGCACTCCTCTTTCCATGATCTGTGTCTGACATCTGTCATGTAACACTGACCTCCAATGAACTGCATTTCTTTCTACCATTCCCCCCTGTGATGTCACCTATCTCCTACTCTATTCCTCCCCCTTATGTATCTCTTACACTACTCAGAATGTGCTCATTTGCTATGTGACAGTGGGAATCAGTATCCTAACCCTCATTTACATCAGATTGCCTACTAATGCTTAGTTACATGTCTTAGACTCAGCTTCCCCCCTTAGCAACCACTAAATGGTGGCCATGTTGTTTTTGGTCTGCTGGTCCCTGCATTGTAAATCCATGTATTGCATAAAACCAACATTTGTGGGTTTATAACCTTCATTTTTATGTTTTATACAGCGTAGCCGGTTATTTTTTTTTCATATTTGCATCGGGGTACCTTGCCAATGGCTACATATTTGGCCATTGGCATGCTGCCTGAAACATATGCACCCTTTATTTGGAGCTGACATGGCTCCATTGTGATTTTTGCAGAAACGTACTCAGTTGTCAACTGAGTACATTTCTGCAGCTAAAATGGCTCTTACACGGGCTGCTTTCTGTTTCGTGGATTGCTACTCTACCTCATTTGCATGCCTTTCAGCTGCAAGTGAGATATTTAGCATATCCACGCCCAGTCCGTGTAAGAGACGTTTTAGCTGGTCTCTTACAGGGAGTTTTGGGCTGTTCCTGGATCGCGAGGCTAGCATGGAGTCTTACACGTCTTTTACACTCCGTGCAAGCCTTTGTGAATCCTGCCCATTATCTATATATATAGCTATATGATATATATATATATATATATATATATATATATATATATATATATATATATATATATATATATATATATATGGTATATATATATATATATATATATATATATATATATATATATATATATATATATATATATATACATATATTCATAGGTTCATAGGTTGATACTAGGCTATCTGCCCTAGGGCATTTATAAGCCTAGCCAGAGTGTAATTCTGGGTTGGACATGGCTTTATACGTCAGACACAGATCGCCTCTGAGTAGGCGGTATGCAACTGAGTAGAGCTGGAGTTTCTTTAGCCAAACTGCATAGGGCATCTGTTTGAGCACCTTGATCCTCTTGGTGAGATACTTTTGGGGTCTTTCCAGTTGCTGAAGGTGTCAGGTAAGGTACATCCCAAATGGGGCATTGTACTCAATTGTGGGCCTGATAAGTGATGAGTAGAGGGGCACAATGACTTCTCTTGATCTAGATGTGAACCCTTTCATGATAAGGTGGGCTATATAGAAGGTCTTTCTAACCACTTTGGCAATGTGATTGTCAAAGGAGAGATTGCTGTCTACTTGGGTCCCCAAGTCCCTAATTACTTCATCCGTACTTAATGGATTTCCACCTATGTGGTAATTTGTGGGCACTTTGTTTTTCCCAAACAGGATGACCATGCACTTTTTGGCATTTAGCTCTAGGCCATGGCTCTGGCACCAGTTATCCTTCTCTGTGAGACCCTTTTGCAGGATGCTTGTGTCAGCCAGAGAGTCAATTACAGCACCCAGTTTGCAGTCATCTGCGAACTTGGTCAGCCATAGTCCACTAGTATTAGCCTGTACCGCGGAGAAATATATACCGAACAAGAGAGGTCCCAGGACTGAGCCTTGTGGGACACCACTTGTAACTGGTTTAGATTCTGACATGGCACCTGCTATTCTGACCATGTGGGTTCTATCCCTGAGCCAGTTTGCAACCCATCTTGTGACATAGGGTTTGATATTTAAGCTGGTGAGCTTATTTATGATGCCCGAGTGGGGTATTGTGTCAAAGGCTTTTGTGAGATCCAGGTAGGCTGTGTGGACTACCTTCCCTTCATCTATGACTTGTTTCAAAGAAGTCAAACAGGTTCAAGAGGCAAGATCTGCACTTAACAAAGCCGAATTAGGTAGGATCCAGTGTCTAGAAGTTCCCAATGTCTTTGTTTATGATTTCCATGATGATACGCTCCACAGCTTTGCAGACCAGGCTAGTCAGGCTTATAGGGCGATAGTTTCCGGCGTCTGTTGTGGAACCACCTTTGTGGAGTGGGACCACTGTTGCTGTACGCCATTCCTTGGGTACATATCCTGTAGTAAGGCTGGGATTGAACAGTGACTTTATATGAGGGTTTAGTTCTTCTTGGAGCTCATGTAAGACGCAGCCCGGGACACTGTCTGGTCCCATTGATGCTGTGTTTTTTGCTTTGGAGAGGGCAGCCCTCACCTGTGCATCTGTGATCTCAGGAAGGCTACACTCTGTTGGGATAGACATTTGCTCTTTGGTGGGGGGGGGGGGGAGTTTGCAATGAACCTTTCTGCCAGGATGTTGGCAATGTCTGTGAGTTCAATGTATTTTTTGTCATTTTGCTCTAACTCAGAGCATATCTAGGAGTCGCCTCCCAGGTTTCTGACATAACTAAAGAAGGCCTTGTGATTATCGTTACTGTCTTGTGCAATTTTTCTTTTGAAGCTGGCCTTAGATGATTTTATGAGGGATCGTAGTTTCTTGCTAGTACTGATCAGTGACGCCTTCCCTTTTTGGGATTTTGCTCTGTCATGTAGTAGCTTTCTCCTTCTGTTGTATAGCTTATTTATGGCCGGGGTCCACCAGACAGGTCTCCTGCCTTTGGAGGAGTGTGTCTTGGTTTTATTTGGGATAGCATGCTCCATGCATACCTGTAGGTGTCCATAGAATGCTTTTGTAAAGGATTCTGCATTTTAACAGATTTTCCACTGGCCTGGGGGCTTTGAAGGATTTCACCTCAGTTTTGAGAAGTGTGAAGTTTGCTTTTGAGAAGTTCTTCACAGTGGTTTCCTTGGCTAGGGGTGGGGATGGAATATGGATGTCCAGTGAGATTTGTTTATGGTCTGATCTTAACAATGAGGGGTATACCTCTCATGTGGAACATAGAGACCCCATGTTGGTGATGACCAGATCCAATATGTTTTCCCGTATTGGGGGAGTGGTGAGCAGTTGTTCCATAGCATTTGAGTTTATAAATTCTAGGAACCGTTGGGCAAGAGTGTTTGGGCTTGAGTAGTTTTCCCAATCGATATTTGGGTAGTTGAAGTCACCCAATATAATAGTGTTTGGAGAGACCTTCATATTTTCCAGTGTTCTCAGGAAAGCCGAGTGAGGTTCCTGTGTTTGGGAGGGTGGTCTGTAGCAGGCTACAAACTGAAAGGCAGTTTTTCCCACTGTTAGTTGCACATGGATGGTCTCCGATGCTTCGTGCAGTGCCACTAACCTGGAGGTGTGGGTATGTTTGATAAATATGGATACTCCCCCTCCTTTTGTGGTTCGGTCTGAGTTTTGGAGCCAGAAAGCATGGTATGAAGTATAACCTGTTAATGCTGGGGTGCTCTCGGGAGCCTTGAACCAGGTTTCTGTTATTGCACAGATATAGATATTCTCCATACTGAGGAGAGTCTCGAGTGTGTGCATCTTGAGGTTTAGACTTCTGGCATTGAGCAGCATTATCCTTAGTTTTTTTTTTCTTTGTATTGTCTATGGGGGTGGGTTTGTCTTTTGAGCCTTGCCTAAAAAAGGCACTATGGGGGAGGCAAGAGCCTTTGCCAATATTTGAAAACTCAGGGGTGACAGGTGCAAGCAGCCCCTAGCGAAGCAACGTGGCTTGTCGAGCATGTCATCCCAGGCTGACAGACACTGGTTTCCCTTTGAATGACATCAATACTTTAGCCAATTGTTAAAATTGATCATTTTGTCTTTATACTGTGGCATCATTCTTGGTGAGGGTAAGATGCTACTCAAGGTCAGGGTCATAACGGCCTGGGCTACATGATCAAAGAGCTCCTGTACGTCTTTTTTCATGTAGTCCACGGAGGTACGTCTCAGGTCATTCACACCAGCATGGACAATGACGGAGTCATATTTGTACTTGCTTTAGAGTGACCTGAGTGCTTGTGTTATGTGGTGGATCCTGGCACCCGAGAGGCAGCTTACAGTGACCTTTTCCTTGTTCAGCCTGGTGAGTGGGACGTCAGTGTGTCTGACAATAGAGTCACCTATTCCAAGTGTATTAGTTGTGTTGTTTAGCCTTAAGGGCTGTGACTATGTGGCACACTGACTTTGTGAGCTATGTGCTACATGGATATTGTTTCGTGGTAGGTGTTGCTTGTATGTCTGCTTTGAAGGTCTCTGCTGCTTAGGCAGATTTTTATTTAGAGCCTCTGAGTATGTTTTTGTGTGTTTATGTGTTTGGTTTGCTGATGCGATAGGTCTATGTGAGACTGGATTTGTGGTGTGTGTGGTTACCTTCTCCTCCTGACAGGCTGTGCCAGTACTGGGTTGAGAGAGCTTAGCCTCCAGTTTGGCTATATAGTTGCATCTCTCACATATATTTGAACTTGTTGGGAGGAGGAGAGGGTGGTCTGTATACATAAGGCAGTTGTAACATTGCCTCATGATTCCCAGATTCAACAGCTGGACTGGAGAGTAAACTCAAAACTGACCTTTGGACATGCCTGAATAATATAGGGAACTACTTATTGACTGATCAGAAAGAACCAATAGGGAGCAAGTGCTTAGAAGGCGTATAAGAGGATGTAGTGCTTTAGTTTGTCTTTACCTATGAGATTACTTATATGAGCATGTGCAGGATTTTAGAATGAAAATTGAGTGCTTAATTAGAGATTTAGAGCAGTTCTAAGGGAAAAAGTGAAGAGTAGACTTCGTGGATCTGGGAATAGTTTAAACGTGTTTAAGCAGTGCTGCCCGACATTGCTCTATGCGCAAGACCACGCAAAAAGAGAGTTGCAGGGTTTTAAGAGACGGAGATCAAGGAGTTTAGAATTGACCGAAAATGGCCAATAAAACTACAGCTTCTAGGCAGTAACCACTCCTACAGGGCTGCTCAGTGTAAACCACTGCCACTGGTGAACACAGGGACGTCCCTTTAGCCCAAGCAAGCACTGACCTCCAAGAAACTTACAAACAGTTCAGAACAGCAAATCTGTAACTGAACTTTCTTAAATTTCAGAAAGTCGGAAAAAACAAAGATTTTTTTGTTTTTTCTTTTTTTGTTTTAGTTTAAAGGTAGCAGAGATACAAAAGTAGCAAAATATTCACAACAGTGCAATAAATGACCCCACACTTGAGTGCTAGGCCAAAGTCAGGTAAAATGCAATTTTAAGAAAAACGATTTTTAAATTAAGTGCAACACAGGAAATGCAGTAAACAGGCTCTAGATGTGTTCTAAATACTGTTTCTAATACAGATATAAACTTTAGCAAGCCGGAAAATGCAGAAAAGTAGCCAGCAAAGCAGTAATTTTAAACAAAAAAATCAGAAGAAAATACTTAAAATGTCAAAAGTGGCTCCTTTCTTCTCTCAGTGTTTTCTCCCCTTGGTAGGTGCTTCAGCAACAACTAACAAGCCTGTATATATACATACATATATATATATATATATATATATATATATGT